>NC_029791.2:102596605-102614758 GCF_000816755.2 Arachis ipaensis
CTTGTCTATTTTCATATTTTCTATTTGAATAAAGTTTTTCAGATTTTTTCATAAGTTTCCTACCAAGACATATTAATCTAAGCTCATAAAAACGCAAAACTTTATCATCCGATCGTAAAGAGGTCGGCAAGGTGAAAGAGGGAAAAGCAGATTAATGCAAGAAGTTATAAAAAGTAATCCATGAAAAGTGACCCAAAATGGATTGCTAGAAATAATTTAGCTTGGACCGACGGAGAAGTCGGACCAACAAATAACTTAGTTGGACCGACGGAGAAGTCGGACCAACAAGTAACTCAACTTGGACCGACGGAGAAGTCAGACCAACAAATAACTCAACATGGACCGACAGAGAAGTCGGACCAACAAATAACTCAACTTGGACCGACGGAGAAGTCGGACCAACAAATAACTTAACCTGGACCGACAGAGAAGTTGGACCAACAAATAACTCAATGTGGACCGACAGAGAAGTCAGACCAACAAATAACTCAACGTTGACCGACAGAGAAGTTGGACCAACAAATAAGTCAGCGTGGACCGACAAAGAAGTCGGACCAACAAATAACTTAGCGTGGACCGACAGAGAAGTCGAACCAAACAAAGCATGCTCAGCTTGCTCAAAAAGCCACGACTCCACGATAAGGCTATCAAAATTGTCCAGAGGAACTAAAAGGTTCCACGGGAATACTAAAAAGTTATCGGACAAGTTAGCCCCAAGGACTACCTCGCCCAAACAGAAAACAAATGATCAAACAGAGGTCGGACAGCAAAAGTACTAACTCTCCTTAAAAATTTTCAAAGGTTGCAAAAGCACGATTAGCATATCAGAAGAATACATCCATCAAGATAAAAAGACTCGAAAGGTCACCAAAACGGCAACCTTAGAGTTAAAAGTGTTTTTTCAAAAAGAAAGTTGCAATGAAGCAACCAAATATCAAAAGGAGTCAACCATATAAAAAGTTACGAAAAACTACAAGTCCAAAGGTCCACAAACTGGACTATACAGATACACAAAGATCACAAGGGGTCCAAGTTCTCCCCTGTGGTAGCATCCTTGGCTGAAAAAGGAGGAGCGGTCGAGATAGGAACAGAATCAACATTTCCATTATCCCGGTTTAAAATTTGCACATCTGGATCAGACTCGGGATGGCCGACCTCAGCTGAAGGAGTGGAAGACGTCGGGACTGTAGAAGCCTTGGCTGGCGGCACAGGAGGAGGTCCTTCATCCTCATCCAGGGTTGGCACAATCTTACCATCCTCTACTATGTTGTCCAAACTAAAAAGAGTCAGGACGAGCTCAGGGGCAAGAACTCGGACCTGGGCTTTCAAGTTCTCATAAGCATCAGTCACACTACCCACCAGATGGCCCTATAGCTCAGCATAATCAGCATGGGCAGATTCAAGCCTCTCCTTGGTCTCCAATAACTCGGTTCTTTCGACTTCTTGGCCACCTCCTCGGCCAGATTTGCAGCAGCCTCCGCAGTAGTAGCTCGGGACTTCTTTCTTTCCACATCCAACTCCAATTTTGCCACCATAGCAACAAGCTCATCCTTCAAACCTTTGATTCTATCAAATTCTGATCTAGCATCCTCCATGAAAGCCTTAGTCGCATGGATTGAGGAACCTTGGACAGTACGGAACAAGGCTGCACCCATATGGGCCATCTGAACACTATTGTGAGTGATAAAATCCAAGTGGCGAAGGATGGACACATCATCCATTGGAAGTCGACCATAAGGAGCAATCTGATTATCAACAAACTCCACGGCATCAAAATCAGGGGCATCTAAGTCATGAGAATTAATAGTCTTCTACTTTTTTGGAAGAGGACCAATAGTAGGAGAAGAGGCAGCACCAGAGGTTGGCTGGAACGGGTCGAAGGAAATGACATGAACTTTGGGAGTCGGACCGAGGTCGGCTTCTTCGAAGGAACTTGAGAAGATCCTTCCCCAGAAGCCTTTGTCGAGATGTTTTGAGCAATAGTCGCCTTCCTTGCTCTACGAAATGCCTTCATAGAATCTGTGGTCTTCACCATTTCTGAAAAAGAAACCAACAAGAACCAGAGTTACAGATAAGCAAGGTACGAGTCGACAAAACAAACAAATGGAAAGGCTAAAAAGAAGTCGGCAACTACCTAATTCAGCCCGAAGAAGGGAAGGATCTCCTAAAAACTTCTTCGTGTTGAGATGGGGAGGCTCTCCCCAATTTTCCTCTAACACATGCACAAAGGCCTATTCGACCTCGTCCAGACTTTCCCAAGAATACCTAGCCACTACCACATTTTTTTGCCAGCACAAGGGGAAGGTGGGTTCATTATTTTCATCCAAAAAGAAGGGTCAAGCTCCCTCAACAGCTCGGACCTTGAAATAGTAGTTCTTAAAATCCCTAAAGAACTCGTCATACATGGAGAACACTTTCTTTCCTTGGGTAGCTCGGAAAGAAATCCAGGAAGCTTTCTTCTAAGCTACCACAGGCTTCGTCAACACAAAAAGATAAATAAGGAGAGTTTGGGTAGGTCGGATATCCAGTTCTTGACACAACAATTGGAATATTTTTATGAAACCACAGGAGTTCGGACATCTCAAAAGAGGTAAAAGGAATGGTGATACTCAATTGACTAAAGAAGTAGTCATAAGCATAGAAAAAGGGCCACTCCCTTTGAGTCAAAGAAGGAAAACTAACCCTCTCCTCGGGGTCAGGCGATAACAACTTGTAATTTTTCTCCTGATCCCTATTACTACAAATCCTATGGTGCCTCCTAAGTCGCACACAGTACTCATGGTCGGCCACAGTAACACACATCAAAACAATAGAATCTAGCCAGTCAGACATGCCATCCAGAATCTTAGTAGACATCTCAACAATGTTTTTGCGGGAAGACATGGGTTAACTAATCCTACAGTAAGAAAAAGAAAAATTGGGTTACTACCAAACAACTCGGGCAAATAAGGAAACAACTCGGATAATAACATACGAACATCAAGAGTCAGATATGACAGTAAAAGAGAAATCCCAGGGCTTACACTAAAGTCCAGGGGCACCCTTTGGAGGCAGTAACAAGGCAAGAACAAGGAAAGAAGGAAATCGACAGTCTATGCCCTAACATCTCCGAACAAGAAAACACAAATCTTCTCTGTATCGTTCCACTCCACACAAAACAGTAAGAAAGTCATCATCACCAACAAAAATCATAGAAGTTACAACCTTTCCTACCGACAGTTTATCATCAAATGCTACAAAGTTTTTCAAAGCCATAAATCTACCAACAAATCCGCAAAGGCCAAAACTTTGATTAGGGGGATACAACCACAAAAAGAGACAGAAATAGTGACAAGCAAAAAGCCGAAAAAAGAGCGAAACTACCAAAAGGCACACATTTCCTCCAAACAGGAATAAAGTAGGAAAAAGAAACGACGATCAAAGCACAAAAGATGCCATCTTTTTTAGAGAAAATCAAGTTTCTCAAAGCAAACTCAAACAAAAATCAAAACTTGAGCATGCGACAGTAAAAACAGGCATGACGAGAAGAAAATGCGGAAAATAAAAGACCAAACCTGTAGGGGAGAGGGCGGTAACTGCTCGAAGATCAAAGCGAAAGACGAATCCACGCCAAAAATTGCTTTCGAAGTAAGGAAAACAGGAAGCACAAAGACACGAAGCCAAAGCGAAGAGAAAGGAGAAGAGAAACTGAAAGATAAGTCTTTAAAATTCAAAATGAGATACAAAGAGGGAAACAAAGGAAGCGGCAAAAAGTGAAACATTAAATGAGTTTTAACCCTCGCTCGTTCCCAAGAAAAGCGCAACGCACGCTGCAATTAAAGAGGGAAAGAAAGAAAATGCTCCACATTCAAGTCCCAGCAGGAGTCATACTGGAGATCAACCCAAAGCAAAATGCTCGAGCTCGACTTCCTCAAAAGATCAAAGTCTAAGGACATGACCTCAAAAGAAAGACCGAGCTCAAGCAGGGGCATTGTTCATACCCTTGGTCGAGCTAATTGAAGACAAGTGACCGACCTCTTCAGGGTGGGTCGCCTCCGACCTCTCCTCAAAGATATTAGCCAAATCGCCAGAAGAGCCCAAAGCAGGCCCAAACGAAGGGACACAGCCCAATCTAAAGGCAGCCAAAGCCTAGAAAGATAAAGGCAAAGGTCACTCCACACTACTATAAATACACTGGAGCACCCAGGTATAACTCATACTCTGATTCTACTAAAAACCTGGCTAAAGCCCGTGCTAACTTAAGCATCAGAGTCTCTTGAAGGTACCACCATCCTCCGTTGACGAAGGATCAGCAACACCAACGAGTCCAACAAGTCGGACACGGCAGCTCTGGCCATCACAGCAGATCTCGTCCGAGATCGACCTTCAGTTTCAGATAACCCTCGGAACAGAACACTCTTGTTACTTTTGATTTCCTTTAATGCAATTTTGATGTTCTATGTTTCTTTGATGCCCATTTGAGTTGTTATTTTCATTTTCATGCAATTGGTAGTTATAGAATTTATTTTTGTTGCAATTTATGATATTTTCCCTTTTATGCATGTTAGGTGTTTGATAAAATATCTCTTTTAATTTTTGTATAGTTTTCCACTCTCTTGGCTTGGAATTGGATAATTAGGTGACCTTGAATCAAAGATGTCCATTCGATATTGTGAATAGGATTGTTAGTTGGTTTGGTTTCCACTAATGCTAGTCTTTCACTAAGTTAATTAGTGAGTTGATTAGGACTTGTTGATTGAGATCAATTATGCCCTCTTGACTTATTCTCGATGTTAGGATAGACTAATTGGGATTAATTCTTGGCAATTATCATGTTTGGGGTCTATGATTAGGATTGGAATCCTCAATTCCCCAATCCTTGCCAAGAGTTCTATTTTGCCATTTGATTTTCATTTTTGATTTACTTGCTTTGAGCTCTAATTCCCTTGCATGCTTATTTACTTTCTTGCCCTTTTAATTTCCTTGCCTCTTGCCATCAAAAACCCCCCTTGTTTCCTTCACAACCAATTTTATGCACTTGTTGTCACCAGTTCCTAGGGAAGACGACCCGAGAGTTAAATAATCTCAGTTAATTTGATTTGAATTGTGACATATTTAGAATTTAAATTTGATTGATGGCCAATTGTTGGGTTTGGACTATACTTGCAATGGAAAAATTCTATTTTTATTGTGAACTCCAAACCTATGCTTTTGATCATTGTCAAATTTGACGCCGTTGCCGGGGAGCTAGCGTCATGAGTGCTATATTTTGGTTGTTGTAAATATGTCCATAGTGTGAGTAGATACTTTTTGGTTTGTTTGCTTGTTTTTGCTATTAATTAGGATTTTATTTCTTTTTTTAATTGATGTCTCTAGTTTTTATTTTCAATTTTTCCTATGAGTTATCACCCTCTTGGTTTGGAGTTTGGTTGTGATCATTTTGTAGGGATTGATAACTTCTATTTTGGAGTTAGCATTTAAATTGAATAGGTTGCTGTAGGTTAGGTGGGAAGTTTAGGTTAATCAAAGATTCGAATTCTAGTCCACTTGACCACATACAATCCTACCTTGACCTTAGCCCCATTACAACATATGGATAAGTCCTCATGATAATTGTATGCATACATAAAATAATTGTTGATTGTTAGATGAAAAACAAATCTTGAAAAGCATGATTAGAGGAGAATTGAGTGAATCAACCCTATACACTTGAGTGACTAGAGCGGATACACATCCGGTGAGGGGTTCGATCGCTCAATTCTATGTTCTTATCTCTTATATTGTATCTTCTTGCAAGTTGTTTGTTTGTTAGTTTTTGAAATCTCAATTCAATTCTTTGGACATTGATTATAGTGCATTAACTCTTTGACTTGGCCCTAAGGCTTTCTTGGGATTGATTGAAATTTCATGGTTTATTTTTACCAACTCTCAGTAGAGTAGATACTAGTAGGTAACATCTAAGATAGTTGCATGCATGTAGTTAGTACATTGAATAAGTTGCTTGCCCTTTCACCCTTCTCCCTTGATTGTGATTAGCATGAGGACATGCTAGTGTTTAAGTGTGGGGAAATTGATGAATCCGTATTTGACGATATATTTTGGTTGAAATTGAGCGGTCTTCATCATATAAACCCATACTTATTCCCTTAAATAGCATGCTTTTGAGTTTTCCTCTTAAATTGAGCTTGATTATGAAAACATGTTATTTTGTGCTTAAATTGATCAATTTTATTCCGCTTTCATTCCGTTCGATGCCTTGATATGTTTATTGAGTGATTTCAGGTTCATAAGGCAAGTATTGGATGGAAAAAGTGAAGAGAAAAGCATGCAAAGAGGAGAACTCATGAAGAAACAAGGATTTGGAGTGCTGAGATCAACGCGCACGCGTGACCGCTATGTATGCGTGAAAATGAGGTCGTCCAGGCGACGCGTACACGTGACATGACGTGTACACATGGGAAGAAAAAGCCAGACGACGTGTATGAGGAGCCCATGCGTATGCGTCACAGCCAGCATGTGACCTCATTAATGCAAATCGCTGGGGGCGATTTCTGGGCCTCTAGGACCCAAATCCATCTTGTTTCAGAGGCTATTTCATGCTGAATTGAAGCTGGGAGAAGGGGGGAGCACTTAGGTTTAGGTTTTTACATGTTTTGCTTAGTTTTTCTAGAGAGAGAAGCTCCCCCTTCTCTCTTGAATTAGGGCTTCTAGTTTAATTTCCTTGCAATTTCTACTTTTAATTCTTGTCTTCATTTACTTTTTCTTGTCATTTATTGTTGTTGCACCTTTGTTCTTTACTTCTATTTGTTATTCCTTTATTTTGTTCTTTTATGTTTATGAAGACTCTTGTTACTTTTGATTTTCTTTAATGCAATTTTGATATTCTATGTTTCTTTGATGCCTATTTGAGTTGTTATTTTCATTTTCATGTAATTGGTAGTTATAGAATTTATTTTTGTTGCAATTTGTGATATTTTCCCTTTTATGCATGTTAGGTGTTTGGTAAAATGTCTCTTCTAATTTTTGTATAGTTTTTTACTCTCTTGGCTTGGAATTGGATAATTAGGTGATCTTGAATCATAGATGTCCATTTGATATTGTGAATAGGATTGTTAGTTGGTTTAGTTTCCACTAATGCTAGTCTTTCACTAAGTTAATTAGTGAGTTGACTAGAACTTGTGGATTGAGATCATTTATGCCCTCTTGACTTATTCTTGATGTTAGGATAGACTAATTAGAATTAATTCTTGGCAATTATCATGTTTGGGGTCTATGATTAGGATGGGAATCCTCAATTCCCCAATCCTTGCCAAGAGTTCTTTTTTGCCATTTGATTTTCATTTTTGATTTACTTGCTTTGAGCTCTAATTCCCTTGCATGCTTATTTACTTTCTTGCCCTTTTAATTTCCTTGCCTCTTGCCATTAAAAACCCCCTTTGTTTCCTTCACGACAAATTTTATGCACTTGTTGTCACTAGTTCCTAGAGAAGACGACCTGGGAGTTCAATACTCTCGGTTAATTTGATTTGAATTGTGACATCTTTAGAATTTAAATTTGATTGATGGCCAATTGTTAGGTTTCGACTATATTTGCAACGGACAAATTCTATTTTTATTGTGAAATCCAAACCTATGCTTTTGGTCATTGTCATTGATCTAGGAGGCCTCAAATTGGTACAACCAATAATTTCTCGGTGGAAAGTTTTGATGACAAGGACCTACAAACTTTTGTCGAGGTAGAAGTTGGGGACTTAATCAGGAGAACAGATGTCAAACTTGGATCAACCCCTCGATGGAATGCACCATTTAATATGGGTTTACATGTTGGAAACCTTCGTTTCATTCTTTATGAGTCTCATCCCAAGAATATCAAGTGTGACTACCTAACAAGTTATGAAAACAAGGTACCAAAATAATTACCATGCCAGGTCAAATAGTAGTTATGTTTGAACTAAACCCTTAACTCATTACTTTGGTGCAGTAAAACTGCTAGTATTCAGGACTTCCACAGGAAGAACGTACTGAGTTTCTGGTAGATTTCTTAAAGATTGCTGATACAATACACAATGAGGGAGTAGACCAAGATGTCTACAGGCTGTTGCTCTTTTCTTTTGCTGTAAAGGACCAAGCAAAGAGGTGGTTAGATAACCAGCCCAAATCTAGCTTGAAAACATGGAAACAACAAGTGGACAAGTTTTTAAATCAATACTTCCCTCCAAGGAAACTGACCTAGCTAAGACTGGACATCTATGGCTTCAAACAAGGAGATAATAAATCTCTTCATGATGCTTGGGGGAGGTATAGAAGGATGCTAAGAAAATGTCACACTGAAATATTTTCAGAATGGGTACAATTAGACATTTTCTACTATGGACTTTCAGACATGGCTAAAATGTCTCTAGACCACTTTGCTGGTGGTTTCATACATATGAGAAAGACAATTGAAGAAGCTCATGAGCTTATTGAAACAATTGCTACTAATCAGTATTTGTACTCATCTACTGAGACTCCTATGAAAGGAGAGGTTAAAGCAATATCTACTGAACCTAACCTTCCAGAACAGGATGGCCCATTGACTCAGCAACTACACGCCCTTGCCCAGCAAATACTGGAATTGCAAGATGCTGTGCGAGAAACTCAGGCTTCTAACAGGAATATAGAAGCATAGCTAAGCCTAATAAGGCAACAGTTACCCAAATAGATAACAGAGGAATGCTAGACTATGCAACTAAGGAGTGGGAAATCCCTAAACACCCAAGCTCAGTACAACAAGAGATCAAAGGAAGAAAAGCTAACAGAGGAACACCAGACTGTTGTCCACGACATCTTTGAGGGTGTTGAATGCCCAAATAGGGGCAGCAACCCTGGCGTTGAACGCCTAACAGGGGGCAGTGTCCCTGCCGTTGAACGCTAGGAAGGGGGCAGCAACAAGGCCATTGTACGCCCAAGGAAGGGTGGTCAGTCACCTACTGATAACAACCTCCCTTCCAATACACAAGGCACTCAGCCTTCATCAACCAAGATTGATGAGTATAAGGCTAAGATGCCATTCCCTCAGAAACTCCACCAAGCAGAAAAAGATAAACAATTTTTTTCGCTTTGCGAATTATCTCAGAACATTAGAGATCAAGATCCCTTTACAGAGGCTCGTGAACAGATACCTTCTTATGCTAAGTTCATGAAGGACATCTTAAGTTATAAGAAGGATTGGAGAGAGACAGAAACAGTCCTCCTCACTGAAGAGTGTAGTGCAGTCATTCAAAATAGCTTACCAGAGAAAGTTAAGGATCTTGGAAGTTTTATAATACCATACACTCTAGGGAATGCTTGCACAAGGACAACTCTATGTGATCTTGGAGCAAGCATTAACCTAATACCTGCTTCATTAATAAAGAAGCTTTGCTTGACTGATGAAGTCAAACCAACCTGCATATGCCTTCAACTTGCTGATGGTTCTATTAAGATACCATCAGGAGTGGTTGAAGATATGATTGTTAGGGTTGGATCCTTTGTTTTTCCCATTGACTTTGTGGTATTGGATATGGATGGACACAAGGTTGCATCCCTTATCCTAGGAAGACCCTTCCTAGCTATAGGAAGAACCCTCATTGATGTGCAAAAAGGGGAAGTAACCCTAAGAGTCAATGAGGATGAATATGTGCTGAATGCTGTCAAAGCCATGCAACATCTAGACACCCCAGAGGAGTGCTTGAGCATTGATATCATCGACTCCCTGGTGGAAGAAGTAAACATGGTTACCAGACCTAAGTTTGAGGAAGCAAATGAAATACAAGAGACTTTAAGTGCTCCTAAAGAAGATGATAAACCTTCAAAACTCGAGTTCAAGCCATTACTATCCTCCCTGAAATATACATTTCTTGGAGATGAAGACACTTATCCTGTAATCATAAGCTCTGCCTTAGAGCCACAGGAAGAAGACGCACTAATTAAAGTGCTCAAAACTCACAAGACCACCCTTGGGTGGACTATAAGTGACTTTAAGGGAATTAGCCCAACCCGATGCATGCACAAAATCCTACTAGAGGATGACGCCAAAACAGTGGTGCAACCACAAAGGCGACTGAATCCAGCTATGAAAGAAGTGGTGTAGAAGGAAGTCACTAAGCTATGGGAGGCTGGAATTATTTATCCCATTTCTGACAGCCCCTGGGTGAGCCCTGTACAAGTTGTTCCTAAAAAGGGAGGCATGACAGTGGTTCATAATGAAAAGAATGAACTGATCCCTACAAGGACAGTTACAGGGTGGTGTATGTGTATTGACTATAGAAGGCTCAATATCGCCACCAGGAAGGATCATTTTCCCTTACCATTTATTGATCAAATGCTAGAGAGACTAGCAGGGAATGCTCTTTATTACTTCCTGGATGGATATTCCGGGTACAATCAACTAGCAGTGGATCCACAGGACCAAGAGAAGACAGCATTCACATGCCCATATGGCATATTTACCTATAGGCGAATGCCATTTGGCCTGTGCAATGCACCTGCCACATTTCAAAGATGTATGCTATCCATCTTCTCTGATATGGTAGAAAAGTTCCTTGAAGTGTTCATGGATGACTTCTATGTCTTTGGAGACTCATTTGACTCCTGCCATGATCATTTGGCCTTAGTTCTGAAAAGATGCCAAGAGAAAACCTGGTTCTAAACTAGGAAAAATGCCACTTCATGGTGACTGAAGGCATTGTTCTTGGGCACCGGATTTCAAACGAGATGATAGGAGTAGATCAAGCTATGGTGGAGTTGATTGAACGATTGCCACCACCTACTAATACCAAGGCAATAAGAAGTTTCCTAGGACATGCAGGATTTTACAAGAGCTTCAGAAAGGATTTTTCGAAAATTTTAAAGCCCCTATGTAACCTCTTGGCCACGGACGTTCCATTTGTCTTTGACCAAGAATGCATGCATGCATTTGAGATCCTGAAAGCCAAGCTTGTCACTATACCGGTCATTTCTGCACCCAATTAGGACTTAACATTCGAACTGATGTGTGATGCCAAAGACCATGCCATTGGCGTAGTTCTAGGGCAGAGACATGACAAACTTCTGCACATCATTTATTATGCCAGTCGAGTTCTGAATGACCCACAAAAAAATTATACTACCACAGAAAAGGAATTACTTGCAATGGTTTATGCTATTGATAAGTTTAGATCTTATTTAGTAGGATCTGTTTTATTATTTTGCAAAGTTTGCTCTTGAATTTTTATTATATTTTCTCCTTCTATTTTTAGTAATCTATAGTCTATATTGATATTTTGTTGTTTTAATTCTGAAACTTCTCTTTTTAACTTTTTTATCTCTTCTTTAAGAGAATTAAGAGAGACTTCTTCTTGTGGGTTTTTAAAACAATTATAAATCTCTTTTATTTCTATTGGTCTTATTTCTTGCTTACTTTCTTCTTCTTTTTTAACTAATTCAGCTAATTATTTTATGAACTCATCTCTTAATGGGGTATCTTCTAACTTGTCAATTATTTTGACTAGTGTAGAAATTTGTTCTCTAGTCAAAACATTTACAGTTTTTTCACAATTTCTACAGTTACATAACCCTATTCCTAAACAATTATTCTGCTCCTCTTTTTCACTATTTCCTTCTAAGCTTTATTCTTCTGACATAAGGTCTAATTGTTGAATAAAATAATCTTCAGTCTCAGAAGAGTCCTCATAAATTGATTCTTCTTCTGATTCTGAATTGATTAATATAGCTGTCAATGTCTGTCTAATTTCTTTATTTTCTATTTTATTTATCTTTTGTTCTGTTGTACACTTATTAGCGTAATGTCCTTGTTTTTTACATTTCCAACATGTTACTTATTTTTTCTTATTAGAAGATTTTGGTTTTCCTTTAGGAGTTTTATAGGCTTTTCTATAATGTTTTTGTTCATAATAAAGGGGTTTATCTATATTATATTTAGATTTCTTATAGAATTTTCTCTTTTTAAATTTATGTTGACCACTAAGTTCTTTTTCTGGAGTTATTCCATATTGATAACAAAACGTGCCAAGTTCTCTTTTTCCCGTGATAGCTTCTTGTTTTATTTTTTGTTGTATCTTGGTATCTGTGCATACTTCTATACATGTTTGTACTATTATATTATGCAGTTGTCCAAAGGTTAATGAGTTATAGGAAATCTGGGTCCCAAACTGTGTTTGTAGTTTTTGTAATACTTTTTCAGAGAATAATTTTGGTAAAGCTGCTACGAATCTTTCTTTCCAGAAAGGTGCATGTGCATCATCTCTTATCATAACTTTTGACATAAAGACATCTTTATACCATCTATAATCAGACATGGTTGGACATCTTAAATTCATTAATTGGGTTCCTATCCTATCTTAATACTTTACAAGTGGTATCAGAGCCTGCCCAAGGGGAAGGTATCTGATAACATTTATATGGTATTATTTTTCAACGAATTTTTATTACAAATCTTTTCCATAAACTAAAGTTTTATAGTTGAAACTTTGAAGTAGCAGTGAGAACTGTTAATACGTTGGTCAACCCAGATCGTGGTCCCAGTTGTAAGTCCTAAGTGAGGCAATGAATCTGTTGGTTAACGAGGGTGGTCCCGTAACTCGCAAAGTTCTAACCATAAAATGGCTAGTTTATTGAGAACGATGAGTAGTTTAAATCTAGGGAAAAATAATTTTTTAGTAGTAAGAACAGATAATGATGAAGCATCCACCTCTGGAACTAAAAATGAATTAGAAATAGCTAAGTTAGAAGAAGGTTTTCATAATTGGAATATACCTATAATAGATAAAGATGAAGTATATAAAAAGAAAAATTTCTGGGAAGGAAGAGGTTATGAAATTCATATGTTAGAATACTGTAAACCAGGAACAAGTAGTAATAGGACTATTACCATCTTAAAAGAAGATAAGCTAAAAGAACATAGCAACAAAGGATACAAATTCATTCATATAGGATTAATACAAGTAGCAATAAAACCTAATTTTAGAATAGGAATAAATCTTCCTATATTATTTTAGAATAGGACTATACCAGATTTTAAAGTTTGTGATTCATTAAGAGGAAAATTAGAAAGTAACTGTCATGATGGACCAGTTTTTTTTAATTGTTACCTGAATTATGCTATGAATCTAAAAAATGAATACACTTGGCAAGCCCTAAAATTGCAAGTTCGATATGATGAAAAAGTTATAAATGAAAAATATGATCCATTTGAAATAATCTATAGAATATATTATAAAATTACTAAGGTTAATTATAACTTCAAAGCATTAAAATAATCCTCAAAAGATGAAACGATAATTATGCATGTGAATCTGAAAAGATCTAATATACAAACTCCTAGAAAATTAAGACATGAAGAATTTATAAACAAAATTCCTGAGGAATGGGTAATACCTGACGTGATTGAAGAGCCACAAATAGAAAATACTAGATTAAGAGAAATAATAAGAGAAGGACCAGATATTAGAATTAGGATGAATAGATCCCAATCACTAAGAGTTCCTGATGGTATTGAAATTATTAGTCATAGAAATTCTATAGATAATTCATCAATAGAAAATATGGATAGTATTATAGGAATTAATAACACAAGGCCTCATATAGCCACCCTTGTATATAAATCACCTTCAAAATTTGATCCAAGGGAATCACAAATTTTATCAGTAATCATTAGGGAAGAACCGTTTGAGATTAATAAAGAATGGATAAGACAAGATTTTAATGCTGACTATAATAAACCACTAAGAGATTGGTATTTCACCAACCATTCAGAAAATGAAGTTATTAGACTAAGAGAACTATTTTATGATTTTATAAAAGAAAATAGAATTAATTTATACTTCTTTGATTGGTACGTTAATTATTTCTCTGAAAACAATAAGAAATTATGTCCTTTAACAAAATCAACGTTTTATGGAAAACAAGTTCAGGTTCAGTAATAGAATCTGAATATCCTCCTGGTACGCGGAATCGTGATTACACTTTAATTATGTAAAATTCATTGCTCTTTCTTTCCCTGGTAATGGCGCCAAAAACATGATGCCAAGACCATGGTTCACAACTCCGTGTAACTAACCAGCAAGTGCACTAGGTCGTCCAAGTAATACCTTACGTGAGTAAGGGTCGAATCCCACGGAGATTGTTGGTATGAAGCAAGCTATGGTCACCTTGCAAATCTCAGTTAGGCGGATATAAATTGATAATGGTGTTTTCGAATTTAATATAATAAAATAGGGATAGAGATACTTATGTAATTCATTGGTAGGAATTTCAGATAAGCGAATGGAGATGCTTTCGTTCCTCTGAACCTCTGCTTTCCTGCTATCTTCATCCACTTTTGAGTTTGAAAGGGACCTCAGGGATCACCTTCTTCTTGGCCACAACATCATAGAAGTGGTCTTGATGGGCTTTGGAGATGAACCTTTCCATCTCCCATGACTCGGATGTGGAAGCTTTTGTCTTCCCTTTCCCCTTTCTAGAGGATTCTCCGGTCTTAGGTGCCATCAATGGTAATGGAAAAACAAAAAGCTTATGCTTTTACCACACCAAACTTAGAATTTTGCTCGCCCTCGAGCAATAGAAGAATGAATAGATGATGAAGAAGAAGAAATGGAGGAGAGGGGGTGGGAAGTGTTTCGGCCAAGAAGGGTGTAGAGGGGTGTATTGTGTGAATTTGATGAAGAATGGAGGGCTTTATATAGGGAAGGGAGGGGGGAAAAGGTTTCGGCCATATAGGTGGGTTTGGGTGGGAAATTGGTTTTGAATTTTGAAGGTAGGTGGAGTTTATGAGGTAGGTTTATGTGGAAGAGTAGATGGATGTGAGTGGTGAAGAGGTGATGGGAAAGAGAGATTGAGGTGATTGGTGAAGGGTTTTTGGGGAAGAGTGTTTATGGGGTTGTGTGAAAGAAAGTGGTGAGAAGAAGTGAGTGGAGGTAGGTGGGGATCCTGTGGGGTCCACAGATCCTGAGTGGATCCTGTGGGGTTCACAGATCCTGAGGTGTTCAAGGATTTACATCCCTGCACCCATTAGGCATGTAAAAATGCCTTTGCACACAACTCTGGGCGTTCAGCGCCAGGTTGGTGGCCATTTTGGGCGTTCAACGCCCATTTGTGTGCCATTTCTGGCGTTGAACGCCAGAACCATGCCTGTTCTGGCATTCAGCACCCAGAAGCTGCCCATTTTGGGCGTTAAGCGCCAGAACCATGCTCTGTTCTGGCGCTGAACGCCAGACAGATGCTCCTCCAGGGTGTGATTTTTCTTCTGCTGTTTTTGATTCAATTTTCAATTTTTCTATTTATTTTGTGAGTCCACATGATCATGAACCTATAATAACCATGTCAATGAGTTCTTGAGCTTCTGCAGGCGTTTTCTTTAGGTGAATGGATCCACCTGCAGAAGTGTCCAGTGACATTTTTGATAGTTCAGATAAACCATCATAGAATATATCCAGGATGGTCCATTCTGAAAGCATGTCAGAAGGACACTTTTTGGTCAACTGTTTGTATCTTTCCCAAGCTTCATAGAGGGATTCACCTTCTTTCTGTCTGAAGGTTTGAACATCAGCTCTAAGCTTGCTCAGCTTTTGAGGAGGAAAGTACTTGGCTAAGAAAGCCGTGACCAGCTTATCCCAAGAGTTCAGGCTGTCTTTGGGTTGAGAATCTAACCATAATCTAGCTCTGTCTCTTACAGCAAAGGGGAAAAGTATGAGCCTGTAGACTTCAGGATCTACTCCATTAGTCTTAACAGTATCACATATCTGCAAGAATTCAGTTAAGAACTGAAGAGGATCTTCAGATGGAAGTCCGTGAAACTTGCAGTTCTGCTGCATCAGAGAAACTAATTGAGGTTTCAGCTCAAAGTTGTTTGCTCCAATGGCAGGAATGGAGATGCTTCTTCCATGTAAATTGGAATTAGGTTCAGTAAAGTCACCAAGCATCTTCCTTACATTATTATTATTTTCGGCTGCCATCTCCTCTTCCTATTCAAAAATTTCTGAAAGGTTATCTCTGGATTGTTGTATTTTAGCTTCTCTTAGTTTCCTTTTCAGAGTCCTTTCAGGTTCTGGATCTGCTTCCACACGAATGTTCTTGTCCTTGCTCCTGCTCATATGACAAAGAAGAGGGCACAGAAAAAATAATAATAATAATATGGATCCTTTATACCACAGTATAGGGATCCCTTTGTGAGTGGAAGAAAAGAGGGAGACAAAGAGTGTGATGTAAAGAAAGAAACACAACTGTGAGGATGGCAGAGATGTGAGATGAGATGTTAGTAGATGAATAAATAAATAGAATGAGATGAGAGAGGGAGAATTTTTCGAAAAATATTTTTGGAAAAGAGTTAGTGATTTTTGAAAATGGTTTTTGAAAAATGTTTGTATTTTTCGAAAATTTTTAAAATCAAAAATAAAAATAAGAATAATTAGTTAATTAAAAAGAAATTTTTGAAAAAGAGGGAAGATATTTTCGAAAATTAGAGAGAGAGAGTTAGTTAGGTAGTTTTGAAAAAGTTAAGAAACAAACAAAAAGTTAGTTAGTTAGTTGAAACAAATTTTGAAAAGATAAGAAGTTAGGAAGTTAGAAAAGATATTTTGAAATCAAATTCTTGAAAAAGGTAAGATAAGAAGATATTTTAGAAAAGATATGATAGAAATTAGTTTTTGAAAAAAGATTTGATTTTTAAAATTACAATTAATGACTTGATTCATAAGAAATCACAAGATATGATTCTAGAACTTAAAGGTTGAATCTTTCTTAACAAGCAAGTAACAAACTTCAAATTTTTGAATCAAAACATTAATTGATTATGTTATTTTCGAAAATTTGATATAAAAATAAGAAAAAGATTTTTGAAAAATATTTTTGGAATTTTCGAAAATAACTAAGAATTTTGAAAAAGATTTGATTTTTGAAAAAGATTTTGAAAAAGATAAGATTTTCAAATTGAAAATTTGATTTGACTCATAAGAAACAACTTGATTTTAAAAATTTTTGAAAATGTCAACTCAAATTTTCGAATTTGATGAGAGAAAAAAGGGAAAGATATATTTTTTTTTATTTTTGAATTTTTATGATGAGAGAGAAAAAACACTAAAAAGATGCAATGCATGAAATTTTTAGATCAAAACATGTGATGCATGCAAGAATGCTATGAATGTCAAGATGAACACCAGGAACACTATGAATGTCAAGATGAACATCATAGACACAATTTTGAAAAACTTTTAATGCAAAGAAGACATGCAAGACACCAAACTTAGAATTCTTTAATGCTCAGACACTAAGAATTCAAGAATGCATATGAAAAACAAGAAAAGACACAAAACAAAAAATCATCAAGATCAAACAAGAAAACTCACCAAGAACAACTTGAAGATCATGAAGAACACTATGAATGCATGAAATTTTCGAAAAATGCAAGATGCACATGCAATTGACACCAAACTTATAACATGACTCAAGACTCAAACAAGAAACAGAGAAATATTTTTGATTTTTATGATTTTCTAAATTTTTTTTTGGATTTTTTTCGAAAATTAATTGAAAAAGGAAAATAAGGATTCCAAAATTTTTAACATGAATTCTAGGAATCTTGCATTCTTAGTCTAAAGCTTCAGTCCAGGAATTAGACATGGCTCACTAGCCAGCCAAGCTTTCAATGAAAGCTCCGGTCTAAAACACTAGACATGGCCAATGGCCAGCCAAGCTTCAGCATGTAATTCAGACATGACACGCCTGACATACTCATTCCCAAAGGAATTAGACATGGCTTTACAGCGAGCCAGGCTTCAACATGCTTCATGAAACCCTAGATTTCATTCTTAAAAATTTTGAATAAAATTTTTGAAAACATTTTTGTTTTTTTCGAAAACAGATGAGAAAATTTTAGAAATATTTTTGAAAAATTTTTGAAAATAAAATAAAAAGAAAATTACCTAATCTGAGTAACAAGATGAACCGTCAGTTGTCCAAACTCGAACAATCCCCCGCAACGGCGCCAAAAACTTGGTGTGCAAAATCGTGATCATTCCATTCCTTGGTAACGGCGCTAAAAATTCAATACGCACGTTCATGATCATATATCTGTTTCAAAAAAAGCTCTCTAAACAAATTGAATTCTATCCTATTTATACACTTTCCAAAATGATCTTCAAGCCTTGAGTTGGGCCTTTG
>NC_029791.2:102615054-102646448 GCF_000816755.2 Arachis ipaensis
TGATGAGCGTCACACATAATCATCACCTTCATCACGTTCTTGGGTGCGAATGGATATCTTAGAAGCGAAATAAGATGAATTGAATAGAAAATAGTAGTACTTTGCATTAATCTTTGAGGAACAGCAGAGCTCCACATCTCAATCTATGGAGTGTAGAAACTCTACCGTATGAAAATACATAAGTGAAGGTCCGGGCATGGCCGAGATGGCCAGCCCCCAAAACGTGATCACAGGATCAAAATACAATCCAGGATCCAGGATGGTCAAAAAGACTAGTAAAAGGTCCTATTTATAATAAACTAGCTACTAGGGTTTACATGAGTAAGTAATTGATGCATAAATCCACTTTCGGGGCTCACTTGGTGTGTGTTTGGGCTGAGCTTGAGTGTTGCACGTGTAGAGGTCTTTCTTGGAGTTGAACGCCAGCTTTTGTGCCAGTTTGGGCGTTCAACTCTGGTTTTGGCTCCTTTTCTGGCGCTGGACGCCAGATTTGGGCAGAAAGCTGGCGTTGAAAGCCAGTTTACATCGTCTATTCTTGGCCAAAGTATGGACTATTATATATTGCTGGAAAGCCCTGGATGTCTACTTTCCAACGCAATTAGAAGCGCGCCATTTCGAGTTCTGTAGCTCCAGAAAATCCATTTTGAGTGCAGGGAGGTCAGAATCCAACAGCATCAGCAGTCCTTCTTCAACCTCTGAATCTGATTTTTGCTGAAGTCCCTCAATTTCAGCCAGAAAATACCTGAAATCATAGAAAAACACACAAACTCATAGTAAAGTCAAGAAATGTAAATTTAACATAAAAACTAGTGAAAACATCCCTAAAAGTAACTAGATCCTACTAAAAACATACTAAAAACAATGTCAAAAAGCGTATAAATTATCCGCTCATCACCTCCTAAAGAAACTATTAAGATACCGGATGGAAAAGATTTAGAAGTTGAAGTAACACCCTATAAAGATAGTAATGCAGAAGGAAATATAGAAAAAAGAGATATTAAGAAATTACATCAACAACTAAACTTTACTAATACCATGTTAGATATAATGAAAAATCAATTAGGAAGAATGGAAAATATCGAAAAAACTATTAAGGTAGAAAAACCTATAGAAAAACCTATATATAAATTACAGAGTTTAGATAATATTAATCTAAAATCTAAAGTAGAGGCAGAAGTTGAAGAACTAAAAGAAAAACTTAGAAGTATTAGTCTAGGAAAAATGACGATTAATACCTTACAAAAGGAAGAAGAGTTAGAAATAAATAAAATATCTCATAAAAAAGATTTTCCCAAAACAAGAAATTATTATCTTAGGCCATCACCAGTAGATATAGGCTTAGAAGAGAGAACACAATTAGTACAAAATAGTTTCTCAGGATCAGATTTAGTAGAATGGAATATAGATGGATTAAGTGAACAAGCCATTTTAGATCAAATGTGTAATATGACTATGGCTGCAACTGCCTATAAGATGAGAAAAGCTTCCGATAAAGAAGCAGCAATCATGATAACTCAAGGATTTACAAGACAATTAAAAGGATGGTGGGATAATTTTCTCAGCATCTAAGAAAAAGAATTAATTATTAATAGCATTAAATAAGAAGATCAGTCACCAGATACTACATCCACATTAATATATACCATTATTAAAATTTTTGTAGGAGATCCAAGTACTTTTAAAGATAGGATAGGAACCCAATTAATGAATTTAAGATGTCCAACCATGTCTGATTATAGATGGTATAAAGATGTCTTTATCTCAAAAGTTATGATAAGAGATGATGCACATGCACCTTTCTGAAAAGAAAGATTCGCAGCACCTTTACCAAAATTATTCTCTGAAAAAGTATTACAAAAACTACAAATACAGTTTAGGACCCAGATTCCCTATAACTCATTAACCTTTGGACAACTGCATAATATAATAGTACAAACAGGTATAGAAGTATGCACAGATACCAAGATACAACAAAAAATAAAACAAGAAGCTATCATGGGAAAAAGAGAACTTGGCACGTTTTGTTATCAATATGGAATAACTCCAGAAAAAGCACCCAATGGTCAACATAAAGTTAAAAAGAGAAAATTCTATAGGAAACCTAAATATAATATAGATAAACATGTTTATTATGAACATAAACATTATAGAAAAGCCTATAAAACCCCTAAAGGAAAACCAAAATCTTCTAATAAGAAAAAATAAGTAACATGTTGAAAATGTAAAAAACAAGGACATTGTGCTAATAAATGTACAACAGAACAGAAGATAAATAAGATAGAAAATAAAGAAATTAAACACGCTTTGACAGCCATATTAATTAACTCAAAATAAGAAGAAGAATCAATTTATGAGAACTCTTCCGAGACTGAAGATTACTTTATTCAACAATCAGACCTTATGTCAGAAGAAGAAAGCTCAGAAGGAAATAGTGAAAAAGAGGAACAGAATAATTGTTTAGGAATAGGATTATGTAACTGTAGAAATTGTGAAAAAACTGTAAATATTTTAATTAGAGAACAAACTTCTACATTAGTCAAAATAATTGACAAGTTAGAAGATACCCGATTAAGAGATTAGTTCATAAAACAATTAGCTGGATTAGTTAAAAAAGAAGAAGAAAGTAAGCAAGAAATAAGACCAATAGAAATAAAAGAGATTTATAACCGTTTTAAAAACCCACAAGAAGAAGTCTTTCTTAATTCTCTTACAGAGGAGATAAAAAAGTTAAAGAGAGAAGTTTCAGAATTAAAACAACAAAATATCAATATGGACTATAGATTACTAAAAATAGAAGGAGAAAATATAATAAAAATACAAGAACAAACTTTGCAAAATAATAAAACAGAAGAAACTAGTAACATAATAATTCCTGAAAATTATATTAACATGGGACAAGAAAATTACATAAATATACTAACTTTATTAGTAAGCCAAAAGTGGTTCACTACAATAAACTTAATTGTAGGAGAAGAAAAATTTGATTTTATAGCTATGGTAGATTCAGGAGCTGATGTTAATTGTATACAAGAAGGGTTAATACTTACAAAATACTATGAAAAAACTACAAAAAATGTTCTAAAAGCAGAAAACGACAGAATGACTATAGACTATAAATTATCTAAAGCAAAAATTTGTATAAATCAAGTATGTTTTACCACTACATTCTCTTTAGAAAGACACATATCTCATCAAGTCATACCAGGAAATCCTTTTACTTTATTATTATATCCCTTTAATGTAGACATCGATGGAATAACTTGTGTAAGAATCCCCAATCATCCTGTTCATTTTGAATTTCTCACTAGACCAAAGCAACATGAGCTTAATATGTTACAACACCTATCTACACAAGTTAATGTTATGGAAAAAGAAATGAAGTCAATTAACTATTTAAACCAAGAGAAAATTTTACAACATCTTCCAATCCAAATTAATGTTATAGAAAAAAAAACAAGACAAATTAATTATTTAAATTAAGAAGTTATGTACAAAAGAATAGAAGAACAATTACAAACTCCTGAAATACAAAATAAAATAAAAGGAATTGAAGAAAAGATTAAAAAATAACTATGTAGCTGGTGCACGAAATTGTGATCTCAATGGCGCCAACAACTTGGTACGCACAATCGTAATCTCAACTCTTTTTCACAACTCCGCACAACTAACCAGCAAGTACACTGGGTCTTCCAAGTAATACCTTACGTTAGTAAGGGTCAATCCCACAGAGATTGTCGACTTGAAGTAAGCTATGGTCATCCTTGTAAATCTCAGTCAGGCGGATTCAAATGGTTATAAAGTTTTGATAATTAAAATATAAATAAAATATAAAATAAGATAGAGATACTTATGTAATTCACTGGTGGAAATTTCAGATAAGCGTATGGAGATGCTTTGTTACTTCTGAACCTCTGCTTTCCTATTGCCTTATTCCAACCATGCGTTACCTCCTTCCATGGCAAGCTGTATGATCCTCTCGGATGAAAACAAATCCATATGCGTTGTCACCGCACGGCTAATCATCTGTCGGTTCCCGCTAGCGTCGGAATAAGACCATTGTCCTTTTGCACACTATCACTTGTGCCCCACATTCGCAGGTTTGAAGCTCGTCACAGTCATCCCTTCTTGGATCCTACTCGGAATACCACAGACAAGGTTTTAGACGTTTTGGATTCTAGGAATGGCTGCCAATAATTCTAGCCTATACCACGAAGGTTCTAATCTTAGATTAGAAACCCAAGAGAATATATGGTGCACGAATTATGAATCACACTTTTCACAACTCGTACCACTGACCAGCAAGTGCACTGGGTCGTCCAAGTAATACCTTACGTGAGTAAGGGTCGAATCCCACGGAGATTGTTGGTATGAAGCAAGCTATGGTCACCTTGCAAATCTCAGTCAGGCGGATATAAAACAGTTATGTGGTTTTCGAATATTAATTAATTCTCAGAGGGAAGCTCCTTATTGACCACTGGACGTCCTAGGAGGTCTTCCTCCTTGGGATTCACGTCCTCTCCTCTCCTTACAGGTTCGGCCATGGCGCTTATGTCAGCTTGATTCACAAGAAATCACAAGATATGATTCTAGAACTTAAAGTTTGAATCTTTCTTAACAAGCAAGTAACAAACTTCAAATTTTTGAATCAAAACATTAATTGATTATGTTATTTTCGAAAATTTTGATATAAAATAAGAAAAAGATTTTTGAAAAATATTTTTGGAATTTTCAAAAATAACTAAGAATTTTGAAAAAGATTTGATTTTTGAAAAAGATTTTGAAAAAGATAAGATTTTCAAATTGAAAATTTGATTTGACTCATGAGAAACAATTTGATTTTTTAAAATTTTTGAAAAAGTCAACTCAATTTTCGAATTTGATGAGAGAAAAAGGGAAAGATATTTTTTTGATTTTTGAATTTTTTTTTATGAAAAAACATGACAATTATGCAATGCATGAAATTTTTAGATCAAAACAATGAATGCATGCAAGAATGCTATGAATGTCAAGATGAATACCAAGAACACTTTGAATGTCATGATGAACATCAAGAACATATTTTAAAAAAAAATTTTAATGCAAAGAAAACATGCAAGACACCAAACTTAGAATTCTTTAATGCTTAGGCACTAAGAATTCAAAAATGCATATGATAAACATGAAAAGACACAAAACAAAAAATCATCAAGATCAAACAAGAAGACTTACCAAGAACAACTTGAAGATCATGAAGAACACCATGAATGCATGAAATTTTCAAAAAAATGCAAGATGCACATGCAATTGACACCAAACTTATAACATGACTCAAGACTCAAACAAGAACACAAAAAATATTTTTTTGATTTTTATGATTTTCTAATTTTTTTGGATTTTTGTATAATTTTTTTTGAAAACATTTGGGAAAAAGGAAGTAATGAATTCATAGTCCTCAATCAAAATCCTGGGAATTAGACATGGCTTCATGGCCAGTCAAGCTAAAACATGTTATATGAAACACTAGAATTCATTCTTAAAATTTTTGAAGAAAAATATATTTTTGAAAACATTTTTTTTTTCGAAAACAAGTGAGAAATTTTTGAAAGGTTTTTGAAAAAATTTTTGAAAGGAAAACAAAAAGAAAATTACCTAATCTGAGCAACAAGATGAACCGTCAGTTGTCCAACTCGAACAATCCCCGGCAACGGCGCCAAAAACTTGGTGCACGAATTATGAATCACACTTTTCACAACTCGTACCACTGACCAGCAAGTGCACTGGGTCGTCCAAGTAATACCTTACGTGAGTAAGGGTCGAATCCCACGGAGATTGTTGGTATGAAGCAAGCTATGGTCACCTTACAAATCTCAGTCAGGCGGATATAAAACAGTTATGTGGTTTTCGAATATTAATTAATAAAATAGGGATAGAGATACTTATGTAACTCATTGGTAGGAATTTCAGATAAGCGAATGGAGGTGCTTTTCGTTCCTCTGAACCTCTGCTTTCCTGCTATCTTCATCCAATCAGTCTTACTCCTTTCCATGGCTGGCTTTATGTGATACATCACCACTGTCAATGGCTACTTTCGGTCATCTCTCGGGAAAATGATCCAATGCCCTGTCACGGCACGGCTATTCATCTGGCGGTTCTCGATCATGCTGGAATAGGATTTACTATCCTTTTGCGTCTGTCACTAACGCCCTGCAATCGCGAGTTAGGAGCTCGTCACAGTCATTCAATCATTGAATCCTACTCGGAATACCACAGACAAGGTTTAGACCTTCCGGATTCTCTTGAATGCCGCCATCATTCTAGCTTACGCCACGAAGATTCTGGTTAGGAGATCTAAGAGATATTCATTCTAGCTTAATTCATGTAGAACAGAAGTGTTTGTCAGGCACGTGTTCATAGGGGAGAATGGTGATGAGCGTCACACATAATCATCACCTTCATCACGTTCTTGGGTGCGAATGGATATCTTAGAAGCGAAATAAGAAGAATTGAATAGAAAACAGTAGTACTTTGCATTAATCTTTGAGGAACAGCAGAGCTCCACACCTTAATCTATGGAGTGTAGAAACTCTACCGTATGAAAATACATAAGTGAAGGTCCAGGCATGGCCGAGATGGCCAGCCCCCAAAACGGGATCAAAGGATCATAAGGTAATCCAAAGATGCCTAATACAATAGTAAGAGGTCCTATTTATAATAAACTAGCTACTAGGGTTTACATGAGTAAGTATTTGATGTATAAATCCACTTCCGGGGCCCACTTGGTGTGTGTTTGGGCTGAGCTTAAGTGTTACACGTGCAGAGGCCATTTGTGGAGTTGAACGCCAGTTTTTGTGCCAGTTTGGGCGTTCAACTCTGGTTTTGGATCCTTTTCTGGCGCTGGACGCCAGATTTGGGTAGAAAGCTGGCGTTGAACGCCAGTTTACGTCGTCAATTCTTGGCCAAAGTATGGACTATTATATATTGCTGGAAAGCCATAAAAACTAGTGAAAACATCCCTAAAAGTAACTAGATCCTACTAAAAACATACTAAAAACAATGTCAAAAAGTGTATAAATTATCCGCTCATCAATATACTCCAGCTGTCGTCAAATGACTACGTTGAACATCATGTAGATCGCTTTGTGGTTGTCAGGCACGCGACCTTGGCTAAGCGAGGAACGAAGATTGGGTGATTGTCACGGGTCACCCCTTCATTCTGACTTAACTGAATTAAGTACGAGAGTATATCTTGGAGAAGAAGTAGGCGTGAATTGAATAGAAAAATAGTAGTAATTGCATTAATTCATGAAGAACATCAGAGCTCCACACCTTAATCTATGGGGTGTAGAAACTTCATCGTAGAAAATACATAAGTGAAAATAAGGTAGGCATGGCCGAGTGGCCAGCCTCCCATGGAGGTCTCAAAGTGTAAAAGTTACATCATATGGTCCCAGACCTAGGTCTGAGGACTAAACGTCCAAAGATATAAAATAAATCTCTAAAAGTAGTTTTTATACTAAACTAGTAACTAGGGTTTATAAAAAATGAGTAATTAAGTGCAGATAGTGCAGAAATCCACTTCCAGGGCCCACTTGGTGTGTGCTTGGGCTGAGCATTGAAGCTTTTTCGTGCTTAGGCTGTTCCTGGAGTTAAACGCCAGATTTGGTGCCAGTTTGGGCGTTTAACTCCAATTCTGGTGCCAGTTTGGGCGTTTTACGCCAGAAGTTTTTAGGTTGACTTTGAACGCCAGTTTGGCCCATCAAATCTCGAGCAAAGTATGTACTATTATATATTACCGAAAAGCCCAGGATGTCTACTTTCCAACGCAATTGAGAGGAACGCTATCTTCTACAAAATTCATCAGCAAAAGAAAACTACTAACATGGCAAAAGTCATCAAAGAAGCAATCTTTTGAGAAAGCAAACAGGTTCACAAGCCTCAATAACAACATGCAGTTCATAAAAGAAGAACACAAACTGGAAAGCAATAAACGGCACGAACCCTAAAAGTACAGAAGGATCATTTCAAAATCAAGAAATACCTCCACAGCAGTAACAAACAGATGCACGACGATACAAAAAGGTTCAAACTTTACAAAGTCAAGCCAGAAATAGAACAATGAAAATGACAAAGGAAGTAAAGAAGCGGAAGGAAGAACCAACCTAGAAAAAGGAGAAAGCAAAACGCCTCTCAAGCAAAACACCAACAAAGTACCAAACAAAGCGTCGCAGAGAAAAATGCGAAAATGCAAAACAGAAAGACAGAGAGAAAAGAGGGGAAGTTACAGAGAAGAGAGAACCGTTTTTTGAGTGTAAAATTCAAAATAAAGGAAGAAGAGAAACGGAGCATTAAAATCAATTAATGAGGGTATTAAACCCTCGCGCATTCCCAAGACTAGAACGCTAAATGCAAAAAGCACGCGCCTCTAGAAGAAAACGAAGAGGAAAAATGCTTCACATTCTAAAGCTTCAACGAAGTCGACAAAATGCTCGAGTTCGGCCTCACTAGAGAAGGATCGAAGTCCTAAAACTAAGACTCGACCTCAAAAAGGACCGAGCTCGAGCAGGAGCACTGTTCATACCCTGGGTCGAGCTGTCCGACCCGGGATGTTTAGCGACAAGGCGACCGACCTCTTCAGGTCAAACTATCTAACATCTTCTCAAAGAGCTCGGCCAAATCGCTACAGAGGCCCAATAAGGGCCCAAATAGAGGAACACGACCCAAATCCAAAGGCAGCCCAAGCCTACAGAGATAAGGGCGGTTCCCTTGAAGATAAGATGACCTCACTGAAAGATAATATAAGATAAGATAACTAACTTATCTTATCTAAAAAGGTCACTCCACACCCTTATAAATACACTGGAGCACCCAGGTATAACTTATACTCTGATTCTACTAAAAACCTGCTTAATACCCTTGCTAACTTAAGCATTGGAGTCCTTTGCAGGTACCCCCCACCCTCCGGTGACAAAGGATCAGCAGCATAGCCAGTCCAACAAGTCGAATATGATAGCTCCGGCTGCCACTCACCAGCCGGACACGTCAGCACCGATCAGCACAGAAGATCTCGTCTGAGATCGACCTACAGTTTCAGGTAACCCTCGGAACAGGAGGCTTCCTTAGTACTGCCGGATGCAGCTTGTAATCCAGTCAGACTCTGAGAAATCATATTGACCTACTGAGTCAATATTTTGTTCTGAGCCAATATGACATTCAGAGTATCAATCTCAAGAACTCCTTTCTTCTGAGTCGTCCCATTATTCACAGGAGGTTGGTACAGTATAGTCACCAAGCATCTTCCTTGCATCTCTGGCATTGTTGTTGGGTTCGGCTGCCATGTCTGCTTCTTTTTCAAAATTTTCTGTAAGGTCCTCTCCGGAGTGTTGTGCTTTAGCTTCTCTTAGCTTCCTCTTCAGAGTCCTTTCAGGTTCAGGATCAGCTTCAACAAGAATATTTTTATCCTTGTTTCTGCTCATATGAAAAAGAAGAGAACAAAGGGGTAGTGGAATCCTCTATGTCACAGTATAGAGATTCCTTGATGTGTCAAAAGAACAGAAGAGTAGAAGAATGAGGTAGAGAG
Source organism: Arachis ipaensis (assembly GCF_000816755.2). Lineage (NCBI taxonomy): Eukaryota > Viridiplantae > Streptophyta > Magnoliopsida > Fabales > Fabaceae > Arachis > Arachis ipaensis. Next base: position 102,624,611 of record NC_029791.2, read on the forward strand.
AAAATAAGAAGAATTCGAACACAGAGAGAGGGAGAGGGTTCGAATTTTTAGATGAGTAGGAGAGAATTGTTAGCAATTAAATAAAATAAATAGAAAGAGATGAGAGAGTGTTTTCAAAATTTTGAAAAAAGAAATAAAATAAAATTAGAATTTAAAAAAATTAGTTAATTAAAAAGATTTTTGAAAAAGGGGTTAGTGATTTTCGAAAATAAAAAGTGAAAAAGTAGTTAGGTGGTTTTGAAAAAAAAATAAGAAATAGTAAATCTTGAAAAGATAAGAAGTTAGAAAAAGATTTTGAAATTAAAATTTTAAAAAGATATGATTGAAAAATATTTGATTGAAAAAGATATGATTTGAAAAAGAAATTAAAAAGATTTGATTTTTTAAAATTGATGACTTGGCTAACAAGAAACTAAAAGATATTGAAGGTTGTGGTAGGCTTAGAGAAGGGGGGGTTGAATCTATGCCTTTCTTTTAGTTGCTGTTATGACCCCTTTTTACAAACTTTCAATTCTGATTCTATTTGAACTCAGCAGCAGAAATTTATGAGACAATTTATTTTTGTCTCATGAATATCATAAAATAGAATAGTGCAGAGAAGAGAAAAGCTAACACCAGCATATATCCTGGTTTGGTTGCCTTGTGCTATGCAACTTACGTCTAGTCTCCTCCACAACAATGGAGGAATTTCCACTATAGTTAACAGTATTACATACACCAATTTCACAGGATTGACCCAATCCTTTCACACTTAAGTTCTAACCTAACTTGACATTGGCTATGCTAATACCTAACTATTCACTCTTAGTGCAAACCCAACTAAGAAAGGGATACCTCACAGGTACAAGATACAAGACATAGACATACCTAAAGAAATCAGAAAATAACTCTAGGCTTTTCTCTCAAGTGTTTCACTCAACCTTTTTCCACTCATGGCTTTTACTTGAGTTTCCTCACTATGCCTTTTCTCACAAGAAATTACAGAAAGATAAACATTGAAAAGTAAATTACAATCTGTAAAACATGAAGGAGATTGACTTCATCAACAGTCTCTTTGCTATGTGATAAACCAGATTAGCAAGCCTCTGATTTAGTTCTTCATACTGGCGGAATGCACCTTTGATTAGTACATTGTCCAATTAGTTGAACTTCTTCAAAGAGCTCTCTCAGAACAAAACCTCTATTCACTTTTTTTCATTAAACCTTAGAGTAGAAACTTTGCTTCTGACTTCTTCATCTTGACCGAAAGTGATAAAGCAGTAACCACAAACATCTTCCAATGGTCAACTTGATCTAAGCCATAGAGATGCAACTTGGTCCCCATGAATCTCTTGTCACCGTGGATTTGTAGCAGTGAAGAACAGAGATCAACTTTCCTTTGTATCCCATTTCGGACCGAGCAGAGAGTTGGGAAGAAGAGAAGAAGCTTTGATGCATGCAAGAGGAAATGGGTTACCTTTAACCTTTTCTTAAGCTAGATTTGGTTTGAACTTGTTGAGATGACATCTGCCTTTCAATCTTAATTTCTCTTTCTTGCTTCTTTGGTGATTTGCTTAGGGAAGAAGCTCTCTCTTTCTCTTTCTTACTTTTTTGAAGCTTTGATTTGACTAATACAAAAGGGCCTACGTTGCTTTGGTAAGAGAAAGATGGAGGGAATTGAACTCAACTTGGGCTTGGATCGGATATGGTTCATGTAACCCGTTTGGCCCATCTGATTCCTTTGGCTTCTTTCTTTGCTTTTTCTTGGTCTTCTAATTTTTGTTTTCAGTCCACCATCCTTGCTGTTTGTTTTACATTTCATTTGGGCTGCTTAATATTGAATTAAGACCTGCAACATATAATAAATAATTAGTAATAAGTAATTATAATTAATCAACACTAATTATTTATTTTGCCCAAAAATAATGTTTGTCATCACTAATTAATTTGGTTAATTTCTTAACTCAACAATCTCCCCCTTGATGACAAATATGATTTAAGAAATAATCAAAAGGAAATGAGTTTGAGTAAGGTTTAGAAACTCCCTTTGATTTTTGTCAATTGCTTTTATGTTGCTCCCCCTTTTCTTTTCAAGATTAGCTCCCCCTGAATTTATGCTTTCCTCTTTGTACCTGTTTTACATTATACTTAAAGAGAACATAATAAAGAGCTACATAATTATTTTGTCTAAGGGATGTCAAATAAATAACACCACATAACCAGCCCAATATCAAGCTAATATCAGCAGCAAAAGGATTCAGCATGTGAAATCAAGTTTTAATACAGCAAACAGATAAAAATCCCAAAAGAAATACTAGTAGCTACAGAAAATGTCAACAAATTCCTAGGACACATTTACCATCCTATTGATATTGCTATTACTCCCCCTTTTGTCATCAAGGGTGGATAATAAGCAAGATCCACAAAAAAAACATCATTAAAAAAATCCTGCAAGAAAAGGTTAGGTCACAGTTCAAGTTCTAACTAAATGAACAAAAGTGCAGCAGTATTTAGAGTTATTACAGTCATCCAGGATAAAAACAGTTCAATAGTAGCAAAATAAACAGAATTCATGAGACAAAAAGAGAGCAGCAGCAGTTTTCATGAGATAATTTCTAGGCATCAAAACCATTCCCTTCTGAATTAGCTTCCTCCTCAACATCAGTGACAGGGTCTTCATCTTCTTGAAGGTTATCGATGAAGGACATGAACACAGCCACTCTATCCCTTGATTTCTTTAGGAAGTTCTCATGCTTGCTAGCCAGCTTCCTTTGCTCTTTGCTCAAAGTAATCAAGTGATTTGATTGAGAAACAAACTCCTGGACTACATCTTTGACCACATTCAGCAAGGCAGATTTCTTCCCAGTAGAGATGGATGTACCCTCAGTGGAAGGAGCAGGAGAATCCTCAGGGACAAAGTCATCATCCTCATCATCTAGGATAACTCTTTCAGATCTAGTTAGTCCTTTTTGTTGTTTCACTGAACCACCCCCTTTTAGGTATGAATGTCTATTTTGATATTCCTCATTGGTCAAGTCAACACCAAAATACTCAAATATGCAAGTTAGAAACATGCCATAAGGAAGTGCTTTGTCCTTTTCACTCCTAACAGTATCAAACATATATCTAACCATCAAGTATGCAAATGAAATTTCAGTTTTGGTGAGAAGGGCATATAAGACAAGAGTATCAGTGTAGGAAACCCTTTGATCTGAGCCACTTTGAGGAAGAATAATGTGGTTGACCATTCGGTGCAACTGAGCACGCTCATACCCTAGGGTTTTATGAGTGGGTGTAATGCCATCAATTAAAGAAACATGTTCACAGATGTGTGCCAATGCATCATGATAAGAAATTCCAACACCTTCATCCCACTTAACCGAAGTCTAAGCACAAGCCCCAACATCAGTATACTTCAAAGAATCACTGATAGTTTCATTATTTAAAACTATGTCTCGGCCCTTTACATATGAGTGAGCAGTGCCTTCATGATAAGTCATGTTTGCATAAAATTCTTTGACCAACAAGGGATAAACAGGCTTTTTCATGTCAAAAAGGTGATTCCAGTCCAGAAAAATCAAGTTATCAACAAATGGAAAACCTTTTCTTTTCAAAGATGGCAAATCAGCAAGAAAAGAGGGACACAGGGTACGATACTTGATAACCCCATCATAAAAATCATTATTCATGGCATATTTGAATCTATAGGGATTATAGTTCGAGTGAGAGGTCAAAAAAGGGGATTTGTGATCAAAAGGTCCAATGTCTGGTTCTTTAACATTTTTGAGAGGGACTCGAGTGTTACCTCGTTGAGAGCGCACAAGAACCGACCTGGATTTGGGTTGTGTTGGTTCGGAAACTAGTTCCTCAGCCGCCGGACGTATGCCCTTGGAGGAGCTAGGCTTCGAAGAACCAGGTTTTGAGGAGCCTGGCTTAGAAGGTGTGACTTTCGGTGGTGGTGTCGGCTTGGTAGGGGCAAGGTACCTTGGCGTGGTCTTGGTTCGCGCCATGGGAGCAGTGCAAGGAGGAGAGGTAGGAGGAGATGGTGAAGGTGTGAAGGTTTTGTCTTGGGAGCGAGTGGAATGCTTGGATGGAAGTTTATACACCTTTTCACGAGGAGGCTTGTGTGCTATGGTTTTCTTCCTCATTTGGTAGTTTTTGGTTTAAGAAGAAAAAGAGTAATGAGGGTAGTGGTGAAAACCGAAGGGATAGAGAAGGAGTTATGGAGGGAAGAGAGGGAGTGTTGGTAACTGTTCATACCCTGGGTCGAGCTACCCGACCTGGGATGATTGGCGACAAAGCGACCGACCTCTTCAGGTCAGACTATCCGACCTCTTCCTAAAAGAGGTCGGCCAAATCGATGGGAAAGCCCAAAAAAGGGCCCAACCCAAGGAATACGACCCAAATCCATAGGCCGTCTAAGCCTATAGAGATAAGGGCGGTTCCTTTGAAGATAAGCTGACCTCAACTTAAAGATAAAGATAAGATAAGATAACTAACTTATCTTATCTAGAAAGGTCACTCTACAACCACTATAAATACACTGGAGCACCCAGGTATAACTCATACTCTGATTCTACAATAAACCTGCTTAATACCCGTGCTAACTTAAGCATCGGAGTCTCTTGCAGGTACCCCCCACCCTCCGGTGACCAAGGATCAGAAGTGCAGCCAGTTCAACAAGTCGGACACAACAGCTCCGGCCGCCATCAGCCAGCCGGACACGTTATCTCCGACCAGTACAGAAGATCTCATCCGAGATCGGCCTACAGTTTCAGGTAACCCTCAGAACATTGCCGCCGTTACTGGGGAACCTGGAAGTCATCCCATCATCATGGCGGATGACCATGACAACGACCATGATTCAGATCTAGAGGACAGAACGCCACACAAAAATGCGGACGCTACACCAAAAGATACCCCGAAATATAACGGAGACAAAAACTCATCACATCCGGGAGTAATAGAAGCGCTTCAAGATCATCTAAAGCAACTTGAAAAAGAAAGCCAGCATCAATGAGAAGTTGGCAAGGATCTACAAAGAGAGGTAAGGCGACGTCGAGAGCTAGAAGATAAAATCCTACAACTCGAAGCCGATCTCAAAGCAAAGGCTACCCGGACCACCCCTGAGGACAATTCACGCAAAGATCAAGATCCATTCACTAGGGACATCATGAAAACTAAAATTCCTAAGGACTTCAAACTCCCGGATATGACTCTGTATGATGGTACTATAGATCCCAACCATCACCTCAGCAACTTCAGAAGCAGAATGTACCTCACCGACGCCTCGGACGTTGTTCGCTGCAAAGCTTTTCCAACGACCCTCACGAAGACAGCAATTAGATGGTTCGGCAACTTGCCTCCTATGTCCATCTCAAGCTTTGACGACCTAGCCAAAAAATTCCTGGCCAGATTCTCTATCCAAAAAGACAACCCCAAGCACGCCCCCAGTCTACTAGGAATCAGGCAAGGAGATCGGGAAAGTCTTCGCAACTACATGGAAAGATTCAACAAAACATGCCTAGACATACAAAGCTTACCAACAGAGGCCGCCATCATGGGCCTCATCAATGGCCTACGAGAGGGACTTTTCAGCCAATCTATATCGAAGAAATATCCCACATCTCTGGATGAGGTGCAGGAGCGAGCGAAAAAATATATCAACATAGAAGAAAACTCTCGGTTGGGAGAAACCTCAAAATTCGGATTCTCCTACCGAGACAAAGATAAAGAATCCAAAAAGAAGGAAGATCGACAAGGGGAGAAAATTAAAAAATATCATAATTATACCCCTCTTAGGGTATCCCTGGTAGATGTCTACAAAGAAGTCTGTCATACGGAAAAGATACCCCCAGCTCGACCACTCAAACGTAAAAGAGGAGGAGGAAATCGGAACGAATACTGTGAATATCACCGAGTCCGAGGGCATGCCACCAACGAATGCTTCGACTTAAAAACATCATAGAAAAATTAGTAAGAGAAGGAAAACTAGATCGGTTTCTGGCCACCCGAGATGATGATCAAAGAAAGAGAAGAAGGGATGAAGATGTCGGACGAATCGAGCGATCACCTCGTATGCCAGAAAGACATGTCCATATGATACACGGAGGATTTGCAGGAGGAGGAATCTCCAAATCATCCCGCAAAAGATATCTCAAAGAAGTATATCATGTTGAAGGAAAGGAGGAAGCTCCCGACATCCCTGCAATCACATTCACCAAAGAAGATGCATCCAGTATCATCTCAGGACACGACGACCCCGTGGTTATCACCATCATACTGGCAAACGCCAATCTCCACCGCACATTAATAGACCAAGGGAGCTCCGCCGACATCTTATTCAAAACTGCCTTCGACAAGCTCGGCTTAGAAGAAAAGGAGCTTAGAGCATACCCTAACAGCCTGTTCGGACTGGGAGATACCCCAGTACCACCGCTGGGATACGTGTCACTACATACAACCTTCATAAAAGGGAACCAATCCAGAACACTCAAGATAGACTACATCATGGTCGACGTGAGTTCAGCCTACAATGCCCTAATAGGTCGGACAACACTAAATCAACTCGGCGCAATAGTCTCAACTCCACATCTATGCATGAAATCCCCAACTACAGAAGGGATAGCTACAATAAAAGCAGATCAAAAGATGGCACGCCACTGTTATAACGAAAGTCTAAACCTCAGAGGCAGAGGAGAAGAGTTCCATACAATTGAGCTCGGTGGAGTTCAGAGACGAGAAGAACTCTGTCCACAACCCGAAGGAGAAATAGAGAAAGTTTAGATCGGGGATACCTCGAACAAAACAACTAATATTGGCACGATCCTGAAGGGAGATTCAAAAGAATTACTAGTACAGTTCTTACGAGATAATGTCGATCTCTTCGCATGGAAAGCTGCAGACATGCCAGGCATAGACCCCAAGCTAATGAGTCACAAGTTGGCGGTCTATCCAGGATCTCGGCCGGTACAGCAGAGACGAAGAAAACTTGGGCCAGAACGATCCCAAGCTATGGAAGAACAGGTACAAGCACTACTGGAGGCAGGATTCATAAGAGAAGTCAACTACCCATATGGCTATCTAACGTCGTCTTGGTGAAAAAATCAAATGGGAAATGGCGAATGTGCACCGACTACACCGATCTCAACAAAGCCTGCCCAAAAGATCCTTACCCACTCCCAAGTATCGACGCTCTGGTAGATGCTTCATCCGGATATAGATACCTCTCATTTATGGATGCATATTCCGGATACAACCAAATCCCCATGTATCCACCAGATCAAGAAAAGACCTCGTTTTTGATGCCAAAAGCAAATTACTGCTACATTGTAATGCCTTTCGGTCTCAAGAATATGGGAGCTACGTATCAAAGGCTAATGAATAAAGTCTTTTCGGATCATATCGGAAAAATCATGGAAGTCTACGTGGACGACATGTTAATAAAGACACAAAGTGAAGAGACATTATTGTCTGACCTGGCCCAAGTGTTCGACACTATAAGGAAGCATGACATGCGCCTCAATCCCGCAAAATGTACTTTTGCAGTAGAAGCAGGCAAGTTCTTGGGTTTTATACTCACACAAAGAGGAATTGAGGCAAATCCAGATAAATGCCAGGCCATACTCAACATGAAGAGCCCAACTTGTGTCAAAGAAGTACAACAACTCAACAGGAGGTTGGCAGCCTTGTCCAGGTTCCTAGCGGGATCAGCGATAAGATCCCTTCCTTTCTATGTCACTCTAAGGAAAGGAAAGAACTTCGAATGGACAATGGAATGCAAGCAAGCCTTCCAGGATTTCAAAAGTTTCCTGGGACGACCACCTATCCTAACTCAACCACGAAAGGAAGAACCACTTATATTGTACCTTGTGGTAGGAAGTCGGGCAGTAGCCTCAGCACTAGTTCGAGAGGACGACAAAGGGCAACAACCTGTATACTTCATTAGTAAAGCGCTGCAGGGATCCGAGCTGAACTACCAAAAAATAGAAAAGTTTGCCTATGCTCTCATACTGACATCTCGACGACTTTGCCCGTACTTCCAGGCTCACACCATTAAGGTTCGAACCGACCAGCCCATAAAAGGGATATTGCAGAAAACAGATTTAGCAGGCAGAATTTTACAATGGGCAGTCGAGTTATCTGAGTTCGACCTTCAATATGAAGCTCGGACAGCCATCAATTCGCAGTACCTGGCCGACTTCATTGCAAAATTCACAGATACCCTGGAAACCCCCACAGAATGGAATCTCTACGTGGACGGGTCCTCGAATAAGACTGAAAGCGGCGCAGGTGTGATAATAGAAAGCAACCAAGGAATCCAAGTTGAGCTTTCCCTCAAATTTGGGTTCCCGGCCTCAAACAACCAGGTGGAATATGATGCGTTACTAGATGGTTTGAAGCTGGCTAAGGAGGTTGGAGCTCAAAAACTCAACATCTTCAGCGATTCACAAGTAGTCACCTCACAAATAATAGGGAGCTATCAAGCCAAAGATTCCACCATGAAAAAGTATTTGGATAAAACCAAAGAACAGCTCGGACAACTCGGGGAATATAAGATCTGCCACATACCCCGCGAACAAAATGCCCGAGCTGATGCACTCTCAAAGCTAGCCAACACCAAACCAGGGGGCAACAATAGAAGCCTCATCCAGGAAATGCTACAGAACCCGTCAATCTCGGAAGCGGAAAAAGTCCTAGCCATAACAGGTTAGAATCAAGGATGGATGAACCCCATAATTAATTACTTCAAAACAAAAACACTCCCCATAGATGAAAAGGAGGAAAAGAGATTAAAGCGGGAGGCACAGTACTATACTATCATAAACAACACCCTATACAAAAGAGAAATTTCAATACCATTGTTAAAATGTGTGCCGACCTCTAACACAAGGGAAGTTTTAGAGGAAGTACATAGCGGCATTTGTGGCAATCATCTCGGAGCACAAGCTCTCACCAAAAAGGTACTTCGGGCGGGATTTTACTGGCTAACTCTACAAAAAGAAGCTACAGAATTTGTAAAGACATGTCCCCCATGCCAGAAACATGCCAACTTTCACATCGCCCCGCCAGAAGAGCTCATCAGCGTAACTTCGCCTTGGCCATTTGCAAAATGGGGACTCGATCTTCTCGGACCCTTTCCCTAGGGATCAGGACAAGTCAAATTCCTCATAGTCGTAGTAGACTATTTCACAAAGTGGATTGAGGCAGAGCCCCTAGCCAACGCCACTACTCTAAGAAGCTGGAAATTCCTATATAGGAACATTGTCATGAGGTTCGGGGTTCCATACTCCATCACCACAGACAATGGCACTCAATTCACAGATGCAGGCTTCAGGAAATTAGTAGCCGACTTGAACATAAAGCATCAGTTCACCTCCGTCGAACATCCTCAAGCCAATGAGCAAGCCGAAGCTGCCAACAAAGTCATATTGGCTGGGTTAAAACGGAGACTGCAAGATGCGAAGGGAGCTTGGGCTAAAGAACTTCCACAGGTCCTATGGGCATATCGAACTACGTCACATTCCACCACAAACAAATCACCATTTCGATTAGCGTACGGAGTGGAGGCAATGATCCCATTAGAGGTCGAGGAAGGGTCGCCTAGAGTAGTCCACTACAATGAAGAAGCCAACTCTCAACTTCAAAGAGAAGAACTCAACCTACTTCCGGAAATCCAAGAAAGAGCTCGGATCAGGGAAGAAGCGCTAAAGCGCCGAATAGCTTCAAGATATAATCAAAAGGTAGTGCCAAGAGGTTTCACGGAGAATGATCTCATCCAAATCCGAAATGATATTGGAACAACTCGACCCGGAGAAGGAAAGTTGGCAGCGAACTGGAAAGGACCCTACCGAGTCATAGAAGTACTTGGGAAGGTACTATAGCTAGAGAAGGTAAAAGATCTCATCATAGGATGCACTCTTTTTCCTGAAAAGGTTTTTTAATGAGGCACCAAGTTGAGATCCAGAAAATATCCGACTTAAAAGGATGAAAAACCCCAACATGTATATATTTGCACTTTCTTTTGAATAAAATATATTTTAGATATTCTACAAATTCTCAAGACGCATTAATCTAAAGCATTCATCGTCCGATTATAAAGCAACAGATCGGCAGAAAGTGAAAAACAGATTCACTGCACGATCACGATAAAAGACCAATAAAGATGAAAACGCAATTCATCTAAAGGTCGACAAAGAGGTCTGGCCAACCCTATAAAAGAGGAATTGCTATAACTTAGAAGAGGACGACATAAAGAAGTCGACCTCCTACAAACAACAAGTTATAAAAGTAATCCCTGAAAGAGACCTGACAAAGGTCCAAGAAAGAGGATTACAAAAAATAACTTAGAAGAGGACGACGTAAAGAAGTCGACCTCCTACAAACACAAGTTATAAAAGTAATCCCTGAAAGAGACCTGACAAAGGTCCAAGAAAGAGGATTACAAAAAATAACTTAGAAGAGGACGACGTAAAGAAGTCGACCTCCTACAAACAACAAGTTATAAAAGTAATCCCTGAAAGAGACCTGACAAAGGTCCAAGAAGGAGGATTACAAAAAATAACTTAGAAGAGGACGACGTAAAGAAGTCGACCTCCTACAAACAACAAGTTATAAAAGTAATCCCTGAAAGAGATCAGACAAAGGTCCAAGAAAGAGGATTACAAAATAACTCGGAAAAGAACGATGCAAAGAAGTCGGTCTCCCACAAATAAGTTATAAAAGTAGTCCCTAAAAAAGACCTGACAAGGGTCCAAGAAAGAGGATTACAAAAATAACTGGAAAGCGGACCAACGTGAAGAAATCGGTTACGGAGTGCTAGAAATAAATACAAGTAAAAGCGAGAAAACCGAAATACAATTTGGACCCACATATCCACAACCTCAAAAGATCTAAGCTACAAGCAATAAGTACAAGGCAATCCAAAGAGGCCGAGCAGCAAGGCTCTAACACTCTCAAAACCCAGAAAGGTGTCAAGACAAGTGCAAACAAGCATAATATAAAATATTATAACAAGCTTCAGGGTCAGGCCCAAAAAGCTTGAAAGCTACTTGTTGCTTTTTCTCAAAATCAAAAGTTGCTAAACAAGCAACCAAAAGGAGTATCAACAGTCAGCATAATATTCAAGACTACAAAATAAAGAGTTTAAAAGCCCACAAGTCGGACTATCCACACAAATATCCAAAAAAATTCAGCTAAGACTAGAAGACTTCTCGGCAGCATCAGTCTGAGGTGAAGGAGGGCGAGCCTGAAGAGGCACTGCATCCACTGTACCGTCGTGCCTATTCAGAATTTGACAATCGGGATCTAACTCCGGACGAACGATCCCAGCGGGAGGAGCTATAGAAGTCGACACTTTAGCAGCAGGCACAGGGGGAGGCCCGATGTCATCATCATCCTGGTCGTCCGGGACAATCTTACCATCACTTACAACGTTGTCCAAGCTGAAAAGAGTAAGGTCAACCTCAGGAGCAAGAACTTGAACCTGCTCCTTTAAATTATTATAAGCAGCATTTACGCTGCCGACAAGATGACCTTGGAGCTCGGAGTAGTCAACTCGGGCAGACTCCAACTCCTCCCTCAGACGTATTACCTCCCGATAAGATGTGACGTAACTGTCCTTATGCCTCAAAGCAATGTCCTCGGCTAACCTCACAGAGGCCGCCAGGGCAAGAGAGCTAGCCTTCTCGTTCTCCAGATCCTTCTCCAGTTTGGCTACTTTCACCTCAAGCTCCTCCTTCAAGCCCTTCATCCGATCAAACTCTTGTTTGGCCTCCTCCATGAAGGCTTTGGTGGCATGAAGAGAAAGATTTTGGGCAGTCCGATACAGGGCAGCCGCCATATAGGCCATCTTGATGCTACTCCGAGTTATGAAGTCCAAATGGCAAAGGAGAGAGGCGTCGTCAGTAGGGACAACACCATAAGGACCGATCTGCTGGCCAACAAACTCCACCGCATCAAAGTCAGGAGCGTCAAGGTTGAAAGGCTCAATTGTTTTTTGTTTTTTGTTGGGAGGAGCACCAGAAGTAGCGACAGAAGCCTGTGGAGGGTTAGCCAGACGAACTCGAGGAGTGGGGATCACCTTCTTCGGCCCAAGAGAACTCGGCACGGGCGGTTTCATTAGAACTTGAGAAGATCCCTCTCCCGCCACCTTGGCCGAGATATTTTGAGCAACAGCAGCCTTCTTTGCCTTTTTGTAGGCCTTCATGGAATCATTGTTTTTCGACATCTCTGAAAATACAGAATCAACCATAGTGATGAGCTACAATCCAGAAGAAGCAAAACTAAGAAACAAGTATAGAAACAAGTCGGACAATACCCAAAGCAGTTCGAACCAAAGACGGGTCACTCAAAAACTTTTTTGTATCAAGATGGGGTGGTTTTCCCCATAAATCTTCAAGAACAACTACAAAAGCTCGTTCAACCTCGTCAAGCATCTCCCATGTATAGCGAGACACTCTCACATTCTTTCGCCATTCTAGAGGAAAGGCAGGCTCATCATTTTCATCAAGAAAAAAGGGGCAGGCCCCCTCCACAGCACGGACTCGGAAGAAATAATTCTTAAAATCTTTAAAAGACTCATCATACATGGCAAAAACTTTATACCCCTGGGCCGACCTGAAAGAAACCTAGGAAGCTTTCTTTTTGGAAGACCCTCTGGGCTTGGCAGAAATAAAAAGATAGAGGAAAAGAGTCTGAGAAGGTGTTATGCCTAACTCTTGGCAAAGCAGCTGAAAAATCTTGATAAAATCCCAGGAATTCGGATGAAGTTGGGATGGGGCAATATTACAAGACCACAACAAATCGGTCTCGAAAGCAGTAAAAGGAAAGGTAATGTCCAACTGGCTGAAGAAATATTCATAGGCGTAGAAAAAGGGACGCTCCCCCTCGACCGAAGTAGGAAAACAAACCCTCTCATCAGAGTCGGGCGCTACAAGCTCATAATCCCTCTCCCGGGCACTGCTACCACAAATCCTATGACGTTTCCTCAGCTCTAGACAAAAATCAGTGTCCACCACAAAGACACACATCAAGACAAGGGAGTCCAGCCAATCAGACATTCCCTCGGGAACTTTAGAAGACATCTCTACAATGTTATTGCGAGAAGACATGAGGCCAACTAATCCTACAATAAGAAAAGAAGATGGGATTACTAAAAAACATCTCGGACGAGGGGTAAAATAACTCGACTAATATACAGAAGAACAAATAGAAAAGGAAAACCCCAAGACTCAAACCAAAGTCCTGGGGCATCCTTTGGAGGCAGTAACAAAGCAAGGTTTCAGAAAAAATCCACAGCTTACGTCCCGGCATCTCTCAAACAAGAAAGTCAGAACACAAAAAGTCACTATCTTTTTACAGTCTATCAGCAAAAAGCATCGCCAAACATCAAACATGCCAAGTGGAAATCGTCAAAGGCACAACCTTTTCTCAGAATCAAACAAAAACCAAAACAAAGATCGCAGCAAACAGGGAAAGCTATCAACAGGGCAAAAAACCAAGGAGCAATCTTCGATTAAGTGAGTAAAGATGCAGTTTTTCTGGGTATCGGACAGAAGCGACAGTAGAATATGCAAAGCTCTAGAAGCATCAAACAACAAGAAAGGCGAAAAGGTTCATGCAAAGGACGAAGAAACTCTCAGAACACACATTACAACAGCAAGCAGGCGCGTCAAAAAAAGAAAGATCCAAACTTTTTCTAAGCAAAATTAAAACTTCACCACAAAACTAAAGACAAAGCAATAAAGACGAGAAGAAATTACAAATGGAACCAAACTGGAAAAAAGTAGAGCCTCAGAAGGGTTGAAGATGGAAAGACGGAATCGCCGGATCGCTGAATGACGCCGCAAAGGCAAAATGTAGGCGAAAAGCAGAAGGTGAGAGAACGAAGGGAGAAGTTACAAAGAAAGATGAAGGAGAGAAACCATTTTCTGAGTGCCAAAATTCAAAATAAAGCCAAAGGAAATGGGGCAATTAATACCAATTAATGAAGGTATTAAACCCTCGCACGTTCCCAAGAACAAAGCGCTGATATAAAAGTGCGCGCTTTTAGAAGAAAACGTTCCACATTCAAAAAGGTTCTACAAAGAAAGGAATCGACTAAATGCTTGAGTTTGGCTTCACTAGAGAAGGACCGAAGTCAAGGACTCGACCTCAAAAAAGAAGACTGAGCTCAAGCAGGGGCACTGTTCATACCTTGGGTCGAGCTACCCAACCTGGGATGATTGGCGACAAAGCGACCGACCTCTTCAGGTCAGACTATCCGACCTCTTCCTAAAAGAGGTCAGCCAAATCGACGGGAAAGCTCAAAAAAGGGCCCAACCCAAGGAATACGACCCAAATCCACAGGCCGTCCAAGCCTATAGAGATAAGGGCGGTTCCCTTGAAGATAAGCTGACCTCAACTCAAAGATAAAGATAAGATAAGATAACTAACTTATCTTATCTAGAAAGGTCACTCTACAACCACTATAAATACATTGGAGCACCCAGGTATAACTTATACTCTGATTCTACAATAAACCTGCTTAATACTCGTGCTATCTTAAGCATCGGAGTCTCTTGTAGGTACCCTGATGAGCGGATATTTTATACGCTTTTTGGGGTTAATATCATATAGTTTTTAGTATTTTTTAATTGGTTTTTTGTACATTTTCATTAGTTTCTAGGCAAAATTCATATTTCTGGACTTTACTATGAGTTTGTGTATTTTTCTGTAATTTCAGGTATTTTCTGGCTGAAATTGAGGGAGTTGAGCAAAAATCTGATTCAGGCTCTTTCCCTCTCCTTTGCTTTTTTTTGCTTGAGGACAAGCAAACCTCTAAGTTTGGTGTGTTTATCCGTGATCACTAGACCAATACCCACTAAGATCATGGCTCCTAAGAAAAAATAAACCGACTCAAGAGGTAAGAAAGAGAATATTCCAAAACCACTTTGGAATCAAGGGAAGTTCATAACCAAAGAACATTCAGACCATTTTTACAAAATAATGAGTCTAAGGTTAGTGATCCCGGAAGTTAAATTCGATCTGAAAGAAGATGAATATCCGGAGATCCAAGAGCAAATTTGAAACAGGAGCTGGGAAGTCCTAGCTAATCCTGAAACAAAGGTGGGAAGAAACATGGTTCAGGAATTCTATGCTAATCTATGGCAGACGGACAGGCAGAGGATAGCTGGAACCACATTCTATAACTATAGAACTTTGGTCAGAGGGAAGGTTATTCACACCCACCCTGATAAAATAAGGGAGATCTTCAAGCTGCCTCAACTGCAAGATGACCCAGACTCCTTTAATAGGAGAATGATTAGATCAAACCTAGGCTTGGATAAAATCCTAGAGGACATATGCCTCCCTGGAGCCAAGTGGACAACCAACACAAAGGGTGCCCCGAACTAACTCAAGAGAGGAGATCTCAAACCAGTCACCAGAGGCTGGCTGGACTTCATTAGGCGCTCTATACTGCCCACTAGCAACCGCTCTGTAGTCACCATCAGAAGAGCAGTGATGATTCATTGCATTATGCTGGAAAAAGAAGTGGAAGTTCATCAGCTTATTGCGTGTGAGCTTTACAAAATTGCAACAAGAACTCCAAGGATGCCAAATTGGCCTATCCAAGCTTAGTTTCTCTGTTATGTAAAGATGCTGGGATAAAGATGGGAGTAGATAAGTATATCTCAGTTGAGCAACCAATCACCAAAAAGTCTATGGAAGGACAACAAGTGAAGGACGACCCCATCAAGAGAAAAGCAGAGGAGTTCCTCCCGAAAATCCCTCAAATTGAATACTGGGAGCACCTAGAAGCATCTGTCATCAAGTTGCAAGAAGCTGTGGATCAACTAAAGGAAGAACAGCAAAATCAAAACAGCATGTTCTGCAAATTGCTTAGAGAACAAGAAGAGCAAGGGCATGAACTGAAGGAATTAAAGCGTCAGAAACTATCTCTTGAAGGGCCAAGCACTCTACAGACTAAAGAGGCATCCACCTCCAAAATTCAAGGTTGTTGAGTTCTAATCTTAGCCTTAACTCTATGATTATTGTTCTTATTTGAGTTTTACCTTAGAAGTTATATATGAGTAGTAGTAATTAGTATCTATATTCTGATTTTATCTCCAATTAAGCTATAATTTATTTTTCTCATCATCATTAAACATGAATAAAATAGCAGATTTTCTTTAGAATAAGGAGGCAATATTTTTCGAGTTTTTAATAAGAAAAATTCTAATTATTTACATGTGGTGGCAATGCTTTTTGTCTTCTGAATGAATGCTTGAACAGTGCATATGTCTTTTGAATTTGATGTTTATGAATGTTAAATATGTTGGCTCTTGAAAGAATGATGAAAAAGGAGAAATGTTATTTGATAATTTGAAAAATCATAAAAATTATTCTTGAAGCAAGAAAAAGCAGTGAATACAAAATCTTGTAGAAAAAAATGGCGAAAATAAAAGAAAAAGAAAAAGAAAAAGAAAAAGCAAGTAGAAAAAGCCAATAGCCCTTAAAACCAAAAGGCAAGGGTAATAAAAAGGATCCAAGGCTTTGAGCATCAGTGGATAGGAGGGCTTAAAGGAATCAAATCCTGGCCTAAGTGGCTAAACCAAGCTGTCCCTAACCATGTGCTTGTGGCGTGAAGGTGTCAAGTGAAAACTTGAGACTGAGCAGTTAAAGTCAAGGTCCAAAGCAAAAAGAAGAGTGTGCTTAAGAACCCTGGACACCTCTAATTGGGGACTTTAGCAAAGCTGAGTCACAATCTGAAAAGGTTCACCCAATTATGTGTCTACGACATTTATGTATCCGGTGGTAATACTGAAAAACAAAGTGCTTAGGGCCACAGCCAAGACTCATAAAGTATCTGTGTTCAACAATCAACATACTGAACTAGGAGAATCAATAACACTATCTGAATTCTAAGTTCCTATAGATGCCAATCATTCTGAGCTTCAATGGATAAAGTGAGATGCCAAAACTGTTCGGAAGCAAAAAGCTACTAGTCCCGCTCATCTAGTTAGAATCTGAGCTTCACTCAAAAACTCTGAGATATTATTGCTTCTTGACAAATTTGTATTCTATTTTATTTGTCTAGTTGCTTGGGAACAAGAAACAGTTTAAGTTTGGTGTTGTGATGAGCGGATATTTTATACGCTTTTTGGGGTTAATTTTATGTAGTTTTTAGTATTTTTTAATTGGTTTTTAGTACATTTTCATTAGTTTCTAGGCAAAATTCATATTTCTGGACTTTACTATGAGTTTGTGTGTTTTTTTGTAATTTCAGATATTTTTTGGCTGAAATTGAGGGAGCTGAGCAAAAATCTGATTCAGGCTGAAAAAGGACTGCTGATGTTGTTGGATTCTAACCTCTCTGCACTCGGAATGGATTTTCTAGAGCTACAAGAGTCCAATTGGTGCACTCTCAATTGAGTTGGAAAGTAGACATCCAGGGCGTTCCAACAATATATAATAGTCCATACTTTGCTCAAGGATAGACGACGTAAACTGGTGTTCAACGCCAGTTCCATGTTGTAGTCTGGCGTTAAACGCCAGAAACAGGTTACAAATTGGAGTTAAATGCCAGAAACATGTTACAACCTGGCGTTTAACTCCAGAAACAGCCTAGGCACATGTAAAGCTTAAGTGTCAACCCCAGCACACACCAAGTGGGCCCCAGAAGTGGATTTCTGCACCATCTATCTTAGTTTATTCATTTTCTGTAAACCTAGGTTACTAGTTTAGTATTTAAACAACTTTTAGAGATTTATTTTGCACCTCATGACATTTTAGATATGAACTTTGTACTCTTTGACGCCATGAGTCTCTAAACTCCATTGTTGGGGGTGAGGAGCTCTGCTGTGTCTCGATGAATTAATATAATTACTTCTGTTTTCCATTCAAATACGATTGTTTCTATCTAAGATATTTATTCGCACTTCAATATGATGAATGTGATGATCCGTGACACTCATCACCATTCTCAACCTATGAATGCGTGCCTGACAACCACCTCCGTTCTACATTAGATTGAATAAGTATCTCTTGGGTTCCTTAATCAGAATCTTCGTGGTATAAGCTAGAATCCATTGGCAGCATTCTTGAGAATCCGGAAAGTCTAAACCTTGTCTGTGGTATTCTGAGTAGGATTCAAGGATTGAATAACTGTGACGAGCTTCAAACTCACAAAGGTTGGGCGTAGTGACAGACGCAAAAGGACCAACGGATCCTATTCCAGCATGAGTGAGAACAGACAGATGATTAGCCGGGCGGTGACAGCGCACCTGGACCATTTTCACTTAGAGGACGAATGGTAGCCATTGACAACGGTGATCCACCAACATACAGCTTGCCATAGGAGGAACCTTGCGCGCGTGAAGAAGAAGACAGAGGGAAAGCAGAGATTCAGAAGACAAGGCATCTCCAAAACTCCAACATATTCTCCATTACTGCAGAACAAGTATTTATTTCTATGCTCTTTTATTTCTCGCAATTCAAACTGATAAATATAATTGATATCCTGACTAAGAGTTACAAGATAACCATAGATTGCTTCAAGCCAACAATCTCCGTGGGATTCGACCCTTACTCACGTAAGGTATTACTTGGACGACCCAGTGCACTTGCTGGTTAGTTGTACGAGTTGTGAAAAGTGTGATTCACAATTCGTGCACCAAGTTTTTGGCGCCGTTGTCGGGGATTGTTCGAGTTTGGACAACTGACGGTTTATTTTGTTGCTTAGATTAGGAAAATTTTGTCTTTTAGGTCAGAGTCTTTTATTATTGTTCTTGTTAAAATTTTAAAATCCTTATTTCCTTTTTTTTAATTATTTTCAAAAATTTTTAAAACCAATAACTTCATGATTTAGTCTTCTATTTGAGTTTAGTTTCATGTTTTAAGTTTGGTGTCAACTGCATGTTTTTATTTCCCTTTAAATTTTCGAATTGCATGTTCTTTGTTCTTCCTTAATCTTCAAGTTGTTCTTGTTTATTTTCCTTGTTTGATCTTTAGTTTTTCTTGTTTTGTGATTTTTCTTATTTTTCTTGTGTATTCTACAATTATTAGTATCTAAAAAAAAAACTTTCTCAAAAATAATTTTTCTTTGAATAAATCTTGTGCCAAACTTTAAGTTTGGTGTATTTTGTTGATTTTTTCTTAGTTTTCGGAAATTTTATTTTGGTTTTCTAAAAATTTTAAGTTTGATGTTTTATTTTCATGTTCTTGTTGTTCTTGTGAGTCTTCAAAGTGTTCTTGAGTCTTCCTTGTATTTTGATCTTAAAATTTTTAAGTTTGGTGTTCCTTGGTGTTTCCCTCCAAAATTTTCGAAAATAAGGAACATTAGATCTAAAAATTTTAAGTTGTGTATCTTTTGTGTTTTTTTCTCTTTCATCATAAAATTCAAAAATCAAAAAATATCTTTTCTCTCTATTTTAAAGTGAGTTTTCGAAAATTGCTTTTAAAATTTGGATTTCTATTTCAAAATTTAAAATCTTTTTCAAAAATCATATCCAACGTTCTTCAAATCTTTTTAATTAAGTAATTATTTTAGTTTTAAATTTTTTTTATTCTTAATTTTCGAAATCTATATTTAATTTCTAGTTATTTTATTTCATTTTTTTATTCGCTCTCTTTTTATAAAATAAAAAAATAAAAATATATTTTAATTGTAATTTACATCAATTCCCTTTTCTCCATCATGGACCTAAGTGGAAACAAACAGTCCAGAAGGACTCTGGGGTCATATACTAACCCCACTACTGCTTCATATGGGAGTAGTATCTGTATACCCTCCACTGGATTCAGTAGCTTTGAGTTGAATTCTCAGCTCATTATCATGGTGCAGCAAAGTTGCCAGTATTCCGGTCTTCCACAGGAAGAACCTACAGAGTTTCTGGCACAGTTTTTATAGATTACTAACACAGTACATGATAAGGAAGTAGATCAGGATGTCTACAGATTATTACTGTTTCCATTTGCTATAAAAGACCAAGCTAAGAGGTGGTTAAGTAACCAACCTAAGGCTAGCATAAGGACATGGAAACAGCTGTCAGAAAAATTCCTGAATCAATACTTCCCTCCAAAACGGATGACACAGCTAAGGCTAGACATCCAAGGCTTTAAACAAGGAGATAATGAATCTCTTTATGATGCTTGGGAGAGATATAGAGAGATGCTAAGAAAATGCCCCTCTAAAATATTTTCAGAGTGGGTGCAGTTAGACATCTTCTATTATGGGCTTACAAAGAAAGCTCAAATTTCTCTAGATCACTCAGTTGGTGGATCTATACACATGAGAAAGACAATTGAAGAGGCTCAAGAGCTTATTGATACAGTTGCCAGAAATCAGCATCTGTACCTAAGCAGTGAATCTTCCATGAAAGAAGAGGCTAAAACAGTAACTGCTGAACTCAGTCTTGCAGAACAAATTACTGAATTCAATCAGCAATTAGACTTTCTAACCAAACAGCTGGCCAAATTCAAGGAGATACTACAAGACACAAGAATGGCTAATATAAATATGGAGGTACAGTTGAAGCAAACAGAACAATATTTATCAAAATAAATAACAGAAGAGTGCCAAGCAGTTCAATTAATAAGTGGGAAGACATTAAATACCTCACCTCAAGGCAGCAGGAAGCCAAGAAATGAACAAACTGCTATCCAAAATCCCTCTGAGGATAGTAAGAGCCCAGAGAGGAATAACTCTGGCGTTCAAACGCCAAAAACAAGCAAGGAGTTGGCTTCAAACGCCCAATGGAAGCTCAGTTCTGGCATTCAAACGCCAAGAACAAGTGAGGAGTTGGCGTCCAATGCCAATCCAGCTTCTAACCCTGGCATTCAAATGCCAGTGAGGGATCAAACATACACAAGTGCTGATAACAACCCCTCTAAAAAGGCTTCTCCAACCACCTCTGTAGGAAATAAACCTGCAGCAACTAAGGTTGAGGACTATAAAGCCAAGATACCTTATCCTTAAAAACTCCGCCAAGAGGAGCAGGATAAGTAATTTGCTCACTTTGCAGATTATCTCAGGACTCTTGAAATAAAGATTCTGTTTGCAGAGGCACTTGAGCAAATACCTTTTTATGCCAAGTTCATGAAAGAGATCTTGAGTCATAAGAAGGATTGGAGAGAAACTGACAGAGTTCTCCTCACTGAAGAATGCAGTGCAGTCATTCTGAAAAGCTTTCCAGAAAAGCTTAAAGATCCCGAGAGCTTTCTGATACCATGCATATTAGAGGGCAATTGCACCAAGACAGCTTTATGTGATCTTGGGGCAAGCATCAACCTAATACCTGCATCCACTATTAGAAAGCTTGGTTTAACTGAAGAAGTTAAACCAACCCGGATATGTCTCCAACTTGCTGATGGCTCCATTAAATACCCATCAGGCGTGATTGAGGACATGATTGTCAGGGTTGGGCCATTCGCCTTTCCCACTGACTTTGTAGTGCTGGAAATGGAGGAGCACAAGAGTGCTACTCTCATTCTAGGAAGACCTTTCCTAGCAACTGGACGAACTCTCATTGATGTCCAAAAGGGGGAAGTAACCCTGAGAGTCAATGAGGATGAGTTTAAGTTGAATGCTTCGTCTCGAATACTAGTGACCTTTTCACAGTGGAAGAGGGTCTTTATGTATAAAGTCCCTACCACCATTACCGAACTCGAGCCCAAATCCTCCAAAGAGGAGAAGGACTCCTTCAGAATCTCCGAGAAAGTTAAGGAGACTTGGGAGGTTTAGTCCGACTTGTAGAAATTTCTACAGAAGGTCGAGACTAAGCTCTGAGAGTCGGTACAACTGGAGGAGATGGTTTCTCAGTTACTCTAGTTGAAAGTACGTTAGAAAACCACACAGACCTACGACGTACCGAAACTA
>NC_029791.2:102646455-102647947 GCF_000816755.2 Arachis ipaensis
TTTTGGATGGCTATTCAGGTTATAACCAAATTGCAGTAGATCCTCAGGATCAAGAAAAAACAGTATTCACATGTCTTTCTGGAGTATTTGCTTACAGAAGAATGCTTTTTGGTCTGTGTAATGCACCTGCAACCTTTCAGAGGTGCATGCTCTCAATCTTTTCTGATATGGTAGAGAAATTTCTGGAAGTCTTCATGGATGACTTTTCAGTATTTGGAGACTCATTCAGCTCCTGCCTTGACCATTTAGCACTTGTTCTGAAAAGATGCCAAGAGACCAACCTAGTTTTAAACTGGGAAAAATGTCACTTTATGGTGACTGAAGGAATTGTCCTTGGGCATAAAATTTCAAACAAGGGGATAGAGGTGGATCAAGCTAAAGTGGAAGTAATTGAAAAATTACCACCACCTGCTAATGTTAAGGCAATCAGAAGCTTTCTGGGGCATGCAGGATTCTACAGGAGGTTTATAAAGGATTTTTCAAAAATTGCAAAACCCTTGATCAATCTACTAGCTGCTGACACGCCATTTGTGTTTGACACAGAGTGTCTGCAAGCGTTTGAGACTCTGAAAGCTAAGCTGGTCACAGCACCAGTTATTTCTGCACCAGACTGGACTTTACCATTTGAATTAATGTGTGATGCCAGTGACCATGCCATTGGTGCAGTACTGGGGCAGAGACATGACAAGCTTCTGTATGTCATTTATTATGCTAGCCGTGTTCTAAATGATGCCCAGAAAAATTACACAACCACAGAAAAAGAATTGCTTGCAGTGGTTTATGCCACTAACAAGTTTAGATCATACTTAGTAGGATCAAAAGTGATTGTGTATACTGATCATGCTGCTCTTAAATATCTACTCACAAAGCAAGATTCAAAACCCAGGCTCATAAGATGGGTGTTGCTTCTGTAAGAGTTTGATATAGAAATAAGAGACAAAAAAGGGACAGAGAACCAAGTGGCTGATCATCTGTCCCGGATAGAACCAGTAGAAGGGGAGTTTCCCCCCTCTATTGAGATCTCTGAGACCTTTCCGGATGAGCATTTGTTTGCCATTCAGGAAACACCATGGTTTGCAGATATTGCAAACTATAAAGCTGCAAGGTTCATACCCAAGGAGTACAACAGGCAACAAAAGAAAAAATTAATTACTGATGCAAAGTACTACTTGTGGGATGAACCCTATCTCTTTAAGAGATGTACAGACGGAATAATCCGTAGGTGTATGCCTAGAGAAGAAGCACAGAGGATCCTATAGCATTGCCATGGATCACAATATGGAGGCCATTTCGGAGGTAAGCGAACAGCCACTAAGGTCCTCCAATGTGACTTCTATTGGCCTACACTCTATAGGAATTCCCGAGAGTTTGTACGTAACTGTGACAGTTGCCAAAGAGCTGGTAATCTGCATCATGGTTACGCCATGCCTCAACAAGGAATCTTGGAGATTGAGTTGTTTGACGTATGGGGAATTGACTTCATGGGACCTTT
>NC_029791.2:102648777-102657504 GCF_000816755.2 Arachis ipaensis
AGAACTAAAAAGAATCCTGGAACGGACTGTAAGTACCCGTAGAAAGGATTGGGTAAGAAGCTTGGATGATGCTCTGTGGGCTTACAGAACAGCATTCAAAACTCCTATAGGGACCTCTCCATACCAACTTGTGTATGGTAAGGCTTGTCATCTGCCCGTGGAACTGAAACATAAGGCCTACTGGGCAACCAGATTCCTAAACTTTGATGCCAAATTAGCTGGAGAAAAAAGATTGCTCCAGCTGAATGAGCTAGAGGAATTCAGACTCACTGCTTTCGAAAATGCCAAGCTTTATAAAGAGAAATAAAAAAGGTGGCATGACCAAAAGCTGTCATCTAGAGTCTTTGAACCAGGACAAAAGGTTTTGTTGTTTAACTCTAGGCTCAGGCTATTCCCCGGGAAACTGAAATCCCGGTGGAGGGGACCATATGTGATTACAAGTGTATCACCATATGGTTATGTGGAGCTTCAAGACAGTGATTCTGATAAGAAGTTCATTGTTAATAGACAGAGAATCAAGCACTATCTTGAAGGCAATGTTGAGCAAGAGTGCTCAAGGCTGAGGCTAGATTAAAAGCTCAGCAGAGGTCCAGCTAAAGACAATAAAGAAGCGCTTGCTGGGAGGCAACCCAGCCATTAGCAAAACTTTTTCTGTTATTTTATTTTATTTTATTCCTCATTTTATTTATATATGAGCTTAATATTAACAAGGTAAAGAATCAATTGCATAAGTCCATAGGGTTACAGAAGAATTCAGAGCACAAAACAGGAAAAAGGAGCTTACTGGCAAGAAAACGCCAGTAAAGATAGCCATCTGGGCGTTAAATGCCAGAAAGAAGCAACTTCTGGGCGTTTAACGCTAGATTTACAGCATCCTGGGCGTTCAGAAAAACGCCTAGTGACAAAGGGGTTTCTGGCGTTTAACGCCAGCTAGAAGCAACAGCTGGGCGTTTAACGCCCAAACCAAGCAGCAACTGGGCGTTAAACGCTCAAAACATGCAGCAGTTGGGCGTTTAACGCCAGGATTGTGGGGAGTAGGAAATTTCGTTTTCAATTCAAATTTTTTCCTTTTTTATGTTTCAATTCATGATTTCTTGCACAAACATGTTACAAATCCTAAATTTTCAAATCCTTTTTCAAAAGATATCAAATGTATCTTAATTCATAAACCCTTTTTACTCTTCAAATTATTTTCAAATCCTTTTCAAAACAAATCTATCTCTTTTCCTTCTAAAAATCTTTTCAACTCATAAATATCTTTTTCAAATCTTCACATCATCTTTTTCAAAATTCAGATTTATCTTTTTCAAATATTTTTTATATCTTTTCAATTTTAAATCACATCTTTTACTATCATACTTATCTTTTCCAAATCACTTTTTCTATCATATCTTTTTCAAATAATTTTCGAAACCCACCCCCCTTCCCTTTAAATATTGGTTTGGCCTCTCCCCCTCTCCTCCACAAGTTGCGCTTGGCTCTCCCTCTTTCCATCTCCTTTGCTTTCTTTTGCTTGAGGACAAGCAAACCTCTAAGTTTGGTGTGTTTATCCGTGATCACTAGACCAATACCCACTAAGATCATTGCTCCTAAGGAAAAAGAAACCGACTCAAGAGGCAAGAAAGAGAATATTCCAAAACCACTTTGGAATCAAGGGAAGTTCATAACCAAAGAACATTCAGACCATTTTTACAAAATAATGAGTCTAAGGTCAGTGATCCCGAAAGTTAAATTCGGTCTGAAAGAAGATGAATATCCGGAGATCCAAGAGCAAATTCGAAATAGGAGCTGGGAAGTCCTAGCTAATCCTGAAACAAAGGTGGGAAGAAACATGGTTCAGGAATTCTATGCTAATCTATGGCAGACGGACAGGCAGAGGATAGCTGGAACCGCATTCTATGACTATAGAACTTTGGTCAGAGGGAAGGTTGTTCACACCCACCCTGATAAAATAAAGGAGATCTTCAAGCTGCCTCAACTGCAAGATGACCCAGACTCCTTTAATAGGAAAATGATGAGATCAAACCTAGGCTTGGATAAAATCCTAGAGGACATATGCCTCCCTGGAGCCAAGTGGACAACCAACACAAAGGGTGCCTCGAACCAACTCAAGAGAGGAGATCTCAAACCAGTCGCCGGAGGCTGGCTGGACTTCATTAGGCGCTCTATACTGCCCAATAGCAACCGCTCTGAAGTCACCATCAGAAGAGCAGTGATGATTCATTGCAATATGCTGGAAAAAGAAGTGGAAGTTCATCAGCTGATTGCGTGTGAGCTTTACAAAATTGCAAACAAGAACTCCAAGGATGCCAAATTGGCCTATCCAAGCTTAGTTTCTCTATTATGTAAAGATGCTGGGATAAAGATGGGAGTAGATAAGTATATCTCAGTTGAGCAACCAATCACCAAAAAGTCTATGGAAGGACAACAAGTGAAGGACGACCCCATCAAGAGAAAAGCAGAGGAGTTCCTCCCGAAAATCCCTCAAATTGAATACTGGGAGCACCTAGAAGCATCTGTCACCAAGTTGCAAGAAGCTGTGGATCAACTGAAGGAAGAACAGCAAAATCAAAACAGCATGCTCTGCAAATTGCTTAGAGAACAAGAAGAGCAAGGGCGTGAACTGAAGGAATTAAAGCGTCAGAAACTATCTCTTGAAGGGCCAAGCACTCTACAGACTAAAGAGGCATCCACCTCCCAAATTCAAGGTTGTTGAGTTCTAATCTTAGCCTTAACTCTGTGATAATTGTTCTTATTTGAGTTTTACCTTAGAAGTTATATATGAGTAGTAGTAATTAGTATCTATATTCTGATTTTATCTCCAATTAAGCTATAGTTTATTTTTCTCATCATCATTAAACATGAATAAAATAGCAGATTTTCTTTAGAATAAGGAGGCAATATTTTTCGAGTTTTTAATAAGAAAAATTCTAATTATTTACATGTGGTGGCAATGCATTTTGTCTTCTGAATGAATGCTTGAACAGTGCATATGTCTTTTGAATTTGATGTTTATGAATGTTAAATATGTTGGCTCTTGAAAGAATGATGAAAAAGGAGAAATGTTATTTGATAATCTGAAAAATCATAAAAATGATTCTTGAAGCAAGAAAAAGCAGTGAATACAAAATCTTGCAGAAAAAAATGGCAAAAATAAAAGAAAAAGAAAAAGAAAAAGAAAAAGCAAGCAGAAAAAGTCAATAGCCCTTAAAACCAAAAGGCAAGGGTAATAAAAAGGATCCAAGGCTTTGAGCATCAGTGGATAGGAGGGCCTAAAGGAATCAAATCCTGGCCTAAGCGGCTAAACCAAGCTGTCCCTAACCATGAGCTTGTGGTGTGAAGGTGTCAAGTGAAAACTTGAGACTGAGCGGTTAAAGTCAAGGTCCAAAGCAAAAAGAAGAGTGTGCTTAAGAACCCTGGACACCTCTAATTGGGGACTTTAGCAAAGCTGAGTCACAATCTGAAACGGTTCACCCAATTATGTGTCTGTGGCCTTTATGTATCCGGTGGTAATACTGGAAAACAAAGTGCTTAGGGCCACAGCCAAGACTCATAAAGTAGCTGTGTTCAAGAATCAACATACTGAACTAGGAGAATCAATAACACTATCTGAATTCTAAGTTCCTATAGATGCCAATCATTCTGAGCTTCAATGGATAAAGTGAGATGCCAAAACTGTTCGGAAGCAAAAAGCTACTAGTCCCGCTCATCTAATTAGAATCTGAGCTTCACTCAAAAACTCTGAGATATTATTGCTTCTTGACTTATTTGTATTCTATTTTATTTGTCTAGTTGCTTGGGGACAAGCAACAGTTTAAGTTTGGTGTTGTGATGAGCGGATATTTTATACGCTTTTTGGGGTTAATTTCATGTAGTTTTTAGTATTTTTTAATTGGTTTTTAGTACATTTTCATTAGTTTCTAGGCAAAATTTATATTTCTGGATTTTACTGAGTTTGTGTGTTTTTCTGTAATTTCAGGTATTTTCTGGCTGAAATTGAGGGAGCTGAGCAAAAATCTGATTCAGGCTGAAAAAGGACTGCTGATGCTGTTGGATTCTGACCTCTCTGCATTCGGAATGGATTTTCTAGAGCTACACGAGTCCAATTGGCGTGCTCTCAATTGCGTTGGAAAGTAGACATCCAAGGCGTTCCAGCAATATATAATAGTCCATACTTTGCTGAAGGATAGACGACGTAAATTGGCGTTCAACGCCAGTTCCATGTTGTAGTCTGGCGTTAAACTCCAGAAACAGGTTACAACCTGGCGTTTAACTCCAGAAACAGCCTAGGCACGTGTAAAGCTTAAGTCTCAGCCCCAGCACACACCAAGTGGGCCCCAGAAGTGGATTTCTGCACCATCTATCTTAGTTTATTCATTTTCTATAAACCTAGGTTACTAGTTTAATATTTAAACAACTTTTAGAGATTTATTTTGCACCTCATGACATTTTAGATCTAAACTTTGTACTCTTTGACGGCATGAGTCTCTAAACTCCATTGTTGGGGGTGAGGAGCTCTGCTGTGTCTCGATGAATTAATACAATTACTTCTGTTTTCCATTCAAACATGCTTGTTTCTATCTAAGATATTTATTCGCACTTCAATATGATGAATGTGATGATCCGTGACACTCATCACCATTCTCAACCTATGAACGCGTGCCTGACAACCACCTCCGTTCTACATTAGATTGAATAAGTATCTCTTGGGTTCCTTAATCAGAATCTTCATGGTATAAGCTAGAATCCATTGGCAGCATTCTTGAGAATCCGAAAAGTCTAAACCTTGTCTGTGGTATTCTGAGTAGGATTCAAGGATTGAATGACTGTGACGAGCTTCAACTCACAAAGGTTGGGCGTAGTGACAGACGCAAAAGGACCAACGGATCCTATTCCAGCATGAGTGAGAACCGACAGATGATTAGCCGAGCGGTGACAGCGCACCTGAACCATTTTCACTGAGAGGACGGATGGTAGCCATTGACAACGGTGATCCACCAACATACAGCTTGCCATAGGAGGAACCTTGCATGCGTGAAGAAGAAGACAGAGGGAAAGCAGAGATTCAGAAGACAAGGCATCTCCAAAACTCCAACATATTCTCCATTACTGCAGAACAAGTATTTATTTCATGCTCTTTTATTTCTCGCAATTCAAACTGATAAATATAATTGATATCCTGACTAAGAGTTACAAGATAACCATAGATTGCTTCAAGCCAACAATCTCCGTGGGATTCGACCCTTACTCACGTAAGGTATTACTTGGACGACCCAGTGCACTTGCTGGTTAGTTGTACGAGTTGTGAAAAGTGTGATTCACAATTCGTGCACCATACCCCCCACCCTCCGGTGACCAAGGATCAGAAGTGCAGCCAGTTTAACAAGTTGGACACAACAGCTCCGGCCGCCATCAGCCAGCCGGACACGTTATCTCTGACCAGTACAGAAGATCTCATCCAAGATCGGCCTACAGTTTCAGGTAACCCTCGGAACAGTAACCGTACCCAAAAAGAAGATTTCCAAAACCATGCAACTGCATCACCATTTAAAAAGACTTGAAAAGACATGACCTCATAAAAGAAAGATTTTATTTGAGTTAAAAATAAAACAGGAAATTGATTTTAAACTTTGAAAGACAACCAAATTAAACTGAAACACTTTTTGGACCAAAAAAAAAATTAAATCCACTTAAAAACCTTTTGGGCCACAAAACATTAAATGAAAACCCTTTATAAAAACTTAAACACACAAGCCATCAAAAATAATAAATAAAATTGTAACATTTATGTTGGGCCCATAGGTGGTTTGAACAAAGGAAACACATAGGGCTACCCAGATCTGACTTGAGGTTGGCCCAGATTAACTTTCAATTGAAACAAGCCCAGAACACGTTGATTTTGAGTGGAGACGTTCATCACATGTCCAGAATTGTCTCATACCTGTTTATGAGACAAAATCCTCCAGCAAATACATCAGCATTTTTCAAATAAAGAATCATAAGTCAAAATTCCTAGACAGGTCCTAAGCATGCAGAATCTATCCTCAGCTAATGGTTTTGTGAAAATATTTGCTAATTGCTCCTCTGATTTAACAAATTGAATACTAATATCCCCTTTTTGGACATGTTCTCTTATTGAGTGAAATTTCACTTCAATATGCTTAGTCCTAGAGTGCAAAACTGGATTTTTAGAAATATTAATGGCACTCATATTATCACACATCAAGGGAATATTTTCAGCATTTAATTTGTAATCGGCAAGCTGTGTTTTTAACCATAAAAGCTGAGAACAACAAGAAGAAGCAGCAATATACTCAGCCTCAGCAGTGGATAAGGCCACTGTTGGTTGCTTTTTACTTGACCAAACATTCAATGACTTTCCAAGGAAGCAACATAGACCTGAAGTACTCCTTCTATCAACTCTATCACCAGCAAAATCTGCATCGCAATAACCAACTGCAGAAAAATCATTAATCTTAGAATACCAAAGACCAAAATTGGATGTGCCATGAACATATCTAATGATCCTCTTAACTGCAGAAAGATGTGACTCTTTTGGTTTGGATTGGAACCTAGAACACAATCCAACACTTTGCACAATATCGAGTCTAGAGAAAGTTATGTACATAAGAGAACCAATCATTCCTTTATACCTAGTCTCATCAACATCTTTCTCAGTTTCTCCCTTATCTAATTTTGAATTAGGATGCATGGGAGTACCCATGGGTTTGGCATTTTCCATACCAAATTTCTTAACTAATTCCTTGGCATACTTCTCTTGATGAATAAAAATACCATTTTTAGTTTGTTTAATTTGTAGCCCAAGGAAAAATTAAATTCACCCATCATACTCATGTCAAATTCACTTGTCATGAGCTTTCCAAATTCAGAACAAAGGGATTCATTAGCTGATCCAAAAATAATGTCATCAACATATATTTGGACTAGAATAAAAGAATCATTAGAATTCTTGATAAATAGAGTTGTGTCAGTAGTGCCTCTTTGAAAACCATTTTTCAAAAGAAAAGAGCTAAGTCTCTCATACCAAGCTCTAGGAGCTTGCCTTAAACCATAGAGAGCTTTAGATAATTTGAAAACAATGCTTTTTATTTTCAAAACCCGAAGGCTGCTCCACATACACTTCTCTATCTATCACATCCATTTGATATAATTTAAAACTACAAAATGCAGCATAAGCTAAGAGAAGTCTTATGGCTTCCATTCAGGCAACAGGGGAAAAGGATTCATCAAAGTCTATTCCTTCTTCTTGGTCATATCCTTGTGCCACTAGCCTTGCCTTGTTTCTTGCAATGCTACCATCTTCTCCCAACTTGTTTCGAAATATCCACTTGGTGCCGGTCACTTTCTTTCCACTTGGCCTTGGAACCAAAGTCCACACTTGGTTCTTTTCAAACTCAAGAAGCTCATCCTCCATATCTTTCACCCAAGAAGGGTCACTAAGGGCTTTCTTGACATTTTGAGGCTCTATTTGTGAAAGAATGGCAATGTTTGATCCTTCATTTGCCTTTCTAGTGGAGGACCGTGTTTGCACTCCATGAGAAACATCCCCAATGACAAATTCCTCAGGATAATTCTTCAAGAATCTCCATTCACGAGGTCTGGTGGATTTGGAGGTAGATTCAGATACTAAGGGAATCTGGGTGCTATTAGCTTCGGGGTTTCCTTCAGATTCGTGAGACAAAATGGAATTGTCTCTTAAATTTTCACCAACAGCAGTTTCTAGTTCAGCTTGAATAGAATTTCCATTTTCTTGATTTTGCACAGTTTCAACTTCCTTTTGAGCTTGATTTCCTGCACCATAATCTTCCAAAATGCTTTGCACCAAGTTAGTATCACAAAATGTAACATGTATGGACTCTTCAATAATCCTAGCATCTTGATGATAAACCCTATAGGCTTTACTAGTTATGGAATATCCTACAAACAAACACTCATACGCTTTTGGATCAAACTTACCCAAATTCTCTTAGTTATTCAAAATAAAACATTTGCATCCAAAGATGTGTAAGTAATCTAAGTTTGGTGGGTAGCCTTTCCAAAGTTCATAAGGGGTTTTCTTCAAAAATTTCCTTATGATTGTTCTATTCAAAATGTGGCAAGCCGTGTTAACCGCTTCAGCCCAAAGGAATTTTGGAACATTACTCTCACAAAGCATAGCTCTTGTCATTTCTTGTATGCTTCTATTTCTTCTTTCCACAACACCATTTTGTTGTGGTGATCTTGGACAAGAGAAGTTGTGAGCTATTCCAAATTCTTCATAAAAGAATTCAAATAAATTATTTTCAAATTCAGTTCCATGATCACTTCTTATAGAAGAGATTTTTAAATCCTTTTCATTTTGAATTTTCTTGCAAAAAGGTTCAAAGGCCGAAAAGGCTTCATTTTTGTGTGCAAGAAACAAAACCCAACCAAACCTAGTGTAGTCATCCACAATTACTAAACCATAATGTTTACCACCTAGGCTTTGAGTTCTTGTTGGACCAAATAAATCAATGTGTAGCAACTCAAGTGGTCTTTTAGTAGAGATATCTTCCTTTGGTTTAAAAGAACTTTTTGTTTGTTTTCCCATTTGGCAAGCATCACAAGTGATGTCTTTGTCAAACTTTATCAAAGGAAGACCTCTTACTAATTCTTTCTTTACAAGTTTGTTTATTTGAAACATACTTGCATGGCCAAATCTCTTGTGCCATAACCACTTTTCAAATT
>NC_029791.2:102657526-102657996 GCF_000816755.2 Arachis ipaensis
AAGCTACATTTTTAGTTCATCAAGAGTAAGTCCATACATATTATTAAAATGCTTGGCAACAAACATCACTTCATTTGTCTTTTCATTAACCATTAACAATTCAAATCTTTTGAAAATCACCAAATATCCTAAATCACACAGCTGACTTATACTCAAAAGATTGTGATTCAAACCACATACCAAAAGTACATCATCAATGAAAGTAGATTGCTCATTACCTACTTTTCCAACAGCAATGATTTTACATTTACCATCATCTCCAAAGGTCACAAAACCTCCATCATACTTATTTAGTTTGATGAAGTAGGTTGACCTTCCAGTCATGTGCCTTGAACATCCACTATCCATGTACCACATGTCCTTTTTGTTCTTGGATGCTAGGCAAATCTGCATGATGAGTTTCAAGTAGCCTTAGGTATCCAAATTAATTTGGATCCTTTGAAGTTAATCCATCTTGGTTGCCCAAGTGC
>NC_029791.2:102659099-102662772 GCF_000816755.2 Arachis ipaensis
CATTTGTCTTTTCATTAACAACACAGCATTCAAGCCTTTTGAAAATAACTAAATATCCTAAATCACACAGCTGACTTTTGCTCAAAAGATTGTGCTTCAAACCACATACCAAAAATACATCATCAATGAAAGTAAATTGCTCATTACCTATTTTTCCAACAGCAATGATTTTACCTTTACCATCATCTCCAAAAGTTACAAAACCTCCATCATACTTATTTAGTTTGATGAAGTAAGTTGACCTTCCAGTCATGTGCCTTGAACATCCACTATCCATGTACCACATGTCCTTTTTGTTCTTGGATGCTAGGCAAATCTGCATGAAGAGTTTCAAGTAGCCTTAGGTATCCAAATTAATTTGGATCTTTTGAAGTTAATCCATCTTGGTTGCCTAAGTGCATTGAAATCACCAACAACATTGTAAACTTTGTTTCCTAAAACTCTCTTTTCAATGAAACATTGTGCATATGAGTGACCAAATTTCTTGCAATTGCAACAATGATTTTCTGATGTGTGTCGCTGAAATTGAGGTGAGTTATATTGCTTGAAATGATTAAAGTGTTGAAATTTTCTGGTTTTTGGAGGAGATGCATTTCTTTTGACAAACTGATTTTTATTAAAGTTATTCCTCTTTGCAAAAGCATTTTCACCAGAATTTCTTTGAACATTTTTACCTTTCGAATATGAGGTTTTGTTGTAAAATGGTGGTTTCTTGAAAACAGCTTCATTTTTCGAAATGTAACCCAAACCTAGCCGGTTTGAACTCGGATCAGTTCTTGGTGAAGGCTCAGTTTCACTTATGTATACTTCATCAAATTTTTCTTCAAAAGTTGAAATATATCCAATACCCGATCTGTTTGGTATGGATTTGGTATTTGATGAAGAAGCCACAAATTTTATAGAGGAAGTGTTGGAAACTGCATCTTCCTTGGCTATGTAGCCTAAACCAGATTTTTCAAACAATGGTATTTGACTTGCAAGTAATTTGTCCAAGTTACTAGAACCTTGAGCAAATTTTGCTAAGTCGCCATTCAGCCTTTTAATCATATTATTTAATCTTTCATTTTCAGCAATTAACTCATGAGAAGGATCCACAATGTGCTTTCCTTTTAATTTTTCAAGTTCAGATTTTAGAAATCTGTTTTCTTCAATGATGTCCAAAGCACATTCAGTTTCCTTCACTTTTTCTTTTAAAAAATCATTTTCAGCTCTTAACACATCTCTTTCAGATCTGCATTCATTGTACTTGTCAAGCAGTTTTGAGGTGTTTAAAGTGAGATCATCAATAATAGCATGTAAGTCCTCAATGGTCAAATCATAATAATTTACCTCATCAAGATTGTTGTTTCCAGCCATGAAGCAGTCTTTGTCATCTCCTTCAGATTCTTCTTCTTCATTTGAGTTGTTCTCAAGATCCTCCCAAGCTGCCATGAGTACTCTCTTCCTTTCCTTCTTTCCTTTGTCCTCCTTTTTGAGCTTCGGACAGTTTAGCTTGAAGTGTCCAGCCTCCTTGTAGTGATGGCACGTCACTTTGCTCAAGTCGATCTTGTGCTCCTTTGAACTTGAACCCTTGTATTTGCCGTTGTTCTTCATCATCCTTCTAAATCTCCTAGCAAAAATCAAAAGCTCGTCATCTGAAATACCATCACTAGATTCACTCTCTTTTGGTTCTATTTGTGACTTGAGGGCTATTCCCTTTTTCTTTGAGTCTGTGTTTGTGTTTGTGGCTTCATAGGCAAGGAGTTTTCCTCTCAGCTCATCATAGGTTATGGGACTTATGTTGTTACTCTCGGTTAGGACAGTGGTAGTGTTTTCCCATTCTTTTGTGAGGCTTCTAAGGAGTTTTCTCACCAAGGTTTGTTCTGCATAGTTTGTACCCATAGCATCAAGGTTGTTGATTATGATTGAGAATCTCTCAAATGCTTCATCGATGCTTTCTCCATCCTTCATGCTAAACATCTCGTACTCTTTTCGCAGCATATCAATCCTTGTTTCTTTGACTTGTTTAGTGCCTTCATGTGTAACCTGGAGTTTTTTCCAGATTTCTTTGGATGTCTTGCATCTAGACACCTTCCGGTACTCTTCAAAACTGATAGCACAGTGAAGAAGGTTGATTGCTTTAGCATTCAGCTCTATCTTCTTCTTATCATCTTCATTCCATTCAGCTTCTTCTTTTGGAGTCACCACTCCATCAGCATTTATTTTTGTTGGGATCTTGGGACCGCTCACAACAATCTTCCATATGTTGTAGTCAATGGATTGGATGAAAATCCTTATCCTTTCTTTCCAGTAGGAGTAGTTCTTCCCGTTGAAGAAAGGTGGCCGGTTGTTTGACTGGCCTTCAGTGAGGGTGTAGGCAACTGTGGTTGTGCCCAAGTTGTTCGCCATTGGATCTTTGCTCCAAGCGGTTAAGCTTGATTCTTGAGACCTTAGCTCCTGATACCAATTGAAGGTTGTGGTAGGCTTAGAGAATGGGGGGTTGAATCTATGCCTTTCTTTTAGTTGCTGTTATGACCCCTTTTTACAAACTTTCAATTCTGATTCTATTTGAACTCAGCAGCAAAAATTTATGAGACAATTTATTTTTGTCTCATGAATATCATAAAATAGAATAGTGCAAAGAAGAGAAAAGCTAACACCAGTATATATCCTGGTTCGGTTGCCTTGTGCTATGCAACCTATGTCCAGTCTCCTCCACAACAATGGAGGAATTTCTACTATAGTTAACAGTATTACATACACCAATTTCACAGGATTGACCCAATCCTTTCACACTCAAGTTCTAACCTAACTTGACATTGGCTATGCTAATACCTAACTATTCACTCTTAGTGCTAACCCAACTAAGAAAGGGATACCTCACAGGTACAAGATACAAGACATAGACATACCTAAAGAAATTAGAAAATAACTCTAGGCTTTTCTCTCAAGTGTTTCACTCAGCCTTTTTCCACTCATGGCTTTTACTTGAGTTTCCTCACTATGCCTTTTCTCACAAGAAATTACAGAAAGATAAACATTGAAAAGTAAATTACAATCTGTAAAACATGAAGGAGATTGACTTCATCAACAGTCTCTTTGCTATGTGATAAACCAGATTAGCAAGCCTCTGATTTAGTTCTTCATACTGGCGGAATGCACCTTTAATTAGGTTACTGGTGCACAAAATTACAATCACACTTTTGCAACTCCGCACAACTAACCAGCAAGTGCACTGGGTCGTCCAAGTAATACCTTACGTGAGTAAGGGTCGATCCCCCGGAGATTGTCGGCTTGAAGCAAGCTATGGTTATCTTGTAACTCTCAGTCAGGATATCAATAATTCTCAGATTTAATTGTAAAAAGTAGAAGAACATGAAATAAATACTTGTTATGCAGTAATGGAGAATAGGTTGAGGTTTTGGAGATGCTCTGTCCCCTGAATCTCTGCTTTCCTACTATCTTCTTCTTCACACACGCAAGGCTCCTTCCATGGCAAGTTTTATGTTGGACATCACCGAGTTTTATGTCCGTTGTCAATGGCTACTTCCCATCCTGTCAGTGAAAATGTTCCAAATGCGCTGTCACCGCATGGCTAATCATCTGTCGGATCTGTCGGTT
Source organism: Arachis ipaensis (assembly GCF_000816755.2). Taxonomy (NCBI): domain Eukaryota; kingdom Viridiplantae; phylum Streptophyta; class Magnoliopsida; order Fabales; family Fabaceae; genus Arachis; species Arachis ipaensis. Next base: position 102,662,700 of record NC_029791.2, read on the forward strand.
GCTGGAATAGGATCCATTGAGCCTTTTGCGTCTGTCACACGCCCAACAATCGCGAGTTTGAAGCTCGTCACAG
>NC_029791.2:102679047-102704889 GCF_000816755.2 Arachis ipaensis
AATGCGCTGTCACCGCATGGCTAATCATCTGTCGGTTCTCGATCATGTTGGAATAGGATCCATTGATCCTTTTGCGTCTATCACACGCCCAACATTCGCGAGTTTGAAGCTCGTCACAGTCATCCCTTCCCAGATCTTACTCGGAATACCACAGACAAGGTTTAGACTTTTCGGACCTCAGGAATGGCCGCCAATAATTCTAGCCTATACCACGAAGGTTCTAATCTTAGATTAGAAACCCAAGAGATACACATTCAAGTTCGCGAGTTTGAAGCTCGTCACAGTCATCCCTTCCCAGATCTTACTCGGAATACCACAGACAAGGTTTAGACTTTTCGGACCTCAGGAATGGCCGCCAATAATTCTAGCCTATACCACGAAGGTTCTAATCTTAGATTAGAAACCCAAGAGATACACATTCAAGCTTGATTGCATGTAGAATGGAAGTGGTTGTCAGGCACGCGTTCATAGGTGAGAATGACGATGGGTGTCACGGATCATCACATTTATCAGGTTGAAGTGCGAATGAATATCTTAGAATAGAAGCAAGCGTGATAGAATGGAAAACAGTAGTAATGGCATTAATTCATCGAAACACAGCAGAGCTCCTCACCTCCAACAATGAGGTTCAGAGACTCATGCCATAGAAGATACAATATGAAACGTGTAAAGTGTCATGAGGTGTCTAAATACAATAGCAAAAGGTCCTATTTATAGAAAACTAGTAGCCTAGGGTTTACAGAAATGAGTAAATGATGCAGAATCGACTTCCGGGCCCACTTGGTGTGTGCTTGGGCTGAGCATTGAAGCTTTCACATGTAGAGACTTTTCTTGGAGTTAAACGCCAACTTTTGTGCCAGTTTGGGCGTTTAACTCCAGCTTTTATGCCAGTTTTGGCATTTTGACGCCATAATTTCTATGCTGACTTGGAACGCCAGTTTGGGCCATCAAATATCAGGCAAAGTATGGACTATTACATATTTCTGGAAAGCCCAGAATGTCTACTTTCCAACGCAATTAAGAGCGCGCCAATTAGGCTTCTGTAGCTCCAGAAAATCCACTTCGAGTGCAGGGAGGTCGGAATCCAACAGTATCTGCAGTCCTTTTTCAGCCTCTGAATCAGATTTTTGCTTAGGTCCCTCAATTTCAGCCAGAAAATACCTGAAATCACAGAAAAATACACAAACTCATAGTAAAGCCCATAAAAGTGAATTTTAATTAAAAACTAATAAAAATATAATATAAACTAACTAAAACATATTAAAAACATACTAAAAATAATGCCAAAAAATGTATAAATTATCCGCTCATCACAACACCAAACTTAAATTGTTGCTTGTCCCCAAGCAACTGAAAATCAAATAGGATAAAATGAAGATAATATACAATGAATTCCAAAAATATCTATGAAGATCAGTCTTAATTAGATGAGCGGGGCTATTAGCTTTTTGCTTCTTAACAGTTTTGGCATCTCACTTTTTCCTTTCAAGTTCAGAATGATTGGCATCTATAGGAACTCAGAATTCAGATAGTGTTATTGATTCTCCTAGTTAAGTGTGTTGATTCTTGAATACAACTACTTTATGAGTCTTGGCCGTGACCCTAAGCATTTTGTTTTCCAGTATTACCACCGGATACATAAATGCCACAGATACATAACTGGGTGAACCTTTTCAGATTGTGACTCAGCTTTGCTAGAGTCCCCAATTAGAGGTGTCCAGAGCTCTTAAGCACACTCTTTTTTCTTTGGACCACGACTTTAACCGCTCAGTCTCAAGTTTTCACTTGACACCTTCACGCCAGAAGCACATGGTTAGGGACAGCTTGGTTTAGCCGCTTAGGCCAGGATTTTATTCCTGTGGGCCCTCCTATCCACTGATGCTCAAAGCCTTGGATCCTTTTTATTTTAGCCTTGCCTTTTGGTTTAAAGGGCTATTGGCTTTTTTTTTTTTTCTTTCTTTTTCTCTTTTTTTTCGCATTTTTTTTCTGTTCACTGCTTTTTCTTGCTTCAAGAATCATTTTTATGATTTTTCATATCATCAATAATATTTCTCCTTTTCCATCATTCTTTCAAGAGCCAACAATTTTAACATTCATGGACAACAAATTCAAAAATATGCACTGTTCAAGCATTCATTCAGAAAAAGAAAAAGTATTGCCACCACATCAAAATAATTAATCTGTTTTAAAATTTAAAATTCATGTACTTCTTTTTCTTTTACAATTAAAAACACTTTTTATTTAAGAAAGATGATGGATTCATAGGACATTCATAGCTTTAAGACATAAACTTTAAATTTTATTAATCATGGAATGACAATAAAACTCAAAAATAAATATAAGAGCAAACTATTAATAATAGAAGACAAAAAATTAAAAACAGAAAAATAAATGACTCTTAAAATAGATTGCTAATAATAGAGGTTATCACAGAGTTAGGACTCAACAACCTTGATTTTGAGCAGTGGATGCTCCTTCAGTCTGTGGGGTGTTTGGTCTTTCAAGGGAGAGTTTCTGGCACTTCAGCTCCTATAGCTCACGCCCCTGCTTCTCCTGTTCCTTCAGTAGCTTGCAGAGCATGCCATTTTGATTCTTCTGTTCTTCCTTAAGTTGATCCACAGCTTCTTACAGCTTGGTGACAGATGCTTCTGGGCAGGTCCAGTAGTCAATTTCAGGGATTTCTGGGAGGAACTCCTGTGCCCTCCTTTTGATGGAGTTGTCTTGCACTTGTTGTCCTTCCATTGACTTCTTGGTGATTGGGTGTTCGATTGGGATGAATTCATCTACTCCCATCCTCACCCCAGCATCTTTACATAGCATAGAAATTAAGCTTGGGTAGGCCAGTTTGGCTTCAGTGGAGTTCTTGTTTGCAATTGTGTAAATCTCACAAGAAATCAGATGATGAATCTCCACTTCTTTTCCCAGCATGATACAATGAATCATTACTACTCTTTTGATAGTGACCTCAGAGCGGTTGCTAGTGGGCAATATAGAATGCCCAATGAAGTCCAACCAGCCTCTTGCGACTGGTTTGAGATCTCCCCTCTTGAGTTGGTTTGGGACACCTTTTGAATTGGTTATCCACTTAGTTCCAGGGAGGCATATGTCCTTTAGAACTTGATCCAACCCTTTATCTACTCTCACCATTCTCTTATTAAAGGATTCTGGATCATCTTGTAGTTGAGGTAGTTTGAAGACCTCTCTTATTTTGTCCAGATGGAAGTAAATAAGCCTCCCTCTGACCATAGTTTAGTAGGTATGAAAGGCGGTTCCAGTTATTCTCTGCTTATCTGTTAGCCATAGATTTGAGTAGAATTCCTGAACCATATTTCTTCCAACCTTTGTTTCAGGATTAGCTAGAATTTCCCATCCTCTGTTTTGAATTTGCTCTTGGATCTCTGGATATTCATCTTCTTTCAGATCGAATTTAACTTCCGGGATTACTGACCTCAGACCCATTATTTTGTGGTAGTGGTCTGCATGTTCTTTGGTTAAGAACCTCTCTTGATTCCAAAGACTCTTTGGAGTATTCTCTTTCTTGCCTCTTGAATTGGTTTGTTTTCCCTTAGGTGCCATGATCTTGATGAGTCTTAGCTCAGTGATCACGGAAAAACACACCAAACTTAGAGGTTTGCTTGCCCTCAAGCAAAAGAAAGGAAATGGGAGAGAGAGGAGAAGAGGCAAATTCGAATGGTGGAGAGGAGGGGATGGCTGAATGTGTATTTATAAGAGGAGGGAAGGGATTTCGAAAATTTTGAAAGAGATATGACATAGAGATATGATTGGTGGAAGAAAATAAAATCATGATATGAAAAAGATGAGATTTTTAATTGAAAAAGATATAAAGAGGTTAAATCTGAAAATTTTGGTTATGCATCTAAGAAATAAGAGATGATATGATGAGTTTGAAAAGATTTGGAAAGAAATTGAAAAGATACTTGAGTTTTTATTTTGAAAAATATTTGGGAAGGATTTGAAAGTAATTTGAAAAGAGATTTAGAAAAGTGTTGAATTTTTGAAAATTGAGGAAGAATGATGCAAGTTTGAAACATGTTTATGCAGAAAATTATGAGTCAAAACATGAAAATTTGAAAAATTTTGAAGTGGAAAACAAAATCTCCTCCCCCTGCCTTTCTGGTGTTAAATGCCCAGAATGGTATCCATTCTGGCGTTTAACGCCCATATGTTGGCCATTGTGGGCGTTTAACGCCCAGTCAGGTACCCTAGCTAGCGTTAAACGCCAGAAATCCTTTGTTACTGGGCATTTTTCTGAACGCCCAGGATGCTGCAATTCTGGCATTAAACGCCCAGAATGGTAACGCCCAAAATGCTCCTTACTGGCGTTTTCTTGCCATTGAGCTCCTTTTCTCTGCTTTTTGCGCTGAATCCTTCTGTAACTCTGCTAATGGCTGGGTTGCCTCCTAGCAAGCGCTTCTTTATTGTCTTTAGCTGGACCTTGACTGAGCTTTATTCAAGCCTCAGTTTTGAGCATTCTTGCTCAAAATTGCTTTCAAGATAATGTTTGATTCTCTGTCCATTAACAGTGAACTTTTTATCAGAGTCAATATCCTGAAGCTCAACATATCCATACGGTGATACACTTGTGATCACATATGGTCCCCTCCACCGGGATTTCAATTTCCCGGAGAATAGTCTGAGCCTAGAGTTAAATAGCAGAACCTTCTGTCTTGGTTCAAAGACTCTAGATGACAGTTTCTTATCATGCCACTTTTTGTTTTCTCCTTATAAATTTTAGCATTTTCAAAAGCATTGAGTCTGAATTCCTCTAGCTCATTCAGCTGGAGCAATCTTTTCTCTCCAGCTAACTTAGCATCCAGGTTTAGGAATCTGGTTGCCCAGTAGGCCTTATGTTCCAGTTCCACAGGCAGATGACAGGCCTTGCCATATACCAGCTGGTATGGAGAGGTTCCTATAGGAGTCTTGAATGCTGTTCTGTATTCCCACAGAGCATCATCCAAGCTTTTTGCCCAATCCTTTCTACGGGCAATTACAGTTCGTTTCAAGATTCTCTTTAGTTCTCTGTTAGAGACTTCAGCCTGCCCATTTGTCTGTGGATGATACGGAATTGCCACTTTGTGGCTAATTCCATATCTCACCATAGCAGAGTAAAGCTGTTTATTGCAGAAATGAGTGCCCCCATCACTGATTAGTACTCTGAAAACACCAAATCTGCTGAAAATATGTTTCTGGAGGAACTTCAGCACAGTCTTAGTATTATTAGTGGGTGTGGCAATTGCTTCTACCGATTTAGATACGTAGTCTACAGCCACCAGAATGTAAGTGTTTGAGTATGATGGTGGGAAAGGACCCATGAAGTCAATGCCCCATACATCAAATAACTCAATCTCTAAGATCCCTTGTTGAGGCATGGCATAACCATGAGGCAAGTTACCAGCTCTTTGGCAACTGTCACAGTTACACACAAACTCTCGGGCATCTTTATAGATAGTAGGCCAGTAGAAGCCACATTGGAGGACCTTAGTGGCTATTCGCTCACCTCCAAAATGTCCTCCATACTGTGATCCATGGCAATGCCACAGGATCTTCTGTGCCTCCTCTCTAGGTACACATCTGCGGATCATTCCGTCTGCACATCTCTTAAAGAGGTATGGTTCATCCCATAAGTAGTACTTTGCATCTGAAATCAGTTTTTTCGTCTGCACCCTGCTGTACTCTTTGGGTATGAACCTCACAGCTTTATAATTCGCAATGTCTGCAAACCATGGTGCTTCCTGAATGGCAAAAAGTTGCTCATCCGGAAAGGTTTCAGAGATCTCAGTAAGAGGGAGGGACGCCCTGCTACTGGTTCTATCCGGGACAGGTGATCAGCTACCTGGTTCTCTGTCCCTTTTCTGTCTCTTATTTCTATATCAAACTCTTGCAGAAACAACACCCATCTTATGAGCTTGGATTTTGAATCCTACTTTGTGAGTAGGTATTTAAGAGCAGCATGGTCAGTATACACAATCACTCTTGAACCTACTAAATAGGATCTAAACTTGTCAATGGCATAAACCACTGCAAGTAACTCTTTTTCTATGGTTGTGTAATTCTTCTGTGCATCATTTAAAACACGGCTAGCATAGTAAATGACGTGCAGAAGCTTGTTATGCCTCTGTCCCAACACTGCACCAATGGCATGGTCACTGGCATCACACATTAGTTGGAATGGTAATGTCCAATTTGGTGCAGAGATGACTGGTGCTGTGACCAGCTTAGCTTTCAGGGTCTCAAATGCCTGCAGACACTCTATGTTAAACACAAATGGCATGTCAGCAGCTAGCAGATTGCTCAGAGGTTTTGCAATTTTTGAAAAATCCTTTATAAACCTCCTATAGAATCCTGCATGCCCCAGAAAGCTTCTGATTGCCTTAACATTGGCAGGTGGTGGTAATTTTTCAATTACCTCCACTTTAGCTTGATCCACTTCTATTTCCTTGTTTGAAATTTTATGCCAAGGACAATTCCCTCAGTCACCATAAAGTGACATTTTTCCAGTTTAAAACTAGGTTGGTCTCTTGGCATCTTTTCAGAACAAGTGCTAAATGGTCAAGACAGGAGCTGAATGAGTCTCCAAATACTGAAAAGTCATCCATGAAGACTTCCAAAAATTTCTCTACCATATCAGAGAAGATAGAGAGGATGCACCTCTGAAAGGTTGCAGGTGCATTGCACAGACCAAAAGGCATCCTTCTGTAAGCAAATACGCTAGAGGGACATGTGAATGCTGTTTTCTCTTGGTCCTGAGGATCTACTGTAATTTGGTTGTAGCCTGAATAGCCATCCAAAAAGCAGTAATAGTCATGACCTGCTAGTCTCTCTAGCATCTGGTCTATGAATGGTAAAGGAAAATGATCCTTTCTGGTGGCTGTATTGAGCCTTCTGTAGTCAATACTTATACGCCACCCTGTAACTATTCTTGTAGGAACCAGTTCATTCTTTTCATTGTGAACCACTATCATGCCTCCCTTTTTGGGTACAACTTGGACAGGGCTTACCCAGGGACTATCAGAAATAGGATAAATAATCCCAGCCTCTAGTAACTTAGTGACCTCTTTCTGCACCACCTCCTTCATGGCTGGATTTAGCCGCCTCTGTGGTTGAACCACTGGCTTAGCATCATCTTCCAATAGGATCTTGTACATGCATCTTGCTGGGCTAATGCCCTTAAGATCACGTATGGACCACCCAAGAGCTGTCTTGTGTGTCCTTATCACTTGAATTAGTGCTTTCTCTTCTTGTGGATTTAAAGCAGAGCTTATGATCACTGGAAAAGTGTCACCTTCTCCCAGAAATGCATATTTTAGGGATGGTGGTAGTGGTTTGAGCTCGGGTTTAGGAGGCTTATCCTCTTTCTGAGGAATTTTCAGAGGTTCTTTTATTTCATCTGATTCCTCCAGACCAGGCTGAACATCTTTAAAGATGTCCTCTAGCTCTGATTCAAGATTTTCAGCCATATTAATCTCTTCCAGCAAAGAGTAAATAATATCAGTGCTTATGCAGTCATCTGATATGTCTGGATGCTGCATAGCTTTGACAGCATTTAACTTGAACTCATCCTCATTGACTCTCAGGGTCACTTTCCCTTTTTGTACATCAATGAGGGTTCGTCCAGTTGCTAGGAAGGGTCTTCCTAGGATGAGAGTTGCACTCTTGTGCTCCCCCGTTTCCAACACTACAAAGTCAGTGGAAAAGGCAAATGGCCCAACCTTGACAATCATGTCCTCAATTATGCCTGATGGGTATTTAATGGAGCCATTAGCAAGTTGAAGACATATTCGGGTTGGTTTGACCTCTTCAATCAAGCCAAGCTTTCTGATGGTGGATGCAGGTATTAGGTTGATACTTGCTCCAAGGTCACATAGAGCTGTCTTGGTACAAGTACCCTCTAATATGCACGGTATCATAAAGCTTCCTGGATCTTGAAGCTTCTCTGGTAAGCTTTTCAGAATGACTGCACTGCATTCTTCAGTGAGAAACACCTTTTCAGTTTCTCTCCAATCCTTCTTATGACTTAACATCTCTTTCATGAACTTAGCATAAGAAGGTATTTGCTCAAGTGCCTCTACAAACGGGATCTTTATCTCAAGAGTCCTGAGATAGTCTGTAAAGCAGGCAAATTGTTTATCCTGCTCCGCTTGGCAGAGTTTCTGAAGATAAGGCATCTTGGCTTTATATTCTTCAACCTTAGTTGCTGCAGTTTTATTCCCTACAGAGGTGGTTGGAGAAGCCTTCTTAGAGGGGTTACTATCAGCACTTGCAGGTGTCTGATCCCTCATTGGTGTTTGAACGCCAGGATTGGATGCTGGATGGGCGTTTAACGCCAGCTTCCCACCCTTTTCTGGCGTTTGAACGCCAGAATTATTCCTTTCTGGGCTCTTGCTGTCCTCAGAGGGATTTTAGGCAGTGGTTTGGTCATCCTCTGTCAGTTGTTCCTTTCTTGGATTTCTGCTACTTTGAGCTGATTTATTCAATGTCTTCCTGCTCCTTAATTGGACAGCTTGGCATTCTTCTGTTATCTGTTTAGATAACTGCTGTCTTGTCTGATTCAATTGTGCTTCTATATTCTTGTTAGCCTTTTTAGTGTCTTGGAACATCTCTTTAATTTCTGCTAATTGTTTTGTCATAAGGAATAATTGCTGATTAAGTTCAATAATCTATTCTTGAGGATTAGGATCAGTAGTTACTATTCTAGCCTCTTCTTTTATAGAGGACTCACTGCTTGAGTACAGATGCTGATTTCTAGCAACCGTATCTATGAGTTCTTGAGCTTCTTCAATCGTTTTCCTCATGTGTATAGATCCACCAGCTGAGTGGTCTAGAGACATCTGAGCTTTTTCTGTAAGCCCATAGTAGAAGATGTCTAGCTGTACCCACTCTGAAAACATTTCAGAGGGACATTTCCTTAGCATCCTTCTGTACCTCTCCCAGGCATTATAAAGGGATTCATGATTCTCTTGTTTAAAGCCTTGGATGTCCAGCCTCATCTGTGTCATCCATTTTGGAGGGTAAAATTGATTCAGGAATTTGTCTGATAATTGTCTCCATGTTTTTATGCTTGTTGTAGGTTGGTTATTTAACCACCTTTTAGCTTGATCTTTTACAGCAAATGGAAACAGTAACAATCTGTAGACATCCTGATCCACTTCTTTATCATGTACTGTGTCAGCAATTTGTAGGAACTGTGCCAGAAATTCAGTAGGTTCTTCCTGTGTAAGATCGGAATACTGGCAATTTTGTTGCACCATGATAATGAGCTAAGGATTTAGCTCAAAACTGCTTGCTTTGATGGGGGGTATACAGATGCTACTCCCATATGCAGCTGAAATGGGGTTAGCATATGACCCCAAAGTCCTTCTGGACTGTTCATTTCCACTTATGTCCATGATGGCGAAAAGGGAAATTGATATGAATTGCAATTAAATTATATTTTAAATATTTTTTTAGATTTTTAATTAAAAGTAACCGAAAATAAAACAAAATAAATGGAAGATAAAATAAAACTTTTGAAAATTAGAATAAAATAAAAGCAAATTGAAAACTAAATTAATTAATTAATTAATTAAAAAGATTTTGAAAAAAAAATGCTTAGTTAATTTCGAAATATGAAAGAGGAAAGTAGTTAAGTGATTTTTTTGAAAAATATTTTGAAATTAGCAATAAAAAAGATATGATTGAAAATTATTTTGAAAAAGATATGATTGAGAAGATATGATTGCAATTTATAAAAAAAAAGATATGATTGAAAAGATATGATTGAAGAAATTAAAAAGATTTGATTTTTGGAAAAGATTTGAAAAGATCAATTTTTGAAATTAGAATTTTGACTTGACAAAAAAAAGATATGATTTTGAAAATCTTTGACTAATTTTAATGCAAAATTTCGAAATTTATGAGTAAAATAAGGGAAAGATATTTTTTTTAATTTTTGAATTTTAATGAGGAAAGAGAAAAACAACAAAATAACACTACACATAGAAATTTTAGATCAAAACAAAGAGAACAAACAAGAAAACTTTGAATGTCAAGATGAACACCAAGAACACTTTTTTGAAAAATTTTTAAGTAAATAAAAGCACAAGGGACACCAAACTTAAAATTTTTAGAAAATCAGACACAAATTTTCAAAAATTTAAAGGAAAACACAAAGAAGACACCAAACTTAGAATTTTTAGAAAACCAAACACAATTTTTCGAAAATTAAAAGAAAACACAAAGAGGACATCAAACTTAAAATATGAAACTAAACTCAAATAAAAGACTCAAATTTAGTGACTCTAAACCAACAAAAATAGATTATTCCTAATTTAAGCAACAAGATAAACCATCAGTTGTCCAAACTCGAACAATCCCCGGCAACAGTGCCAAAAACTTGGTGCACGAAATTACAATCATACTTTTGCAACTCCGCACAACTAACCAGCAAGTGCACTGGGTCGTCCAAGTAATACCTTACGTGAGTAAGGGTCGATCCCACGGAGATTGTCAGCTTGAAGCAAGCTATGGTTATCTTGTAACTCTCAGTCAGGATATCAATAATTCTCAGATTTAATTGTAAAAAGTAGAAGAACATGAAATAAATACTTGTTATGCAGTAATGGAGAATATGTTGAGGTTTTGGAGATGCTCTGCCTTTGAATCTCTGCTTTCCTACTATCTTCTTCTTCACACACGCAAGGCTCCTTCCATGGCAAGCTTTATGTTGGACATCACCGTTGTCAATGGCTACTTCCCATTCTCTCAGTGAAAATGTTCCAAATGCGTTGTCACCGCACGGCTAATCATCTGTCGGTTCTCGATCATGTTGGAATAGGATCCATTGATCCTTTTACGTCTGTCACACACCCAACACTCGCGAGTTTGAAGCTCGTCACAGTCATCCCTTCCCAGATTCTACTCGGAATACCACAGACAAGGTTTAGACTTTTCGGACCTCAGGAATGGCCGCCAATAATTCTAGCCTATACCACGAAGGTTCTAATCTTAGATTAGAAACCCAAGAGATACACATTCAAGCTTGATTGCATGTAGAACAGAAGTGGTTGTCAGGCACGCGTTCATAGGTGAGAATGATGATGAGTGTCACGGATCATCACATTCATCAGGTTGAAGTGCGAATGAATATCTTAGAATAGAAGCAAGCGTGATAGAATGAAAAACAGTAGTAATGGCATTAATTCATCGAAACACAGCAGAGCTCCTCACCCCCAACAATGGGGTTCAGAGACTCATGCCATAGAAGATACAATATGAAACGTGTAGAGTGTCATGAGGTGTCTAAATACAAGCAAAAGGTCCTATTTATAGAAAACTAGTAGCCTAGGATTTACAGAAATGAATAAATGATGCAGAATCCACTTCTGGGCCCACTTGGTGTGTGCTTGGGCTGAGCATTGAAGCTTTCACATGTAGAGACTTTTCTTGGAGTTAAACGCCAGCTTTTGTGCCAGTTTGGGCGTTTAACTCCAGCTTTTATGCCAGTTCTGGCGTTTTGACGCCAGAATTTCTATGCTGACTTGGAACGCCGGTTTGGGCCATCAAATATCGAGCAAAGTATAAACTATTATATATTGCTGGAAAGCCCAGGATGTCTACTTTCCAACGAAATTGAGAGCGCACCAATTGGGCTTCTGTAGCTCCAGAAAATCCACTTCGAGTGCAGGGAGGTCAGAATCCAACAGCATCTACAGTCCTTTTTCAGCCTCTGAATCAGATTTTTGCTCAGGTCCCTCAATTTCAGCCAGAAAATACCTGAAATCACAGAAAAACACACAAACTCATAGTAAAGCCCAGAAAAGTAAATTTTAATTAAAAACTAATAAAAATATAATAAAAACTAACTAAAACATACTAAAAACAATGCCAAAAAGCGTATAAATTATCCGCTCAACAGTTACACTGTCCAGTTAGTTGAACTTCTTCAAAGAGCTCTGTCAGAACAAAACCTCTACTCACTAGTTTTCTCTCCTTGCTTCTGAATGAACAGAAAGTCATCTTTTATCTCCTTGCATGTTGCTGGGTCCTTCTATCAAGGTCAACACCTTGAGCCTTGAGCTTCACTAACCCACGGATTCACTTTTTTTCATTAAATCTTAGAGTAAAAACTTTGCTTCTGACTTCTTCATCTTGACCGAAAGCCATAAAGCAGCAACCACAAACATCTTCCAATGGTCAACTTGATCTAAGCCATAGAGATGCAACTTGGTCCCCATGAATCTCTTGTCACTGTGGATTTGTAGCAGTGAAGAACAGAGATCAACTTTCCTTTGTATCCCATTTCGGACCGAGCAGAGAGTTGGGAAGAAGAGAAGAAGCTTTGATGCATGCAAGAGGAAATGGGTTACCTTTAACCTTTTCTTAAGCTAGATTTGGTTTGAACTTGTTGAGATGACATCTGCCTTTCAATCTTAATTTCTCTTTCTTGCTTCTTTGGTGATTTGCTTAGGGAAGAAGCTCTCTCTCTTTCTCTTTCTTACTTTTCTGAAGCTCTGATTTGACTAATACAAAAGGGAGGAATGTTGCTTTGGTAAGAGCAAGATGGAGGGAATTGAACTCAACTTGGGCTTGGATCGGATATGGTTTATGTAACCCGTTTGGCTCATCTGATTTCTTTGGCTTCTTTCTTTGCTTTTTCTTGGGCTTCTAATTTTTGTTTTCAGTCCACCATCCTTGCTGTTTGTTTTACATTTCATTTGGGCTGCTTAATATTGAATTAAGACCTGCAACATATAATAAATAATTAGTAATAAGTAATTATAATTAATCAACACTAATTATTTATTTTGCCCAAAAATAATGTTTGTCATCACTAATTAATTTGGTTAATTTCTTAACTCAACAGATATGATTCTAGAATTCAAAGATTGAACCTTTCTTAACAAGAAAGTAACAAACTTGAAATTTTTTGAATCAAAACATTAATTGTTAGCAAGTATTTTTGGAAATATAACATAAATTTAAAAAAAGATTTTTGAAAAATTAGTTTTAAAATTTTCAAAAACATTAAAAGAAAAAGATAAGATTTTAAAATTATGAATTAAAACATGAAAATTCGAAAAAAATTTGAATTGGAAACGAAATTACCTCCCTTGTGTCATCCTGGTGTTAAACGCCCAGAATGCTATCCATTCTGGCGTTTAATGCCCACTTGGCTACCTCTTTGGGCGTTTAACGCCCAGCCAGATACCCTGGCTAGCATTAAACACCAGAAATCCTTCTTTACTGGGCATTTTTCTAAACGCCCAGCTTTTTCTCTGTGATTCCTCTGCTTTATGTTCTGAATCTTCATTTCTCTGTATTATGTACTTGAAAAGATATATATTTTTAATTTTTTTTGAATTTTTAATAAGGAGAGAGAAAAATAACAAAATGAATCAAAACATAAAAAATTATGATCAGAACCAATAATGCATGCAAGAACACTTTGAATGTTAAGATGAACACCAAGAACACTTTGAAGATCATGATGAACATCAAGAACATATTTTTGAAAATTTAAAAAAAAAAAGACATGCAAGACACCAAACTTAGAAATTTTTAATGTTTAGACACTATGAATTCGAAAATGCATATGAAAAACAACATAAAACACAAAACAAGAAAATCATAAGATTAAACAGAGAAAATCATCAAGAACAACTTGAAAATCAAGAAGAACACAATGCATATATTTTTGAAAATTTGAGAAAAATTAAAAACATGCAATTGACACCAAACTTAAAATTTGACACTAGACTCAAACAAGAAACACAAATTTTTTTGGTTTTATGATTTTATTAATTTTTTTGTATATTTTTCAAAAATTATTTTGGAAAAAGAGAATAAAGAAATTCAAAATTTTTAATAAGAATTCCAGGATTCATGCAGTGTTAGTCTAAAGCTCCGGTCCAAAAGGTTAGACATGGCCTAATGGCCAGCCAAGCTTTAGCAAAACACTGTAAATAACAATATCAGATTTAAGAATCCAAAGGCTCATGCAATGTCATTCTAAAGCTTCGGTCCAAAAGAATTAGACATGGCCAAATGGCCAGCCAAGCTTTAGAATAACAAATACAAACATGTCCTTTCTACAATGGAAAGTGCAAGCCTCGGTCCAAAAGATTAGACATGGCTTAACAGCCAGCCAGGCTTCACATATCATCATAAAGCTCTAAAATTCATTCTTGAAAATTCTGAAGAACAAAATAAAAAAAAATTTGAAAATAAAAATAATAATAAAATAAAGCTTAAACATAAAATAAAATTACCTAATCTAAGCAACAAGATGAACCGTCAGTTGTCCAAACTCGAACAACCCCCAGCAACGGCACCAAAAACTTGGTGCACGAAATCATGATTCACACTTTTCACAACTCTGATACAACACCAGCAAGTGCACTGGGTCGTCCAAGTAATAAACCTTACGCGAGTAAGGGTCGATCCCACGGAGATTGACGACTTGAAGCAAGCTATGGTCATCTTGTAAATCTTAGTCAGGCGGATTCAATTGATTATGGGTTTTTATAATAGAAAGATAAAGAAAACATAAATTAAAATAAAGATACTTATGTAATTCATTGGTGGAAATTTCAGATAAGCGTTTGGAGATGCTTTTTTGCTTCTGAACCTCTGCTTTCCTATTGTCTTCATCCAATCATGCATGCTCCCTTCCATGGTAAGCTGTAGGATCCTCTCAGTGAAAATGGTCCTCTACGGTTTCTATACGGCTAATCAACTGTCGGATTTCTTGCCTCGGATGAAAAATACCGGGTACAACTACTGCATGGCTAATCATCTGTCGGTTCTCACTTGTGTCGGAATAAGATCCATTGATCCTTTTTCGCACTATCACTGCGCCCAACAGTCGCGAGTTTCAAGCTCGTCACAGTCATCCCATCCCAGATCCTACTCAGAATACCACAGACAAGGTTTAGACTTTCCGGATCTCAGAAATGCTGTCTATTGGTTCTAGCCTATACCACGAAGATCCTAACCTCATGGACTCGGTCCGTGGATTAGAGACCCAAGAGAATATACTCCGGCTGTCGTCCAATGACTACGTTGAACATCATGTAGACCGCTTTGTGGTTGTCAGGCACGCGGATCTTGGCTAAGCGAGTAACGAAGATAGTGGGTGATTATCACGGGTCACCCCCTTCATTCTGGCTTAACTGAATTAAGTACAAGAGTATATCTTGGAGAAGAAGTAGGCGTGAATTGAAAGAGAAACAATAGTACTTGCATTAATTCATGAGGAACAGCAGAGCTTCTCACCTTAATCTATGAGGTGTAGAAACTCCACCGTTGAAAATACATAAGAACAGAAGGTCTAGGCATGGCCGAATGGCCAGCCTCCCATAATATAAAAAACAGCATAAAAAGTGCAGATCATGCAGAAATCCACTTCTGAGGCCCACTTGGTGAGTGTTTGGGCTGAGCTTTGAAGCTTTCACGTGCATAGGCCATTCTTGGAGTTAAACACCAGCTTGGATGCCAGTTTGGGCATTTAACTCCAGTTCTGGTACCAGTTCTGGCATTTTACGCCAGAAAAGGGTCTCTGGTGGGCGTTTTGATGCCAGTTTAGGCCATCAAATCTCGAGCAAAGTATGGACTATTGTATATTGCTGGAAAGCCCAAGATGTCTACATTCCAACGCAATTGAGAGCGCGCCAATTGGGCTTCTGTAGCTCCAGAAAATTTACTTCGAGTGCAGAGAGGTCAGAATCTAACAGCATCTGCAGTCCTTTCTCAGCCTCTGAGTCAGATTTTTGCTCAGGTCCCTCAATTTCAGCCAGAAAATACCTAAAATCGCAGAAAAATACAAAAACTCTTAGTAAAGTCCAGAAATGTGATTTTTGCATAAAAATTAATAAAAATATAATAAAAAGTAACTAAAACATATTAAAAACTACCTAAAAACAATGCCAAAAAGCGTATAAATTATCCGCTCATCACCTACTGATATGAAAAATAAGAGAACAGAAAAGAAGAGGAATCCTCTATGTCACATTATAGAGATTCCTTTATGTGAGTAGAAGAATAGAAGAATAAGAATGAAGAAAGAAGAAGAAGAATTCGAACACAGAGATAGGGGGCGGGGTTCGAATTATGAGAAGAGAAGTGTTAGTAAATAAATAAAATAAATAGAAAGAGAGAGGAGAGAGAATTCGAATAATAGAAGAAAAGAAAAGAAAAATATTTTTGTTTTTATTTTATTTATGATGTTAGTTTCGAAAATTAGAAAAAGAAATAAAATAAAATTGAAAACTAAAGTAATTAATTAATTAAAAGGATTTTTGAAAAAGAATGGTTAGTGATTTTCGAAAATGTGAAAGAGAAAAGTAGTTAGGAGGTTTTGAAAAAGAAGAAAGAAATCTCAAAATAAAATAAATAAGGAACTAATTGAAAAAAATTTGAAAATCAATTTTGAAAAGATATGAAGTTAGAAAGAGATTTTGAAATTAAAATTTTAAGAAGATATGATTGAAATTTATTTTGAAAATGATTTGAAAAAGAAATAAAAAAGATTTGATTTTTTTTAAATTAAAATTGATGACTTGACTAACAAGAAACTAAAAGATATGATTTTAAAATCAAAGCATTAAATGTTAGCAATAATTTCGAAAATTATAAAATAAAATTAAGAAAAAGATTTTGAAAATTAAATTAAAGATTTTCGAAAAACATAAAAAGAAAAATGAAAAAGATTTGATTTTGAAAAAGATTTGAAAAGATAAATTTTTGAAATTGAAATTTTGACTTGACTAACAAGATACAACTAAATTTTAAAATTTTTTGACTAAGTCAACCCAAAGATTTCGAAAATTATGAGCAATTAAAGGAAAAGATATTTTTTTATTTTTGAATTTTAATGAGGAAAGAGAAAAACAACAAAATGACTCAAGACATGAAAATTTAAGATCAAAACAAAGAAAACATGCAAGAACACTTTGAATGTCAAGATGAACACCAAGAACACTTTGAAGATCATGATGAACATCAAGAACATATTTTTTGAAAATTTTTAAGAAAAGAAAGAGATGTAAGACACCAAACTTAAAAATTTTTAATGTTTAGACACTATAAATTTGAAAATGCATATGAAAAATAAGAAAAGACACGAAACAAGAAAATGTAAAGATCAAACAAAGAAAATCATCAAGAACAACTTGAAGATCATGAAGAACATAATGCATGAATTTTTCAAAAATTTTAAGAAAATTAAAAGAAATGCAATTGACACCAAACTTAAAATTTGACACAAGACTCAAACAATAAACAAAATTTTTTTTGGTTTTTATGATTTTATTAAATTTTTTTTTGTATTTTTTTCGAAAATTATTTTGGAAAAAGAGAAATAACAAATTCAAAATTTTTAATAAGAATTCCAGGATTCATGCAGTGTTAGTCTAAGGCTCTAGTCCAAAAGATTAGACATGGCTTAATAGCCAGCCAAGCCTTAAGTGAAAGCTTCAGTCCAAAAGATTAGACATGGCCAAATGGCCAGCCAAGCTTTAGCATAGCATGACATACAACAGCCAAATAGATGGGAATCCAAAGGCTCCTGCAATGATAAGTGGAAGTCTCAGTCCAAAAGATTAGATTGGCTTAATAGCCAGCCAGGCTTCAACATATCTCATTAATCTCTAGAATTTATTCTTAAAAATTCTGAAGAACAAAATATATTCTTATTATTATTTTATTTTTTTTCAAAAATAAAAGTAACAAGCTTAAACATAAAATAAAATTACCTAATCTAAGCAACAAGATGAACCGTCAGTTGTCCAAACTCGAACAATCCCCAGCAACGGCACCAAAAACTTGGTGCACGGAATTGTGATCACACTTTTCACAACTCCGGTACAACTAACCAGCAAGTACACTGGGTCGTCCAAGTAATACCTTACATGAGTAAGGGTCGATCCTACGGAGATTGTCGGCATGAAGCAAGCTATGGTCATCTTGTAAATCTCAGTCAGGCGGATTCAATTGGTTATGAGTTTTGATAATTAAAAGATAAATAAAATGTAAATTAAAAAAAGATACTTATGTAATTCATTGGTGGGAATTTCAGATAAGCGTTTGGAGATGCTTTGTTGCTTCTTAACCTCTGCTTTCCTATTGTCTTCATCCAATCATGCGTGCTCCCTTCCATGGCAAGCTATATGTTGGTGGATCACCGTTGTCAATGGCTACCATCCGTCCTCTCAGTGAAAATGGTCCAGGCTACGGTTTCTGTACGGCTAATCAACTGTCGGATTGCTCGTTGAAGAGAGGAACTTTTGCGTAGTCTAGAATTCAGAATAAATTCCCGTTGCAAGTATAGCTCCTAAACCAACAAAAGTCTTTTCTTACAAACGTTTTGGTTGTCACAAGTAACAAACCCCTTTAAAATTGATAACCAAAGTATTTAAATCTCGGGTCGTCTTCTCAAGGAATTGCAGGGAAGTATGTTCTTATTATTGGTTATGAGTCTTGTAAATTGGGGGTTTTGAAAGTAAGGAACCAGTATGTTAAATGATAAGAAAAATAAAATAGTAATAATAAAATAAACTCTTGGTAAGGTATTAGAATTGGAAGTCCTATCCTAGTTATCCTTATCAATTGTGATGAGAATTGGATTTTTTTCTCCCACTTTGTTAACCTCTAACTATGAAGGTAAGTTAAGTGGATGAATTAATTTTGATTCCTCAGGTCCTAGTCTTTCCCTGGGAAAGGCTAGAGTTATTGGAACTCGACTTAATTCTTGAAGAATTCCAATTTTCAGTCAACAATGAGTTTGATAACTCAAGTGTCTCCAATGACTCAACCAAAGCCAAAAGGGAAAAATCCAAATTATTTATATGAATAAAGGAAAGCAATCATAATTCTCAAATACCTTAAGTTGTACTAATAAAGATATCAAATGTAACATGGAAGATTTCATAAATTGAATTGGGAAAATAAATAAAAGGAACATTAAACCTGGCATTGAAGTAGTAATCATAAACTGAAAGGAATCCTAATTCTAAAAATCTAAATCCTAAATCCTAAGAGAGAGGAGAGAGCCTCTCTCTCTCTAAAACTACATCTAAAACTAAAAATTATGAATTATAAGCTTCTGATTATGAATGAATGGGTTCTCCCACTTTATAGCCTCTAATATGTGTTTTCTGGGTCGCAAACTGGGTCGAAAACAGCCCAGAAATCGCTCGAGAAGAAATCTGCCACGCTGATTTTCGCCACTGCGACACGTCCGCGTGGAGCACGCGTTCGCGTCATCTAGCATCAGAGAAACTATGGTATATTATATATCAAATTGAAGCCCCGGACGTTAGCTTTCCAATGCAACTGGAATCGCGTCGTTTGGACCTCTGTAGCTCAAGTTATGACAGTTTTAGTGCAAGAGGGTCAGGCTGACAGCTTTGCAGTTCCTTCAACTTCTTGTATTCCTTCCACTTTTGCATGCTTCCTTTCCATCCTCCAAGCCATTCCTGCCCTGTAATCTCTAAAAACACTTAACACACATATCAAGGCATCTGATGGTAATAAGAGAGGATTAATATTAGCAAATATAAGGTCAAAGAAGCATGTTTTCAATCATAGTACAAAATCAGGAAGGAGAATGTAAACTCATACAAATAGTATGAATAAGTGGGTAAAGAGTTGATAAAATCCACTCAATTGAGCACAATATAAATCATAAAATAGTAGTTTATCAACCTCCCCACACTTAAACATTAGCATGTCCTCATGCTAAGCTCAAGAGAAGCTATAAAGATGAAGAGGAATGGTAGATTAATATGAAATGCAACCTATCTATATGAATGCAACTACATGCAAAATGTTTCTACCTACTTGGTTTAAAAGTAAATAAATTCTCCAAGAATAAATATGAACTGGATTTCACTAATTCAAATCATATAATAAAAGACAAGTAAACTTGTGAGAAGATAGCTCATAAAAGCAGGGAACATAGAATCAAACATTGAACCCTCACTAGTAGTGTATATCACTCTAGTCTCTCAAGTGTATATGGTAATTCACTCTACTCTTCTCTAGTCATGCTTTCTAAAACTTTGTTCTTCATCTAACCAATCAACAAATATTTAGTATATCAATGCAAACATCATGAGGTCTTTTTAGGGTTGTAATGGGGCTGAGGTAAAGGTAAGGATATATGTATGGCCAAGTGAGCTTTATAAAGTGAATCCTTGATTAGTCTAAGATCTCACCTAACATATACATACTTTATATAATTTAAAATACTGTACCTAGCTACCCAAATTTTTTTCCACTTTTGTATTTCATGCTCAAGTATCAAACTTATTTTTGAATTTTGTCCCATGTGCATTGATTCTTTTTAATTTGCATTTGGGGTAATATTATTTTTCTTCTCTTTTCTTTTCTTCTCCCTTTTTTTTTGTATCCCCTTATTTAATTACTTAATATTTTTTTAATGCACATGGTAATTTAATTATTTTGATTTCATATGAGCATGCTTCCTAAATTTTCAAATAACTTATTCAATCTAATTCCCTACTTTTTCATATCATCCCATGTTCCCATAAAATTTCCCACACTTAAATTATACACAATATCTATCTTAAGCTAACCAAGGATTCAACTTGGGATTTTTATTTTGTTTTTCTGCTTAAGGCTAGTAATGTGGTTATGAAATAGAAGGGGGTTAAAAAGTTCAAAGTGGCTAACAAGGGTGATGTAAAAGGTAGGCTTATTTGGGATAAGTGAGCTAATAACAAATAATGGCCTCAATCATATACAAGCATATAAATACACTAAATAATGGACATATAGAATGGAACAAAGCAAAGATTGCAATTATAGAGAAGAAAACACACAAGAATAAAAATTTATGGTTAAATAATGTAACCATGTAAATAAGCTCAAAATCTCACGGGTTGTGTGTTCTTAGCTTTTTTAAACTATGTTGCAAATACAACTTCAAACAAGTTTTAATAGAAAAGTTTTTAATTTAAATTAGTGAAATACTATAAAAATTTCTTGAAAAAGAAAATATTACTTCAACCAAGTGGTAACTAAATGCATAAAATCAAACAAACATGCAATTAAATATGCAAATACAGCAATTAACAGAGAAAATAAAATATTGGTGTTGAGAAGAAAATAACTAACCCCTGGAGATCAGTATCGACCTCCCCACACTTAAAGATTGCACCGTCCTCGGTGCATACTAAGATGTGCAAGTGGATGGGTTGCTTCAACTGACGCTTTTCTCATTAAAAAATGTTCGTAGGAACTTGTTTGTCTCCTATTTTAGAAGTTTTCCTTTTCCCTTCTTTGGTGGCCAGCCTAAAAGGAGAGAAAAAGAAGAAAAAGTAACCCAGAAATAAAGATAAGAAAATAAATGAAGTATGGGTGGGTTAATGCCAAATGATAAGGATCTCATTTACATGGAAGCTTCAACATGTACGTGAGAAAACAATAGAAGCACATGGCACACCAATGGTGCAAAATTTATAACAATGGGGAAGAGAGTGGGGAAGGAGAGATAATATAAATTCATGTCAATGCAAAAGTAATACAGATATAAAAGATTGGCATTGATTTAAATAATATTATCCAATCAAAATAAAATAAGTCACTAAGCATCCAAAATAATTCAAGAGAAGATGCAACAGTTAAATAAGAAAATTTTTAACACCAAAGGAAAAATAATTAATTTAGAAAAGAAAATAAAAATATGTACAAAATTAAGATGCAATGAATGAAATATGCAAATAAATTAAGTAAAATAAAATGAAAGATAAGAAGAATGAGAAGGGGAGGAAGGGAAGAAGAAGTAAGTAAGAAAGGAGGGAGGAAAAATTAGGATTGGGGAAGAAAAGATAAGATTTTTGGCGCTGATTTGGATAAGTTGTGCGGCGCAGGCGACGCAGACGCGTGGGTTACGCGTTCGCCGGATAGCGCTTCCATGAAGTGACGCGGGGGCGTGGGTCACGCGTTCGCGTGGAGTGATTTGTGCCATTAGCACGAGGGCAGCCTCGCGGTCACGCAACTCTCTGTTTGAAACTCATTTTGCCAAATTTTAGGGTGATGCAGTCGCGTGGTTGACGCGATCGCATGAATGGCCATACTTTGAAAAACGACGCGGACGCGTGGGGCACGCATTCGCGTGGGAGGGCTTAGGCTTCTAGCATGAGTCCAGCCCCATTCCAGCCCAACATACTGCCATACAGCCATTTACGTCGATTTTATAGGGCCATGCGTTCGCGTGGGTGACGCGGACGCGTGGGGAGGCTATTTTTCAAATGACGCGGCCGCGTGGGCGACGCGGTCGCGTGGGCATATTTGTGCCTAAGGCACGCCTCCAGCCACGCTCTCGCGTAACTCTCTGTTCACTTTTCTTTTCTTCCTAATGCACTTGTGACGCGGACACGTCAGCAACGCTGCCGCGTCGTGTGCGTGCTTTCCTTTTTTCTTTTTTTTTCTTTTTTTTCTTTTAATGCAGTATGCAGAATGCAATGCTAATATGAATGTTATGCAAAACTCCAGGTTCAATACAATAAAATAAAATAAAACTTGAAAACAAATAAAACTAAAGAAAAATGAAAAATGAACGATCATACCATGGTGGGTTGTCTCCCACCTAGCACTTTTAGTTAAAGTCCTTAAGTTGGACATTTGGTGAGCTCCTTGTCATGGCGGCTTGTGCTTGAACTCATCCTGAAACTGCCACCAATGCTTGGACTTCCAATGGCCTCCGGGATCCCAAACTAGGCGCAGAAAGCCTTCAAGCAAGTTAAAGCAAGTGACAAGGCCCCAAGAGTATTGATTGCTAGAATGAATTCCGGGGTCCCAAACCTTGCTTTTGCACCCGTCTTTTTGTTGATCATTATGATTCCATCCGGGTAGCAAGCAATCTGAATTGTCACTAAAGCGGCCAAACAACTTCCTAGACCCATTCAATTGAGCTTTACACCAACCTTTGCGTTTGAACTTAAAGCTTCCAACCATAATGAACCTTGGAGGACAATTCTTACCACTGACCATCTTCCTCTTACTCTTAATGCCACAAAGAGCTCTAAGTTGACCATTCGTCTCCAGTAGCCCATATTCAAGTGGAATTAGAAAGCTAAGGGATATGAATTTTACCCACTTGAATGTTGTGAAGGATGATGGCAACTTAGGGGGAGGTATTTCTAACGAATTTGCAAGCTCCACTCCCTTGTGCTCTTCTCTGACAACTTCCATCTATTTGCAAGTTTCTTCAATATCAACCTCTTCCTCTTGGTAGCTTTCTTCCAATTCAATCTCTTCTTCATTGCTCACCAAGGGAATGGGAGGTTGTGCTTCTTCTTCTTGAATCTCCATCTCTTGATCGACCACTTCCAATTCCTTAACCATGACATGCCTTGGAGGTTGTACACCTTCCTCAACATCAATTGCAACCGTCTTGGAAGGAGGCTCTATGTCTTGTCTTTCCCATGGAGGTTCAGCATCTCCCAAGTCTTCAACCATTTCTTCCTCTGCAACTATTATGGCTTCCTCCACTTGTTCCAATACAAAGCCATGTTCCTCATTGTTCATTGAAGTTTCTAGTGTCTCCTTCATGCTACGCTCTTCTTTTGATTCTCCACATGCAGCCATGGGAGTACTTTGAGTGATCAGATGTCGGGAAGCTATTATATTTACTACCTCAGTTAAGGCAGTGGTGAGTTCCAGTACACTCCTTTGCATCTTCTCTTGCCCTTGAAGAATAACACAAAGTCTGTCATCCATTGGAGGTTGGGGTGGATATGAGGGTTGTAAGGCCCAGAACTTTTGAAAAGTCTTATTATGATCAAGTCTCAAATCATATAGTTATTTATAGCCTTAGTTTCAGAAATTATTTTATTTAAGGTAATTAAGGCAAGTTTTGATTTATTGGATTTGAGATACGTTATGATTATTATCCAATTTCACAATTATTGGATTGTTTTCTATATCCAAATTATAAAGTTGATAGTTGTGAAATAATAAGGATTTCTATATGATTTGGATTAAATAATTAATATTTTAAATATTAATGCTGCTATTTTGGAAAATAGAGAAATTAATTATATTATTTCTAATTTTTAGATTTGGGCATTTTATTGAAAATAATTTGTAAAATTGAGGAGCAAATAGTATTTCTATACATTAATTTTGTTGGATTAAAATTTGTTCCTAATTACTATATTACCCCTACTTTTATTTGAAATTACAAAACTAACCCTATTACCCTAGTTTTGTTAAAATTACCGAATTGGCCTTTACCCTAATTTTGGCATACCCTCCCTCCATTCTCCCTTCAGTGCTGCGCAGCCTCCAAACCCATTCTTCACTATCTTTGCTGTGCAGCCATATCCTAAACACACCCACCCGGTTCCTGAATCAAAGGAAAAAGAATGAAAATGGAAAGAAGAGGGGGACTGAGCCAGAAGGACGAAGCAGAGAGGGAAAGGGGGGACCGAGTCGCGGCAGAGGAGAGGAGGGAGTTCGCTGTCGCGCCGCCACGTTGCCACCGCCGAAGCTTCCTATGACGCTTGTCAAACCATCACCGCCACTGTGCCATGGAGAAGAGAGAGTGACGCGAAGGAGGGAGATGAGGCCTCATTGTCGTCGCGCTCTGCCGCACGTGAGGAGTGCCACCGTCGAAGCCGTGCCTTTCGTCCCTGCCCAGTCGCGACTCCGCCATCCTGCGCCACCGTGGGTCCATTGTCGCCGAACCAGACAGAGGAAAGAGGGAGACTCTTCCGCGGCGTCACTGCGCCGGACCGCCGCACGTGAGGAACCGGGCTGTCGTTGCATTTCCCATCGCCGAGGAGAGAGAGAGCCCAGGAGAGAGGCATGCCACACTCTGCAGCGGTCGAGCCAGCCTTGCTGCCTCCGCTGCTGGGGGTGGTTTCCATCACGGTCGTCGGCAAGAGGGAGAGAGCAGTGCGGGAGGAATAGAATGCGATGGAGGAGAAGTCGGCTCCGCCACTACCGATCTGCTGCTTTGCGGTGCTTAGCTGAAGCTTCTGCACTGTTGCTGCCGAAGGAGGAGGAAGCCTTGCCATTGTTCTGGTCGCCAGGAGCAGTCCGGTGGCTACCGGAACCACTGTCGGGGATGCCGCCGCTTGGCTCAGTCACTTCTCCTTAGTTACGGTAAGAGTTACATTCCGGAGCCCTTGAAAATCTGAACTGTTATATTTGGGTAGGAATCCTAAGGTTTTGATAACGTAGGGCTGAGTTCGAGTTATGGCATGTCACGGTTAGAGTTGTTGTTGCTGTTACGAGTAGTTGGGGCTGAGGTTGCCTCCGTCGCCGGAGCTGTGCCGGGGCCGGTTCAAAACCGCAGCTGCTTCGTGTTGTTATTCCGGTAAGAAATTATGTTTCGAAAGCCTTACGTTAGTGTCCCGTATGTGTATTAAAGCCTTTATGGTATTAATGTTCCTAGAGTTAGTAACTGAGGTTGCTTGTTGTAATTTAGAGCTGTTTATGCTGCTGCGAAAATGTGTGGGGCTGTGCTTTGAAGCTGCCTTTGATTTTGAGTTGAGGTGAAAAGAACTTATGAGGCGCTTGGATTATGGAATTGTGTTTTGAGGTAGGGGCGCTTTCCAAAAACTATATTTTATTATTGGAATTATTACATATGGGTGCTGATGTGAGATATTGTGTATTTGGTGATTGTATCTGCCTTATGTATTATTTGATTGACTCGAATGACTATGGATGTTGGTTTGGCCGAATTGTTGTGTGGCTTGTGAAACGTAATGTTTGAAGTTGATTCTTTAAAGATTTGAAATGAGTTTAATCCGTTGAGGATTGGTTTGAATTGAGTCAATTATTTTGATGATGTGAAAGATAGAATACTCT
>NC_029791.2:102705221-102706455 GCF_000816755.2 Arachis ipaensis
GATTCTTTAAAGCTTTAGAAATGAGTTAAATCGGTTGATATTGAGTTGATATTTGAAATGGTTTCCTTGAGATATGCCACTGAGGCGACTGTTGGATTTAGCTTGCTTTTAAATTGATTTCTAGTTTTGAGCTGTTGAAAAGGAATGAGAAACGGTTTAGTTGGGACCCGAACCGGGTGGCAAAAGTCCAAGTTTTAGAGGAGGTACTGCCGAAATTTCTATAGAATCCGAGTCCTTATTTGAAATATTAATTGGGGAATTTTGAGTTTAATGCCTTTTCTATCTATTTTGAGGATTGTGAAATTATGGCTTCTTTTATTACCTTTACTTAGAACAATTAAGAAAGCAATGAAGTTATGCTTTGAAAGAATTATTGAAAAGAGAATCATGATTTATCCTTATTTTCCAAGAAGAACAGTATGTCTTTGGATACAAGTCATTTGAAAGAGAATTTTGCTTTGAGGCTGTTTTAAAAGGTAAAACGGGTTTATGTTTTTCTCTATTAAACACAAAGATTGTCCCTTGGGAGAGTTTTCGTAAAGAGCTTATTTAATTGTTGTTGTGATGCTCTGTATTGTTTTAGTTATGGTTTACTGTACCCTCGCCTTTATCTTGATATAATCTGTAAGAGGGATACGAATTGTATTGGATTATGTTTGTAATATTATTTATATATATTTATGTATATATATGGGTGTACTCTTTATGAGTTGTTGTAAGTTGAATGGTATTTATGGATATACGTTATCGAACGAAATTATCTTTGGGAGTGGTACTGCGGTTTAAAGTTTCAAACAGGCTCATATTTTAGTATTAAATATTATAAGTGTCGTCGTAATGTCCGAG
Source organism: Arachis ipaensis (assembly GCF_000816755.2). NCBI lineage: Eukaryota > Viridiplantae > Streptophyta > Magnoliopsida > Fabales > Fabaceae > Arachis > Arachis ipaensis. The sequence goes on from NC_029791.2 coordinate 102,706,068, forward strand.
CTATCAGAGTCGCGCAGCCGGAAGTGTGGGCTTTGGTAGTTAGGATGTTACATTATGGTATCAGAGCAGTCCTTCCTGTAGAGCCTGAGGAATGGACCAACTATGCTTCAATTGCATACTCTGAGCGTTTGTCATGTATTAGGTCTTGTCGAATGACGAGAATTAGAGCTTGATGCACATGACGGTCTATTGATTAACGATGTTAGTCTTGTATTGCAAAATTCTTTGTAATAAGTTTGGCCGGCTTAATACTAGTGAATTTTGTATATGAAAGCGCTAATGGGTTATCATAGATGATAGACGAGTTTTGAGTAAAGCAAATCGCGGGTTTTGAGAACGCTAGAAACTATTTCTCGAGGCTATTCAGTTTTGTGTCTTGAATTTCATT
>NC_029791.2:102706727-102707652 GCF_000816755.2 Arachis ipaensis
GCCACTGCCGATCTGCTGCTTTGCGGTGCTTAGCTGAAGCTTTTGCACTGTTGCTGCCGAAGGAGGAGGAAGCCTTGCCATTGTTCTGGTCGCCAGGAGCAGTCCGGTGGCTACCGGAACCACTGTCGGGGATACCGGCGCTTGGCTCAGTCACTTCTCCTTAGTTACGGTAAGAGTTACATTCTGGAGCCCTTGAAAATCTGCACTGTTATATTTGGGTAGGAATCCTAAGGTTTTGATAACGTAGGGCTGAGTTCGAGTTATGGCATGTCACGGTTAGAGTTGTTGTTGCTGTTACGAGTAGTTGGGGCTGAGGTTGCCTCCGTCGCCAGAGCTGTGCCGGGGCCGGTTCGAAACCGCAGCTGCTTCGTGTTGTTATTCCGGTAAGAAATTATGTTTCGAAAGCCTTACGTTAGTGTCCCGTATGTGTATTAAAGCCTTTATGGTATTAATGTTCCTAGAGTTAGTAACTGAGGTTGCTTGTTGTAATTTAGAGCTGTTTATGCTGCTGCGAAAATGTGTGGGGCTGTGCTTTGAAGCTGCCTTTGATTTTGAGTTGAGGTGAAAAGAACTTATGAGGCGCTTGGATTATGGAATTGTGTTTTGAGGTAGGGGCGCTTTCCAAAAACTATAGTTAATTATTGGAATTATTACATATGGGTACTGATGTGAGATATTGTGTATTTGGTGATTGTATCTGCCTTATGTATTATTTGATTGACTCGAATGACTATGGATGTTGGTTTGGCCGAATTGTTGTGTGGCTTGTGAAACATAATGTTTGAAGTTGATTCTTTAAAGATTTGAAATGAGTTTAATCCGTTGAGGATTGGTTTGAATTGAGTCAATTATTTTGATGATGTGAAAGATAGAATACACTTGAAATTCAGCCTGGGCTGCTTTAATTGATTTGGTTTTGATAAAT
>NC_029791.2:102707798-102726222 GCF_000816755.2 Arachis ipaensis
AAATGATTTATTGCTGAACTGATTCTTTAAAGCTTTGGAAATGAGTTAAATCGGTTGATATTGAGTTGATTTTTGAAATGGCTTCCTTGAGATATGCCACTGAGGCGACTGTTGGATTTAGCTTGCTTTTAAATTGATTTCTGGTTTTGAGCTGTTGAAAAGGAATGAGAAACGGTTTAGTTGGGACCCGAACCGGGTGGCAAAAGTCCAAGTTTTAGGGGAGGTACTGCCGAAATTTCTATAGAATCCGAGTCCTTATTTGAAATATTAATTGGGGAATTTTGAGTTTAATGCCTTTCCTATCTATTTTGAGGATTGTGAAATTATGGCTTCTTTTATTACCTTTACATTTATGGATATACGTTATCGAACGAAATTATCTTTGGGAGCGGTAGTGCGGTTTAAAGTTTCAAACAGGCTCATATTTTAGTATTAAATATTATAAGTGTCGTCGTAATGTCCGAGCTATCAGAGTCGCGCAACCGAAAGTGTGGGCTTTGGTAGTTAGGATGTTACATTATGGTATCAGAGCAGTCCTTCCTGTAGAGCCTGAGGAATGGACCAACTATGCTTCAATTGCATACTCTGAGCGTTTGTCATGTATTAGGTCTTGTCGAATGACGAGAATTAGAGCTTGATGCACATGACGATCTATTGATTAACGATGTTAGTCTTGCATTGCAAAATTCTTTGTAATAAGTTTGGCCGGCTTAATACTAGTGAATTTTGTATATGAAAGCGCTAATGGGTTATCATAGATGATAGACGAGTCTTGAGTAAAGCAAATCGCGGGTTTTGAGAACGCTAGAAACTATTTCTCGAGGCTATTCAGTTTTGTGTCTTGAATTTCATTTGAGTCGACCTGTTCTTTCATGTCCTAACTTGAAGTTCTTGATTCTTGATTCTTTATAGCTTTCTTCCTATGAACGGACTAAATTCTCTATAAAATCTTCCATCTCCATGAATGTCATGTTTGACCTTGTTTTTTTAACTGATCTTCTGCATCTTGTGAATATTGCCATTGATCTTGGTTTTTCCTTTTTGTGAATCTCATTCGTATATGAGTAAGTTTGATTCGTTTCAAATTAGTACATCGTTTATTCTCTCATTATCTCTGCAAGAGTTTTTAGTCAAAGATTTATCCTTGAGAAATTACTAATGATTGAGTTGTCTTTTCCTATGATTTTTGTATTCTTTTGGATCAATTGAAAGCTTGTTTGATGACTCATGCCTAGTGAATCTTGTTTGGACTACTTTGGTTTAAGAACCTTTCTTGCAAGGCTTGACTCCTTTTAGTACATCTTAAACTTTTTGAATGTTCTTCTGAGATAGTGATTTCAAGAACACTTTTGGAGTCTTGTTTTGAACCTTTTAAAGAAGTTTCAAACTCTCTTGTAAGAAGTTTTAAACGGAATTTATTTTCTGTTGCTTGATTGAGAGTGAAACCATTATTCGATTTTGACAAAAAATTGTTCTTAAAGTTGGCATGCACTATTTTAAATGAGGTTTTGGAGAGCTCCCTTGTTTAGTGGAAATTGGTTTGTTCTAATGCACCACTTATTTTCTTTACCAAATTGAAAGCCAATTTTTAGCTCGAAATTTCTTTTCTAAAAAGAGTTTAACTTCCTCTTTCGTACTTGCTATAAATATTATACACGCTTGTTTGAATATGAATTTTTAGAATTTTTGAACAAGCATTTGATTTCTTCCGAGTTTTATGAATTACTTTTGGTTAAGTTATGCACCTAACTATCTTTCTAAAATATTTGATGAAAATATTTTGCTCTTAGCCAAATCTGGGTGCATTTGTTTTTTAAAACTCTGCATAATCTACTTCAACATGAAGTTGAATTAGAGCAAAGCCACGTTATTATTTTTGTTGCCCTTTTGAGGAATGTTTGCTATTGAGCTTTCTTCTAAATTGCGAAGTGATTTTTTGCAAGTTTTCGATTCTCTTATGAACAATGTATTTGGAAGTAATTTTAATCATGCTCTTAAGTTTTGTGAGTTTTGTCTTGGGTTTGAGATATTCTTTTCTGTAAGTCTCATACTTCTTCGACTCAGCTTGAAATTGTTTTAAACTAATGTGCTGATTTTTCTGCTTATTGGTCCTATTGAATTTCTTTGACCCAAGGGTTATCTTTGAAGTTGTCAATTGAATTGTGTCTAACAAACTTCATTGAAAGCAGAGAGGGAAAGGGGGGACCGAGTCGCGGCAAAGGAGAGGAGGGAGTTCGCTGTCGTGCCGCCACGTCGCCACCGCCGAAGCTTCCTGTGACGCCTGTCAAACCATCACCGCCACTGTGCCATGGAGAAGAGAGAGTGACGCGAAGGAGGGAGATGAGGCCTCATTGTCGTCGCGCTCTGCCGCACGCGAGGAGTGCCACCGTCGAAGCCGTGCCTTTCGTCCCTGCCCAGTCGCGACTCCGACATCCTGCGCCACCGTGGGTCCATTGTCGCCGAACCAGACAGAGGAAAGAGGGAGACTCTTCCGCAGCGTCACTGCGCCGGACCGCCGCACGTGAGGAACCGGGCTGTCGCTGCATTTCCCATCGCCGAGGAGAGAGAGAGCCCAGGAGAGAGGCGTGCCACACTCTGCTGCGGTCGAGCCAGCCTTGCTGCCTCCGCTGCTGGGGGTGGTTTCCGTCACGGTCGTCGGCAAGAGGGAGAGAGCAGTGCGGGAGGAATAGAATGCGATGGAGGAGAAGTCGGCTCCGCCACTGCCGATCTGCTGCTTTGCGGTGCTTAAAGAAAATGATTTATGGCTTAAATGCCGACTTTATGAATTTAATGATGTTGAATGGTGGAAGTGCTGTTTTGTTGTGAGCCGGAATGGCTGTGTATGATTATACATATTGGTTGGTTTTGGATTGAACCGTGAGCCGGAATGGCTGTGTATGATATGAATATTGGCTGGTTCTGGAATGAACCGTGAGCCGGATGGCTGAGATGGATGTTGATCCATGGATGAGATTGAATGCATGTTTATGCTGAATCATTGATAAATGTGAATGTTGCACTTCCACTATCTGAGATACGAGTTTCCCTGGGTAGTAGCAGTGGCTAGCCACCACGTGCTCCAGGTCGAGACTTGATACTCTGTTGACCCTATGTCGTAAGTGTGGCTGGGCACTGTGAAAGGCCCGGATGAGCTCGCCCCCATAAATATTCACCAGTGATGGTGATGGATAAATATTCACCAGTGAGGGTGATGGATATGGATCATGATTATGATCAAGTTTATGATGAGTATAACTCGAGTTGGGGATGCACGACAGAGGGACAGTCCAATGGTTAGCTACCAGGACTTGTCGGGTTGGCTCTATAACCGACAGATGATATCATCAGCCACTAGGGACAGGCATGCATCATATGCATTTGTGTGACATTGGTTGGGTGTGCATATTATACTTGGTTTGCCTATATGATTAATTGCTAACTGTTCTACTTGTAATAACTGTTTGTTTGTGCTTGAACTTCCTATCTGTGTTTGCATCTGGGACTCTGTTGGACTGTGGTGATTGGTTGATGGTTGGATTGTTTGGGCCTAGGGCCGTGGTTGGAATGAGATGAACCGATGGTTGATTTCGGTTTTGTGTTTCTGGTTTGGAATAAAATATGAAAGGCTATTTTGTTCAGTATAGATAAACCGTTTTGAAAGGCTTTTGAGTTTTTGAGAATTGAATGGTTCCTCTTTCAGAAAAGATTTCCGACTTTACTTTTATTGTAAACCGTTGTTTTTGAAAAGAGGCATAAGACGGTTATTAATCACTGGTACGGTTTATCTTCACGTATCCTATTACAGTAATTCCCAAAAACCCTCTACTGAGAACCCTTTCGAGGATGATGTTCTCACCCCCCTACATTTTTCCCCTTTCAGGATATGGGCGCAGAAGTTACAAAGAGCTTATTTAATTGTTGTTGTGATGCTCTGTATTATTTTAGTTATGGTTTACTGTACCCTTGCCTTTATCTTGATATAATCTGTAAAAGGGATAAGAATTGTATTGGATTATGTTTGTAATATTATTTATATATATTTATGTATATATATGGGTGTACTCTTTTTGAGTTGTTGTAAGTTGAATGGTATTTATGGATATACGTTATCGAACGAAATTATCTTTGGGAGCGGTACTGCGGTTTAAAGTTTCAAACAGGCTCATATTTTAGTATTAAATATTATAAGTGTCGTCGTAATGTCCGAGCTATCAGAGTCGCGCAGCCGGAAGTGTGAGCTTTGGTAGTTAGGATGTTACAAGGGTTCATTGGTTGGGAGAGAGGGTTCATAATAGGAAGGTGGTTCATCTTGATAATGATAAGGAGATGGTGTAAAAAAGAAAAAATAACCTCTTATAATAAAAATAAATAAACAAGCAAAAAGCAAATATTTATAATAACCAATAATAAGGCACACGTTTGCAATTCTCTGGCAACGGCGCCATTTTGAAGAGATGAACTTTTGCGTGGTCTAGAATTCAGAATAAATTTCCGTTGCAAGTATAGCTCCTAAACCAACAAAAGTCCTTTCTTACAAACGTTTTGGTTGTCACAAGTAACAAACCCCTTTAAAATTGATAACCGAAGTATTTAAACCTCGGGTCGTCTTCTCAAGGAATTGAAGGGAAGTATGTTCTTATTATTAGTTATGAGTCTTGTAAATTGGGGGTTTTGAAAGTAAGGAACCAGTATTTTAAATGATAAGAAAAATAAAATAGTAATAATAAAATAAACTCTTGGCAAGGTATTAGAACTGGAAGTCCTATCCTAGTTATCCGTATCAATTGTGATGAGAATTGGATTTTTTTTTCTCCCACTTTGTTAACCTCTAACTATGAAGATAAGTTAAGTGGATGAATTAATTTTGATTCCTCAGGTCCTAGTCTTTCCTTGGGAAAGGCTAGAGTTATAGGAACTTGACTTAATTCTTGAAGAATTCTAATTTTTAGTCAACAATGAGTTTGATAACTCAAGTGTCTCCAATGACTCAACCAAAGCCAAAAGGGAAAAATTCAAATTATTTATATGAATAAAGGAAAGCAATCATAATTCTAAAATACCTCAAGTTGTACTAATAAAGATATCAAATGTAACATGGAAGAGTTCATAAATTGAATTGGGAAAATAAATAAAAGGAACATTGAACCTGGCATTGAAGTAGTAATCATAAACTGAAAGGAATCCTAATTTTAAAAATCTAAATCCTAAATCCTAAGAGAGAGGAGAGAGCCTCTCTCTCTCTAAAACTACATCTAAAACTAAAAATTATGAATTATGAGCTTCTGATTATGAATGAATGGATTTTCCCACTTTATAGCCTCTAATCTATGTTTTCTGGGCCACAAACTGGGTCGAAAACAGCCCAGAAATCGCTGGAGAAGAAATCTGCCACGCTGATTTTTGCCACTGCGACGCGTCCGCATGGAGCACGCGTTCGCGTCATCTAGCGTTAAGGCAACTATGATATATTATATATTAAATCGAAGCCCCGGACGTTAGCTTTCCAACGCAACTGAAACCGCGTCGTTTGGACCTCTGTAGCTCAAGTTATGACAGTTTTAGTGCAAGAGGGTCAGGCTGACAACTTTGCAGTTCCTTCAACTTCTTGTATTCCTTCCACTTTTGCATGCTTCCTTTCCATCCTCCAAGCCATTCCTGCCCTGTAATCTCTGAAAAAACTTAACACACATATCAAGGTATCTGATGGTAATAAGAGAGTATTAATATTAGCAAATATAAGGTCAAAAAAGCATGTTTTCAATCATAGCACAAAATCAGGAAGGAGAATGTAAACTCATGCAAATAATATGAATAAGTGGGTAAAGAGTTAATAAAATCCACTCAATTGAGCATAAGATAAACCATAAAATAGTGGTTTATCACTCGTCTCAGATGAAAAATACCAGGCACAGCTACCGCACGGCTAATCATCTATCGGTTCTCACTTGTGTCGGAATAGGATACATTTATCCTTTTGCACACTGTCGCTGCGCCCAACATTCGTGAGTTTGAAGCTCATCACAGTCATCCCCTCCCAGATCCTACTCGGAATACCACAGACAAGGTTTAGACTTTTTGGATCTCAAGAATGCTGCCAATTGGTTCTAGCTTCTACCACGAAGGTTCTAATCTTATGGACTCGGTCCGCGGATCAGAGACCCAAGAGAATATACTCCAACTATCGTCCAATGACTACGTTGAACATCATGTAGACCGCTTGTGGTTGTCAGGCACGCGGATTTTGGCTAAGCGAGTAACGAAGATAGTGGGTGATTGTCACGGATCACCCCTTCATTCTGACTTAACTGAATTAAGTACGAGAGTATATCTTGGACAAGAAGTAGGCGTGAACTGAAGAAAAAATAATAGTACTTGCATTAATTCATGAGGAACAGCAGAGCTCCTCACCTTAATCTATGAGGTGTAGAAACTCCACCGTTGGAAAATACATAAGAAAAGAAGGTCTAGGCATGGCTAAATGGCCAGCCTCCCAAATGGCATAAGCTCACTAAAAACTGAAAGAAATATCTAAAAGCTCCGAATACAATAGTAAAAAGTGCTATTTATACTAAACTAGTAACTTAGGTTTACAGAAATTGAGTAACTAAGTGCAGATAGTGCAGAAATCCACTTCTGGGGCCCACTTAGTGAGTGTTTGGGCTGAGCTTTGAAGTTTTCACGTGCATAGGCCATTCTTGGAGTTAAACACCAGCTTGGGTGCCAGTTTGGGCATTTAACTCCAGCTTTGGTGCCAGTTCTGGCGTTTTACGCCAGAAAAGGGTCTCTGGTGGGTGTTTGAACGCCAGTTTGGGCCATCAAATCTCGGAAAAAGTATAGACTATTATATATTGCTGGAAAGCCCAAGATGTCTACTTTCCAACGCAATTGAGAGCGCGTCAATTGAGCTTCTCTAGCTCCAGAAAATCTACTTCTAGTAAAGGGAGGTCAAAATCCAACAGCATCTGCAATCCTTTCTCAGCCTCTGAATCAGATTTTTGCTCAGGTCCCTCAATTTCAGCCAGAAAATACCTGAAATTATAGAAAAATACACAAACTTATAGTAAAGTCCAGAAATGTGAATTTTGCATAAAAACTAATAAAAATATAATAAAAAGTAAATAAAATATACTAAAAACTATGTAAAAACAACGCCAAAAAGCGTATAAATTATCCGCTCATCAATCAGCAAAGCTCCTAACCTTAACCTTAGGAGGTTTGTGACTCATTGCTTATAGAAAAGTAATGTTTGAATGTAAAAGTGGGCAAGAGTCGGGAGAAGATCCTATATGACAATTATGTTGAATTGCATAGATGACAGATAAGGTGGGAGAACGCCAACCTTGCTAAGGTGGAAGGCTTTTCAGCTTTCTTGTATAATTCCTGAAGTATCACCTCATGTACCTCCACCTCACTCCCAATCATGATTCAATGAATCATGATGGCTCTGTCAATGGTCACTTCTGACCGATTGCTAGTAGGGATGATAGAGCGTTGGATGAATTCCAACCATCCTCTAGCTACAGGCTTGAGGTCAAGCTTTCTTAGTTGGACAGGCTTGCCTTGAGTATCCCTCTTCCACTGAGCTTCTTCCACACAAATGTATAAAAGGACTTGGTCCAGCCTCTTATCAAAATTGACTCTCCTAGTGTAAGGATGTGGGTCTCCTTACATTAATGGCAAATGGAGCGCCAACCTTACACTTTCCGGGCTGAAACCCAAGGGTCGCCCTTGGACCATGGTGCTCCAATTTTTGGAATGTGGGTTCACACTAGTGTCATGGCTTTTAGTGACCCATGCATTAGTATAGAACTCTTGCACCATCAAGATTCCAACTTTCGGGATAGGATTGGTTAGAACTTCCCAACCTCTCCTCCAGATTTCTTGTCGGATCTTCGTGTACTCATTATTTTTTAGCATAAAAGGGACTTCAAAGATCACTCTTTTCTTTGCCACTACTTCATAGAAGTTGTCTTGATGAGCTTTGGTGATGAATCTCTCCATCTCCCAAGGTTCGGAGGTGGAAGCAATAGCTTTTCCTTTCCTTTTTCTAGAGGATTCTTCGACTTTGGGTGCCATAAGTGTGAATGGGAAGCAAAAAGCAAGGCTTTTCCAACACTAAACTTAAAAACTTTGCTCGTCCTCAAGCAAAATAAGAACAAAAGGGAAGAAAAGAGTAGAAGAAAAAGATAATAGAGGAGATGGAGGGAGAGAGTGTTTTGGCCAAGTGGGGCTTTAGTGTATGAAGTGTGTGTATGAAGGGTTGGAAGAAGGGGTATTTATAGGGGTAGGATAGGGTAGGGTTCGAATGAATGGGTGGGAATTGGGTTGGAAATTTTGAATGTGAAGTGGGTGGGGGTTGGTGGGAGTTTTGATGGTTTTGGGAAGAGATATGGATGTGATTGGTTGAGAGTTTATAGGGAAGAGTGTGTGGAGAAGAGTGAAAGTAAGAGAGAGAGGAAGGTGGGGTAGGTGGAGATTCTGTGGGACCCACTGGTCCTGGGAGGCTAGGGAATTCAAATTCTTTGCCCCCTTGTGGGTGTTGAACGCCCAGCTCCTACTCCTGGCTGGTGTTCAACGCCAGCTATATGCTCCTCACAGGGAATTGAACGCCCATTGGGGGCCTCCTTTCTGCCATTCAACGCCAGGTATATGCCTCTGTTAGGGCGTTGAACGCCTAGTCTCTGCCCCCTGGCTGGCGTTCAACGCCAGCAATGCTGCTCCTCATAGCCGTTGAACGCCCACTCTGGCCCCCTTTTCTAGCGTTCAACGCCAGCAAGGTACCTGCTCTAGGGTGTTCTGTTTCCAACTCTGACTGTTTTTGTTTCTGTTCTAACTACTGCACATGATCACAAACTTAAACAAATATAAAATTAAAGTGATATAACTAAAATAAATTTAATAAAAAATAGAAATAACTTTAATTATGGTTGGGTTGCCTCCCAACAAGCACTTCTTTAACGTCACTAGCTTGATGGTTATCTCCTTATGGAGATGGATATGGGCTCAGAATTTCGTCCCTTACAGTGAACTTCTTACCTGTGCTCTCATGGATAAGTTCCACATGTTCTAGAGACAAGATCCTGTTCACAGTGTGTGGAAGGACTGGATTGTCAGTGAAGATAACTCTCATGCCAGGTGAGAGGCCTTCAATGGGGATTTTCTTATCCCTCTAGCCCTTGGGCACTTTCTTCTTACTGCCTTTCCTCTCAGAGCTTGATGATGGTTGCCCCATACTAAACTTAGAATTGGTGTCTGAGGACTCTGTTAGGCTCTGTACTGAGAGGAGTAGTTGAAGCCCTTCATGTTTGTTAATGGTGCTTCCTTCAACTAAGGTAGAATGAGGTTTATAAACCTTGAACACAAGATAGTCCTAATCTAATTGTAGGACTAGTTCTCCTCTGTCTACATCAATCACAGCCTTGGCTATAGTTAGGAAAGGTCTTCCAAGGATGATGGATTTATCATCTTCCTCCCTAGTATCTAGGATTATAAAATCAGCAGGGATGTAAAGGTCTTCAACCTTCACCAAGACATCCTCTACCAGTCCATAAGCCTTTTTCATGGACTTGGCTACTATCTCTAGTGAGATTCTTGTAACTTGTACCTCAAAGATTCCCAGCCTCTCTATTATAGAGAGAGGCATAAGGTTTATGCTTGACCCTAGGTCATACAGAGCCTTATCAAAGGTCATGGTACCTATGGTGCAAAGAATTAAGGAGCGTCCGGAATCCGGCTTCTTCTGAGGTAACTTCTGCTGAGCCAAGGCATTGAGTTCCTTGGTTAGCACTGGAGGTTCTTCCTCCAAAGTCCCTGTTCCAAATAACTTGGCATTCAGCTTCATCAGAATTCCTAGGTACCGAGCAACTTTCTCCTCCCTAGCTTTCTCTTCCTCATCAGAAGAGGAGTAATCCTCATAATCCATGATTTGCAACAAGGCATTCAAGGGAACTTCTATAGTCTCCTCATAAGCCTTAGTTACCTTCAGTTCTTTAATAGGGAAGTCTTTAGTGGGTGTTGAACGCACAACTGCCCTATTACTAGCGTTCAATGCCAGCTTTTATGTCACTTTGGGCTTTGAACGCCCAGTAAGGCCTTCCTTACTGGCGTTCAACGCCAAGAATGATGCTTCTATGGGCGTTCAGTAAGGACTTCCTTACTGGCGTTCAACACCAGGAATGGCTCTTCTTTGGGCGTTGAACGCCCAGTAAGGACTTCCTTACTGGCATTCAATGCCAAATTATCCTCTTCAGATTCGGCCTCCACTTCCACAATGATGGCCTTGTACTCTTCTCTTGGGTTCACTTCAGTGTTACTAGGAAGAGTGTTAGGAGGGGTCTCAGGAGTTCTCTTGCTCAGTTGACCAACTTGTACCTCCAGATTTCTGATGGAGGACCTAGTTTATGTTATAAAACTGTGAGTGGTCTTAGAGAGTTCAGAGACAATGGTTGCTAAGTCAGAGAGGCTCTGCTTAGAAGTCTTTATTTGTTTCTGAGAAGATGGGAATAATGGTCTGTTGTTGAACCTATTATGGTTTCTTCCACCTTGATTATTGTTGAAACCTTGCTGAGGCTTCTGTTGATCCTTCCAAGAAAGGTTAGGATGATTTCTCCATGAGGAGTTGTAGGTGTTTCTACAGGATTCTCCCATGTAATTTACCTCTTCCATCATGGATTGATCTAGATTATAGACATCTCCATCACAGGAGGTGTCTTGAGTGCTGCCAGCTGCAGCTTGCATTCCAGTCAAATACTGAGAGATCATATTGACCTGTTGGGTCAAGATCTTATTCTGAGCCAATATGGCATTCAGAGTGTCAACTTCCAGGACTCCTTTCTTCTGAGCTACCCCATTGTTCACATGGTTTCTCTCAGAAGTATACATAAATTGGTTGTTTGCAACAATTTTAATGAGTTCCTGCGCCTCTTCAGGCGTTTTCTTCAAGTGGAGTGATCCACCAGCAGAATGATCTAAGGACGTCTTTGACATCTCAAATAGACCATTATAGAAGATACCTAAGATAGACCATTCCGAGAGCATGTCAGGAGGACATCTCTTGATCAGTTGCTTGTATCTTTCCCAAGCTTCATAGAGGGATTCACCCTTTTTTTGTCTGAAGGTTTGAACTTCCACCCTGAGCTTGCTCATCTTTTGAGGTGGAAAGAACTTGGCCAAGAACGCATTGACCAACTTTTTCCAAGAGTCTAGGCTTTCCTTAGGTTGAGAATCCAACCATATCCTAGCTCTTTCTCTAACAGCAAAAGGGAAAAGCATAAGTCTGTAGACCTCATGATCCACTTCATTGGTCTTAATAGTGTCACAGATTTGCAAGAATTCATATAAGAATTGATGTGGATCTTCCAGTGGAAGTCCATGAAATTTGCAATTCTGTTGCATTAGAGAGACTAACTAAGGCTTAAGCTCAAAGTTATTTGCTCTAATGGTAGGTATGGAGATACTTCTTCCATAGAAGTCAGAAGTAGGTACAGTAAAGTCACCAAGAACTTTCCTTGCATCTCTTCTATTATTCTGCTCAAAGAGAGGTTCTTTATCTCTGTTCCTACTCATAAATAAGAAAAAAGAAACAAGAAAGAAAGAGAATGGGAGTTTCTATGTCAAAGGATAGAGGACTCCTTGTGAGATGTGAAGAAGAAAGAAGAATGAAGATAGGGGGTGACGTGTACCCCGCTAATCTCGGAATCCTATCAACATCAGTAACCGACCATAAATCCCGGAAACATCAGAAGCGAACTACTTGACTAAACACACGTACAAGTAAGAGACTATCCACTAGCCGTACCAACAACAACGGAACGCACTTTCTAAAAGCCATTAATATCAGAACGACTGAGCTACGCACATCACCACACCCTTCTATAAAACCAAAACCAAATAACTTTAGCTACAGAGGTCCAAACGATGCAGTTCCAGTTGTGTTGGAAAGCTAACGTCCGGGGCTTCGATTTGATATATAATATGCTATAGTTCCCCTGACGCTAGGTGATGCGACCGCGTGATCCATGCGGCCGCGTCGCAGTGACAGAAATCAGCGCAGTTGAATTCGAGACCAGCGAATTCTGGGCTGTTTCTGACCCAGTTCTTGGCCCAGAAAACACATATTAGAGGCTATAAAGTGGAGGAATACATCCATTCAAAGAGAGGCTTCCATAATTCACTTTTCATGTAGCTTTTAGAGGGGGAGGTTCTCTCCTCTCTCTTAGGATTTAGGATTAGGATTCCTCTTAAAGGAATTAGGATATATTATTATTTCAACTTCATTATTTCAACTTCTTCCCAGGTTCAATGTTCTTTTTATTTCTTTTCTCAATTTTGTTTATGACTCTCAATCCCAGGTTCTTTATTTTTATTTAATTTATGAACTCTTTCATGTTACATATAATTTTCTTAATTAATGTTATTTGAGGTATTTCCATTCATGATTGCTTTCTTTTATTTACATGATTACTGTTTCCCATCTGAAGACATTTTTTTATTCAGTAAATTTACCATTTTCTCCCTTTTGGCTTTGGTTAAGGTAATTGGTGACGCTTGAGCTATCAAATAAAATAGTGGTTGAAATTGGCAGATTCTGATTGAACTAGGATTGCTCTAAAGCCAGTCTCTCCACAGGAGTTGACTAGGACTTGAGAATCAAGCCAATCAGCCCACTTAACTTTCCTTTGTTTAGTAAAGGCTGACCAAGTGGGATTAAAATCCAATTCTCATCACAATTGATAAGGATAGGATTTCCAGTTCTTATACTTTGCCAAGAGTTTATTTTATAGTTATTTATTTATCTTATTCTTCTTATGCAACATACTGCTTCCTTACCTTCTAAAACCCCTAATTTACAAGACTCATAACCAATAATAAGAACATACCTCCCTGCAATTCCTTGAGAAGACGACCCGAGGTTTAAATACTCGGTTAATAATTTTTAAAAGGGGTTTGTTACTTGTGACAACCAAAACGTTTGTACGAAGGGATTTCTGTCGGTTTAGAGACTATATCTACAACGCGACTGTTTTTATGAAATTCTTTACTGGCAAAAATCTCAACGTCAATGGCCCTAATAACGACGGGGAAGGCAGGATCGATCTCTTCTTTCGAAGAGTTGGCAAAGTCCTTCATAGACTACTTCCCTGCAGCAAGGATATATGTGCACGGATCGGACTACCTCGGCACCATCCGCCAAGGTCCCCAAGAAAGCTTGAAAGACTACCTCACCAGGTTTGCAGAAGCGACAATGGAAATACCAGACCTAGATCCCGCCGTCCACCTGCACTCCATAAAGGCTGGTCTCCGACCTGGAAAATTCAGGGAGACAATTGCGGTAACAAAGCCGAAGACATTGGAAGAATTCCGTGAGAGGGCGGCAGGACAAATGGAGATTAAAGAACTCCGTGAAATCGAAAAAACGGAGAAAAGGCAACCTAAAAGAGAGGATGAAAAGGCGACAAGATCGACAAATGTCAAAGACCTCAAAAGGCCCTTCAGACTAACCCCAAAATTTGACAACTACACCAAGTTCAACTCGAGGAGGGAGAAAATAATCAAAGAAATACTCAATACTAAAATTATAAAACCACCGGCAAGAGCTGGGAGCTATCAAGATCAAAGGTTTGTCGACAAAAGCAAGCACTCTGCCTTTCACCAAAAATACGGCCACACAACAGATGAATGCGTAATAGCCAAGGACCTATTAGAAAGATTGGCACGACAAGGTCTCCTAGACAAATACATCGAAGGAAGGAAACATAGGGAAGGTGGCAGAGAAGAACGCCAACAAACCTCGGAAAGTAAAGAAAACAATAAATGGCCAAACAACACGCCACCTAAAGTGGTCATAAACACCATATCAGGAGGATTCGCCGGAGGAAGAGAAACGACTTCGGCAAGAAAGCGCAGCTACCACACAATGCTCGCAATAGAAGGAACAACACCATATAGCAATAAGAACACCTCAGACCTAGAAATCATCTTCAACCAGAATGACATACGCTCGGCCTCGCCACACTTAGACGACCCAGTGGTAATTTCTATCCAAATAGGCGAGTTATTGGTAAGAAAAGTCCTCTTGGACCCAAGTAGCAGTGCCGATGTTCTATTTTACAATACTTTTCTAAAAATGAAAATATCTGAAAAACTCATACAACCCTCATCCGGAGAACTAGTCGGATTCTCTGGAGAGAGGGTACCAGTTAAGGGGTACATATGGTTGAAGACAATGATGGAAAACCACCCATTGTCACGAACCGCTGACATACAATTTCTTATAGTTGATTGCCCTAGTCCTTATAATATCATCCTCGGGAGACCTGCTCTGAACACATTCAGGGCAGTAGTTTTGACCTTCCATCTATGTGTAAAATTTCAGGCACAGGACGGAAAGATAGCAACACTACATTCGGACCGACAACAAGCTCGGCAATGTTACAATGCAAGCCTAAAAAAGTCGGCACCGAGACTGGAGTTCCAGCAAGAGATCAAAGCAATCCATAACACAACCGAGGTATTGTCTTTAGTGGAGCTTGATCCTCGGGAAGACACGCAAGAAAGGCCTCAACCAGCAGACGAGCTCCAGAAAATTCCACTGACGGAGAAGCCAGAACAGTTCACATACATTGGTCAAGCACTACAAGGAAAAGAAAGATTAGAGCTCGTACAAATATTGCAAGACAATGCCGATCTATTTGCCTGAACTCCAGCAGACATGCCAGGAATAGACCCGAACATTATCTGCCATAAGCTCGCCACAAACAAAACAAGCCTACCTATAGCTCAAAGGAAGAGGAATCTCGGAGCAGAGAAGTCAAAGGTAGCACTAGAAGAAACCGAAAAGCTTCTTAAAGCCAATTTCATCAAAGAAATCCGATTTACCACATGGCTCTCGAACGTGGTAATGGTAAGGAAAACTCAGATAAATGGCGCATGTGCGTCGACTTCACAGATTTAAATAAGGCATGCCCTAAAGATGCTTATCCTTTACCTTGTATCGATAAACTAGTAAACAATGCATCAGGTTTCAAAAGCTTGAGCTTCATGGATGCATATTTCGGTTACAACCAGATACTCATGCATCCAGAAGATCAAAGCAAAACCGCATTTATAACTGAACATGGAAACTTTTGTTATAGAGTAATGTCATTTGGTCTAAAGAATGCAGGCGCGACATACCAGCGACTGATGGACAAAGTATTCCATCACCAGATAGGTCAGAACATGGAAATCTATGTGGATGATATGGTCGCCAAGACCACTCATGAGAAGTCACACTACGATGACCTCAAAGAGATATTTGACCAAGTCCGAGCATATAGAATTAGACTCAACCCAGAAAAATGCGCTTTTGGGGTACAAGGAGGCAAATTCCTCGGCTTCATGCTAACTTCACGAGGAATAGAAGCAAATCCAGAAAAATGTGAGGCGATACTCAACATGACGAGCCCCAAAACAATAAAAGAAGTACAACAATTAGCAGGAAGGGTAGCAGCACTATCCCGATTTTTACCATCAGCATCAAGCCGATCATATCATTTCTTCCAAACAATAACAAAAAACAAGAAGTTTCAATGGACAGAAGAATGCGAGAAGGCATTCGCTGAGCTCAAAGTCATTCTGTCATCACCCCCAGTACTGCAAAGACCAGAAATCGGTAAACCTTTATACTTGTACTTATCCGTTTCCAAGCACTCTATAAGCTCGGCCTTAGTCATCGAGACAGAAAAAGCACAGCAGCCAGTATATTTCGTCAGTAGGGTCATGCAATCAACGGAACAAAGGTATCCGAAGATAGAACAGCTGGCTTTAACACTTGTAACAACGGCAAGAAGACTTAGACATTACTTTCAGAGCCACACGATAATAGTACGGACAAACCAACCGTTGAGACAAATACTAACGAAGCCAGAACTAGCTGGACGACTGACTAAATGGTCTATAGAACTCTCAGAATTTGATATCCAATTCCAACCAAGGTCGGCACTAAAGTCACAAATCCTCGCCGATTTCATATCGGAGCTAACAACGGATGACCACCACAAATACTGGGAGCTACATGTAGACGGAGCATCCAGCCGAGGAGGAAGTGGAGCTGGGGTAATTCTGAAGGAAGGAGACAACGTGGTGGCCGAACAATCACTACAGTCCCACTTCCCAGCAAGCAACAATCAGGCCGAGTATGAGGCCCTTATAACCGGACTCAAGCTCACCCTCAACTATCAGATACAAAGCCAGACAGCACATTGTGATTCCCTCTTGGTAGTTCAACAAATCCGAGGGGAATATCAGGTAAAAGATCCCTTGCTAGAGCGATATTGGCTGATAGCAAAGGATCTTATTTCAAAGTTTAGTTCATTCATCATTTTACATGTGCATAGAGAAAAGAATGTTAGAGCTGACGTATTATCTAAACTTGCTGCCACCAGGGCAGACACACAAACATCGGCATTATCACAGCTGACACTTAAAAAACCCAGCATTGAATTTATATCCATAACAAGTATTAACCGCCTCCATGACTGGAGAACACCTTTCCTTGAGTATATTAATACAGGTACCATGCCTAAGAACGAGCTTAACCCACAACAGTTAAGACGAAGAGCAAGTCTCTACACAAGCATAGCAGGAGAACTTTACAAACGCAGCATCTCACAACCATTGCTGAAATGCCTAAGCACCGAGGAAGCAAGAGAGGTAATGGACGAAGTACATGAGGGCGTATGCGGAAACCACATCGGAGGACAAGCCCTAGCCGCAAAAATCATCCGAACAAGGTACTTTTGGCTGACCATGAAAAGAGATTGCATAACAAAGGTCAAGACATGCGACAAATGCCAAAAACATGAAGCCATTTCTACAAAGCCGGCCGAGGTATTACACAGCATGGAGGTAAGCTGGCCATTTCACAGATGGGGGCTCGATATCCTCGGCCCATTTCTAGTAGCACCGGTGGTGCACGAAATTGTGATCTCAGGCAACGGCGCCAGAAACTCTGTACGCACGTCTTAATAAATCGTTTTTCATTCACAACTTTGATACAACTAACCAGCAAGTGCACAGCTGCATCCCATCCTCTTGTGAAAATGGTCCAAATGCTCTGTCACAGCACGGCTAATCATCTGAGGTTCTCGATCATACTGGAATAGGATTCACCCTCCTTTTGCGTCTGTCACTATGCCCTCGCGAGTTTGAAGTTCGTCATAGTCATTCAATCCCAGAATCCTACTCAGAATACCACAGACAAGGTTTAGACTTTTCGGACTCTCATGAATGCCGCCATCAATCTAGCTTATACCACGAAGATTCTGATTAAGAGATCCAAGAGATACTCATTCAATCTAAGGTAGAACAGAAGTGGTTGTCAGACACGCGTTCATAGGGAATGATGATGATTGTCACGTTCATCACATTCAGGTTGAAGTGTGAATGAATATCTTAGAAGCGGAATAAGTTGAATTGAATAGAAAACAGTAGTACTTTGCATAAATCTTTGAGGAACAGCAGAGCTCCACACCTTAATCTATGGAGTGTAGAAACTCTACCGTAGAAAATACATAAGTGAAAGGTTCAGGTATGGCCGAGAGGCCAGCCCCCAAAACATGATCAAAGATGATCCGAAGATCATAAGATGTCTAATACACTAGTAAAAAATCCTATTTATAATAAACTAGCTACTAGGATTTACAAAAGTAAGTAATTGATGCATAAATCCACTTCCGGGGCCCACTTGGTGTGTGCTTGGGCTGAGCTTGAATGTTACACGTGTAGAGGTCAATCTTGGAGTTGAACGCTAGTTTGTAACATATTTCTGGCGTTCAACTCTAGCTTGTGACGTGTTTCTGGCGTTTAACTCCAGACAGCAGCGTAGAACTGGCGTTCAATGCCCTTTTACGTCGTTCAAACTCAGCCAAAGTATGGACTATTATATATTTCTGGAAAGCCCTGGATGTCTACTTTTCAACGCAATTGAAAGTGCGCCATTTTGAGTTTTGTAGCTCCAGAAAATCCACTTTGAGTGAAGGGAGGTCAGAATCCAACAGCATCAATAGTCCTTCTTCTACCTCTGAATCTGATTTTTGCTCAAGTCCCTCAATTTCAGCCAGAAAATACCTGAAATCACAGAAAAACACACAAACTCATAGTAAAGTCCAGAAATGTGAATTTAGCATAAAAACTAATAAAAACATCCCTAAAAGTAACTAGATTCTACTAAAAACATACTAAAAATAATGCCAAAAAGCGTATAAATTATCCGCTCATCACAACACCAAACTTAAATTGTTGCTTGTCCCCAAGCAACTGAAAATCAAATAGGATAAAAAGAAGAGAATATACTATAAATTCCAAACTATCAATGAAACATAGCTCCAATCAAATGAGCGGGACTTGTAGCTTTTTGCCTCTTGAATAGTTTTGGCATCTCACT
>NC_029791.2:102726389-102728085 GCF_000816755.2 Arachis ipaensis
TCATTGGTGAACAAGGGAGGTTCATCTTCCCAAGTCTCAATACCAAATAATTTGGCATTCAGCTTCATAATTGCACCAAGGTACTTGGCAACTTGCTCTTCAGTAACATCCTCATTTTCTTCAGAAGAGGAATACTCATCAGAGCTCATGAAGGGCATAAGGAGGTTTAATGGAATCTCTATGGTCTCTAGATGAGTCTCAGATTCCTTTGGTTCCTCAAGGGGAAACTCCTTATTGATCACTGGACGTCTCAGGAGGTCTTCCTCACTGGGATTTACGTCCTCAACCTCCCTTACAGGTTTGGCCATGGTGGTAATGTCAATGGCCTTGCACTCTCCTTTTGGATTTTCTTCTGTATTACTTGGGAGAGTACTAGGAGGGATTTTAGTGATCCTTTTACTCAGCTGGCCCACTTGTGCCTCCAAATTTCTAATGGAGGACCTTGTTTCATTCATGAAACTTACAATGGCCTTAGATAGATCAGAGACTAAATTTGCTAAGCTAGATGGATTCTGCTCAGAATTCTTTGTCTGTTGCTGAGTGGATGATGGAAAAGGTTTACTATTGTTAAACCTATTTCTTCCACCATTATTAAAGCCTTGTTGAGGCTTTTGTTGATCCTTCCATGAGAGATTTGGGTGATTTCTCCATGAGGGGTTAGAGGTATTTCCATAAGGTTCACACATGTAATTCACCTCTGCTATTGCAGGGTTTTCAGGATCATAAGCTTCTTCTTCAGAAGATGCCTCTTGAGTACTGTTGGATGCAGCTTGCATTCCATTCAGACTCTGAGAAATCATATTGACTTGCTGAGTCAATATTTTATTCTGAGTTAATATGGCATTCAGAGTATCAATTTCAAGAACTCCCTTCTTCATAGGCGTCCCATTACTCACAGGGTTCCTCTCAGAAGTGTACATGAACTGGTTATTAGCAACCATGTCAATGAGTTTTTGAGCTTCTGCAGGCGTTTTCTTTAGGTGAATGGATCCACCTGCAGAAGTATCCAATGACATCTTAGCTAATTCAGACAGACCATCATAGAATATATCCAGGATGGTCCATTCTGAAAGCATGTCAGAAGGACACTTTTTGGTCAGTCCGTTGTATCTCTCCCAAGCTTCATAGATGTATTCACCTTCTTTCTGTCTGAAGGTCTGAACATTCACTCTAAGCTTACTCAGCTTTTGAGGAGGAAAGAACTTGGCTAAGAAAGCCTTGACCAGCTTATCCCAAGAGTTCAGGCTATCCTTAGGTTGAGAGTCCAACCATATTCTAGCTCTGTCTCTCACAGCAAAAGGGAAAAGCATGAGCCTGTAGACTTCAGGATCTACTCCATTAGTCTTAACAGTATCACATATCTGCAAGAATTCAGTTAAGAACTAAAAAGGATCTTCAGATGGAAGTCCATGAAACTTGCAGTTCTGCTGCATCAGAGAAACTAATTGAGGTTTCAGCTCAAAATTGTTTGCTCCAATGGCAGGAATGGAGATGCTTCTTCCATGTAAATTAGAATTAGGTGCAGTAAAGTTGATGACAAGTCATCTTAGCCTATTTTAACTAGCCTTTTTCTTTTGTTTTCAATTGAATTATGCACTTTCTTGAGCCATAAGCAAGCCAATTGGGTAGATTTTCATGTTTCCTTTGATTTAATCAACCATGTATGAATTCATGCTATTTCATGAGGTTTTATGCT
>NC_029791.2:102729158-102742970 GCF_000816755.2 Arachis ipaensis
ATCAGAGAAACTAATTGAGGTTTCAGCTCAAAATTGTTTGCTCCAATGGCAGGAATGGAGATGCTTCTTCCATGTAAATTGGAATTAGGTGCAGTAAAGTCACCAAGCATCCTCCTTGCATTATTATTATTTTCGGCTGCCATCTCCTCTTCTTGTTCGAAAATTTCTGAAAGGGGCTTGCTGGATTGTTGTAATTTAGCTTCTCTTAGTTTCCTCTTCAGAGTCCTTTCAGGTTCTGGATCTGCTTCAACAAGAATGTTCTTGTCCTTTCTCCTGCTCATATGGAAAAGAGGAGACAGAAAAATAATAATAATAGAGATCCTTTTTGCCCAAGCATAGAGGTTCCCTTATGTGAGTAGAAGAAAAGAAGAAGAGAAAATCTGAACTCAGAAAGAGAGAGGGTTCGGATTTTTGGGGAGTGAGGGAGAGATGTTAGTAGATGAATAAATAAAATAGAGAGAAGGAGAATTTTCGAAAATTATTTTTGAAAAAGAGTTAGTGATTTTCGAAAATAGTTTTTTGAAAAATGTTAGTAATTTTTCGAAAATTAAAATCAAAAATTAAAATAATTAGTTAATTAAAAAGAAATTTTGAAAAAGAGGGAAGATATTTTCGAAAATTAGAGAGAGAGAGTTAGTTAGGTAGTTTTGAAAAAGATAAGAAACAAACAAAAAGTTAGTTAGTTAGTTGAAACAAATTTTGAAAATCATTTTTGAAAAGATAAGAAGATAAGAAGTTAGAAAAGATATTTTGAAAATCAAATTTTTGAAAAAGATAAGATAAGAAGATATTTTTGAAAAGATATGATTGAAATTAGTTTTTGAAAAAGATTTGATTTTTAGAATCACAATTAATGACTTGATTCACAAGAAATCACGAGATATGATTCTAGAACTTAAAGTTTGAATCTTTCTTAACAAGCAGGTAACAAACTTGAAATTTTTGAATCAAAACATTAATTGATGATGTTATTTTCGAAAATTATGTGATAAAGATAAGAAAAATATTTTTGAAAAATATTTTAAAAATTTTCGAAAATAAATAAGAAAAATGAAAAAGATTTGATTTTTGAAAAAGATTTTGAAAAAGATAAGATTTTTAAATTGAAAATTTGATTTGACTCATAAAAACAACTAGATTTTAAAAAGTTTTGAAAAAGTCAACTCAAATTTTTGAAATTTATGAGTGAAAAAGGGAAAGATATTTTTTTTTATTTTTGAATTTTTAATGATGAGAGGGAAAAACATGAAAAAGACTCAATGCATGAAAATTTTGGATCAAAACAATGAATGCATGCAAGAATGCTATGAATGTCAAGATGAACACCAAGAACACTTTGAATGTCAAGATGAACATCAAGAACTTATTTTTGAAAAATTTTTAATGCAAAGAAAACATGCAAGACACCAAACTTAAAAATTTTTCATGTATAGACACTATGAATGTAAGAATGCATATGAAAAACAAGAAAAGACACAAAATATGAAAACATCAAGATCAAACAAGAAGACTTACCAAGAACAACTTGAAGATCATGAAGAACACTATGAATGCATGAATTTTCGAAAAATGCAGAGAATTTTTAGAAAAAATGCAGTTGACACCAAACTTGAAATTGACTTAAGACTCAAACAAGAAACACAAAATATTTTTTATTTTTATGATTTTATAAATTTTTTTGTATTTTTCAAAAATTATTTGTGAAAAAGAAGAATAAGGATTCCAAAATTTTTAATGTGAATTCCAGGAATCTTGCACTCTTAGTCTAAAGCTCCAATCTGAGGGTTAGACATGGCTTAATAGCCAGTCAAGCTTTAGCATGTAAATCAAGTGGATCAGGAACAGCAGCAGGTGGATCAGCAACAAGTAGCTTGCTCTTGATAATGTTGGGTTGGAAGCCCCAGTCCAAATGAATTTAGACATGGCTTTACAGCCAGTCAGACTTCAACATGCTTCATGAAACACTAGAATTCATTCTTAAAAATTCTGAAGAACATAATAAAAATTTTTGAAAAGAATTTTTATTTTTTCGAAAATAAAGGAGAAATTTTTGAAAGATTTTTGAAAAATTTTTTGAAAACTTTTTGAAAATAAAATAAGAAGAAAATTACCCAATCTGAGCAACATGATGAACCGTCAGTTGTCCAAACTCGAACAATCCCCGACAACGGCGCCAAAAACTTGGTGCACGAAATTGTGATATCAGGCAACGGCGCCAGAAACTCTGTATGCACGTCTTAATAAATCGTTTTTCATTCACAACTTCGATACAACTAACCAGCAAGTGCACTGGGTCGTCAAAGTAATAAACCTTACGTGAGTAAGGGTCGATCCCACGGAGATTGTTGGTATGAAGCAAGCTATGGTCACCTTGTAAATCTCAGTCAGGCGGATATAAAATAGTTATGGAGTTTTCAAACATAAATAATAAATAGATAGAAAATAAAGATAGAAACACTTATGTATATCATTGGTGAGAATTTCAGATAAGTGTATAGAGATGCTTTCGTTCCTCTGAACCTCTGCTTTTCTGATGTCTTCATCCAATCAGTCTTACTCCTTTCCATGGCTGGCTTTATGTAAGGACATCACCGTTGTCAATGGCTACTTTTAATCCTCTCTGGAAAATGGTCTGATGCGCTGTCACCAGCACGGCTAATCGTCTGGAGGCATCACCTCTAAGGTAGAACGGAAGTGGTTGCCAGATACGCATTCATAGGGAATGATGATGATTGTCACGTTCATCACATTCAGGTTGAAGTGCGAATGAATATCTTAGAAGCGGAATAAGTTGAATTGAATAGAAAACAATAGTACTTTGCATAAATCTTTGAGGAACAGCAGAGCTCCACACCTTAATCTATGGAGTGTAGAAACTCTACCGTAGAAAATACATAAGTGAAAGGTTCAGACATGGCCGAGAGGCCAGCCCCCAAAACGTGATCAAAGATGATCCGAAGATCATAAGATGTCTAATACACTAGTAAAAAATCCTATTTATAATAAACTAGCTACTAGGGTTTACAGAAGTAAGTAATTAATGCATAAATCCACTTCCGGGGCCCACTTGGTGTGTGCTTGGGATGAGCTTGAATGTTACACGTGTAGAGGTCAATCTTGGAGTTAAACGCCAATTTTTAACGTATTTCTGGCGTTCAACTCTGGCTTGTGACGTGTTTCTGGTGTTTAACTCCAGACAGCAGCGTAGAACTGGCGTTCAACGCCCTTTTACGTCATCTAAACAAGTATGGACAATTATATATTTCTGGAAAGCCCTGGATGTCTACTTTCCAACGCAATTAGAAGCGTGCCATTTTGAGTTCTGTAGCTCCAGAAAATTCACTTTGAGTGCAGGGAGGTCAGAATCCAACAGCATCAGCAGTCCTTCTTCTACCTTTGAATCTGATTTTTGCTCAAGTCCCTCAATTTCAGCTAGAAAATACCTGAAATTACAGAAAAACACACAAACTCATAGTAAAGTCTAGAAATGTGAATTTAGCATAAAAACTAATAAAAACATCCCTGAAAGTAACTAGATTCTACTAAAAACATACTAAAAATAATGGCAAAAAGCGTATAAATTATCCGCTCATCAACCGGGTCAGGTAAAGTTTCTTTTAGTGTCAATTGACTACTTCTCAAAATGGATAGAAGCACAACCTTTAGCAAAGATAACAGCCGAAAAGGTAAGATCTTTTATATGGAAAAACATAATATGCCGATTTGGAATACCAAAGGAAATAATATCAGACAACGGTAGACAATTTGCCGATAATAAGCTCGGTTCATTTTTAAACAATTTTAATATACAGCACCATTTTAGCTCGGTCGAACACCCACAAACCAATGGGCAGGCCGAAGCCGCTAACCGAGTTATATTGCAGACAATAAAGAGAAAGCTTGACAATGCAAAGGGTGAATGGGCCGAACTGATCCCAGAAATATTGTGGAGCTACAACACAACAATACAAACAACCACAGGCGAAACACCCTTCAAACTAGTATATGGGTCGGAGGCGCTAATTCCAGTAGAGGTCGGAACTCCCACATTAAGGACCGAGCTATATGACGAACAACACAATGCTTATATAAGAAGCGCCGAGATTGACCTCGTCCAAGAAGATAGGGATATCGCAGCAATCAAACAGAGAGCCATGAAACAATTGGCTACAAGGAAACACAATGCCAAAGTCATCCCAAGAGTTTTCTCAAAGGACGATCTAGTCCTCAGGCGAACTGAAGATGCGAGACGACCTCCCTCGCACGGGAAGCTAGCCGCGAACTGGGAAGGACCTTTTTGAATAGTAAAAGTACTTGGAATGGGGGCTTATCAGCTTGAAACACTTCAGGGCAAACCAGTATCGGGAAACTGAAATGTTTCATCATTGAAAATGTATAGATCATAAGTTGTACACTTAGCGGATGAAGGTACTCTTTTTTCCCCTTTAGAGCTTTTTCCCAAAAAGGGTTTTGCCTAAAGAAGGGTTTTAATGAGGCCGAACGCCCAATATATTCAAATTATCGAACGATTCTTTCAAACAAATCCAGGCCAAACAAACGAAAGCAACAAAGCATACAAAAACCATGACAAAATGGTATCGTCAATCCGGCCTAACCTCGGCCAAAGCAAACAGTTCAAAATATCAACAAGAGGAATAAACCTCAGTCAACAACACTAAGTCAAAAGATAAAAATCAATCATACATATCCAAAATATTAACAAAACAAACTAAGAGGGAGGAGCATTCTCATCATGCTCCTCTACAGCGCCGTCTACAACCAATTTTCCACCAACTACTATCTTGGTCATATCAAGCTGATCACTGTCAAAATCTGGGGCCAGTACAGCAATCTGACTTACAGCCCGCTCAAATCCATACGAAAACATCTCCATGCCATTCTCCTCCAACTCATGGACACGGGAAGTAAGACGACCCTTAGCTACATCATTCACCTTAACCTCAGCCTGCAGCAGACGAACCTGATCTCTCAAGCGAGTGACCTCCTCCTCAAACTCCTTTGCCTTAGCCACAGCACTGATAACAACATATTCTTTCTCTTTAGCAGCCTTCTCCAATTCGGCAATCCTCACATTATACGACTTCTCCAGATCAGCAATCTTGTTCACAGCCTCCTGCTGCTCAGCGCCGATGATCTCGGTAGTACGACCAACACACATTAAGCGAGATGCAACAATCTAGACACAAATTTGAAGTCAAAATAAAAATCAAAAGGCAAGCAAAAAGCTTTAAAAAAGCTCGAACAAAAATAAAGACTACCTGAACAAATTTACCAAGAGATTCCACACCAACACAACGAGTCATCAGCATGTCACCAGGATATTGAGACACTTTATCAGAAAGATCAGCAAAGTCGAATTGGTCACTCCACAAAGAATGCGAACCAGAACCAGGGATGAAACCATGAAGTTTCTTTTGCCGATCAAAAGCAAACCTGCCACCCCCTGCAACCTCCCTGATCTCCTCTGAAATCACTTCCACAGATTTTTCAGCGTCATCCCTTTTTCTTTTGAAAGATGACGCCGCTTGAGCAACAGACTGAGCACCATCACCACCCCCTCATTCACAGCCATAGAAGCATCAGTAAGCTTCTCTTTCTTCTTCTTCAGAAAAGTCTGAAGACGTGACGGATCAAGAAGAGGAACTCGCCCACCTACGCAAAAGAAAGAAGTCAGAATAAATAAAATGTATGAGAAATAAGCATAGAACAATCAAAGAAGTACCTAGATACGTTTTCAAACCCTCCACATCACCAGAGTCATGAAAGCGAAGAAGGTCAAGAATAGACAGACACTCCCCCCAGCAAAAGTCTCAACCAAAAAGTCCAACAACTGCTCTTCTTCCTCACCTCGCTCCATGGCCTTAAGAATCTGACAGGGCTTCGAGCACCAATACAGGGGAAACTTCTCTATCAACTCATCATCAAGATAAAAAGGGTATTCAGACTCGACTGATCTAACTTTCACAAACAAAGACTTAAAGTTTTTAAAGGAAGACTTATAAAGAAGAAAGAGAGAACGACCAGGGTAGCTACTCAAACACACCCACAACCCCTTTCGAACCCCCTTCGCTTGGAACAAAGAAAAAAATGCAGCAAGGGGGCAGGGAACAGACAGAAAGTTCATCAAACATTGGAAAGCACGCAAAAACGCCCATGAATTAGGATGCAACTGTGAAGGCGCGCAATTTAACTGAGTTAAAACGTCGCATTCAAATGCAGAAAATGGAAACTTTACATGAAGCTCAACAAGACACGGCGTATAAAAGTAAAAATATTGCCAATCACCCCTTCTTTCACAAACCCTATCTTCGCTAGAGCAGGGGAGGAACTCAACAACAGCACCCGTCCCCTCCTTTACGACATTCAAGCCCTGTAGCTCACCCAATGAGTTAACACTAACAAACGAGGAGGAACGAGTCCTCACGTCATCGTGAACCCAATAATACGGATTAGCCTAATTATCTTCCACAACTTTCTCTTTTTCTTTATCTCTCGCCATTTCAGAAGAAAGAACAGTGAAAATGAAATATTACAGAGAAAGGAACAAACCTTTGGAAGTCATAGCCAGCTACTAGGAAGAATTCGAAACAGCAATTCCCAAAACAAGGAAAAATTATTGCAAGCCCACTAACTTAGTGGGTAACTTAAATTGCAACCACTAAAAAACGTGGAAAACCCAAACGGCAAGAGAATGCATTAAAAGCGGGCACGTTTTGCAAGAGAAGAAACAACGAGTCTTCCAAGGTCACCCAAAATTCTTCTAAAAACACATTTACGAAATGCCCAAAAACGAAAAGACATATAAGCTCGCCTACCATCTACACACAATGCCAGCTGACCTTGGGGGCTATAACGTGTACCCCGCTAATCTCGGAATCCTATCAACATCAGTAACCGACCATAAATCCCGGAAATAGATGAATCAAAACAGAAGCGAACTACTTGACTAAACACACGTACAAGTAAGAGACTATCCACTAGCCGTTACCAACAACAACGGAATGCACTTTCTAAAAGCCATTAATATCGGAACGACTGAGCTACGCACATCACCTCACCCTTCTATAAAACCAAAACCAAATAACTCAGAAAGACAAGTGACAAAATTCACTCTAATTCATTATTTTTATCTCTCATAATTCATATACTTACTTGAGCGTCGGAGTGATTTTTGCAGGTGCTCCTACCGCCGTGTTTTACCGCGCCGAGGTTATTCTTGGAGACTATCTCCCAGGTGACGCGTTACTCCACCGGGAGCTAAGCAACCTTGTTGAAGACATATACCTCGGTTGGATTGAACGGAACAGGGGGAATGAGAAGAAGAATTCGAATAGAGGGGTAGAAGAATTCGAAAATTAAGAAGTAAAAAGAGAAACTAGAATTAAAATATTTTTGTTTTTATTTTATTTATTTATTAAATAGGAAATTAAAAGCTAATTAACTAAAAAGATTTGAAAATTGAAAGATGGTTTTTGAAAAAGAAGAGAGAGAAAGAAGTAAGAAGTTTTCGAAAATAGAATAGAGAGGAATTAGTTAGGAAGTTTTGAAAAAGAGGGAAGAGAAAACAAGTAACTAATTAAGAAAGATTTGAAAATAAGATAAGATAGGAGATTTGAAAAAGATTTGATTTTAACCTAAAAATTGGAAAGAAAAAGTCAACAAGATAAGATAAGAATTGAAAAGATTTGAAAAGATTTGATTTTGAATTTTGAAATTGAAACAAGATAAGATAAAGATTTGAAAATAAGTTGAAAAGATAAGATATGGTGAAGATTTGAAAAGATAAGATTTAAAATTTGATTTTTGAAAAAGATTTAAATTTGAAGTTTTAAATTTTAAATTTTGAAATTGAGTTTTAAAAATTGAATTTGAAATAAGATAAGATAGGATTTTTGAAATTTAAAGAAAGATAAAAAGATAAGATAAAGATTTGAAAAAGTTTTGAATTTTAAAATTAAAAAAAAAAAGATAAGATTTGAAATTTGACTTTACTAACAAGAAAACACCAATCTTAAAATTAAATTTTTAAATCAAGATAAAAAAAAGTAAGCAAGATTTTCGAAATTTTTTGAATAAAGGTAAAAGAAATATTTTTTATTTTTTTCGATTCAATGGAGAAAGAGAAAAACAACCAAAAGACACCAAACTTAAAATTTTTTATATCAAAGACACTAATTTTCGAAAATTAAGAAGACAAACACCAAAAGACACCAAACTTAAAAATTTTAAGATCAAAACAAGAAAAAAAAATAAGAACAACTTGAATACCAAGAAGAACACTAAGAACAATTTTCAAAAATTTAAAGAAAATAAAGAACACACAAAGGACACCAAACTTAAGAACTGACACTAGACTCAAACAAAAGACAAAGAAAATATGGATTTTGGAAAAGTTTTTGAAAAAAAAAACAAAAGACTCAAAACAAAATAGTAAAAAGTACCTAATCTAAGCAACAAGATAATTTGGTAGTTTGTCAAATCCGAACAATCCTCGGCAACGGCGCCAAAAACTTGGTACATGAAACTAACTCAGCACGTTTCGCACAGATAGACCGGCAAGTGCACCGAGTTGTCCAAGTAATACCTCAGGTGAGTGAGGGTCGATCCCACGGAGATTGTTAGTTTAAGAAAGCAATGGATACCTTGCAGATCTTAGTCAGGTAGATAGAAAAGATAGTTGTCACAAGAAAACGCATAAAACAGATAAATAATTAAAACGTTACTAGATAGGTGTGAAATCAATGGTATGAGAACGGTTGAGGCTTCGGAGATGCTTTTTTCTTCTGGATCAAATTTTCTCACCATCTACTCCAACTTCTGATTGATTCATTCCATGGCAGGCTGTAAATGATTAACGCCGAGTCAGCGGTCATTAATCTCCTCTACTTCAGATCAAACGCCGGGTCAGCGGTCATCCAATCTGAACGGGGGTGAAGCTCCTACAGTCCATTCCCTTGGTGATCCTACTCAAAGCGCCACATACAAGGTCGAATCTTCTGGATCAACGAATGTTGCGTCTTGGTTCTAGCCTATACCACAAAGGCCCTAATCGCCCGCACTTCGGCTAAACTGATGTCTCGAGAAGTCCCCAACGAAGCCGTGGATTAGCCATCTAAGAGATGTATAATCAACCTTGTAGTTCAGTATTATCCCATCAAGGACTCGCAAGAACCCATGTGAATAGGGATGACGATCAAGTTACACTCCCAATCCATTAGGATGAAGAACGAAGATACATCTTAAAATAGAATCAAGCATAGATTGAAATAGAATAGTGATATTATTAATCCATAAGAATTAGTAGAGCTCCTAACCTTAACCTTAGGAGGTTAGTGACTCATGGCATACAGAAAAGTAATGTTTGAATGTAAAAGTAGGCAAGAGTCGGGAAAAGATCCTAAACAAGGGTGATCTCCTCCTATATATACTAATCTAATAACTAAGGATTACAGAAATAAGATGAACTAGTCTTGTAGTGCGAAAATTCACTTCTGGGGTCCACTTGGTGAGTGTTTGTGTTGAGCTTGAGTGAAATTTACAAGCTAGTACTCCCTTTTGGGCGTCCAACGCCAGCTTTGGACTTCTGAATGGGCGTTGGACGCCAGCTACTTCCTTCTAGGCGTTGGACTCCAGGAATTGGGCTGGTGGCTGGCATTGAACACCGGTTTTGGGCCTTTATTTCAAAAGCAAAGTATGAACTATTATATATTTCTGGAAATCCCTGGATGTTAGCTTTCCAAAGCCATTAATATCGCGCCATTTGGACTTCTATAGCTCCAGAAATGTTCCTTCGAGTGGATGGAGGTCAGATCCTGACAACATCTGCAGTCCTTTCTCTGTCTCTGAATCAGACTTTGCCAAAACTCCTCAATTTCAGCCAGAAAATACCTGAAATCATCATAAAACACACAAACTCAAAGTAGAATCTAAAAATATGAATTTTGTACTAAAACCTATGAAATATAATGAAACTTAAACAAAATATAATGAAAATTATATGAAAATGATGCCAAAAAGCGTATAAAATATCCGCTCATCAATGTTCGGATCACGTGCATCTGCATGCGCCATGTAAGAACCGTGATTAATTAACCATTTAATTAAATAATTAAATTGCTCAAAATAGGTTCCAAAAATTTAGAATGTTAATTAGGAAATTTAAAAGTGATTTTTGGACTTAGTAGATTTTTCTGAGTTGAAAAATATAATTTTCTGTGAAAAACCGCATAAAAATGTGAACCGGTAGTACTGGCTTAAGTCTGTCTGGTACTGTCCAAAAATAATAAAAACAATGAAAAAAAATTAGAAAATAAATTAAAGTTAAAAATCAGGCACTACTTTTAAAGGTTTGGCCCAAAGCCAAAAATACTAACGGGTTGGACCAGGCCCAAGTTGAGCCCAAGCCCCACATATAAAAAGTCACTTAAGTGACAAATTCACTCACTTTCAACACTAGAAGGCTGAAGCAATGTGAATTGAAAGAGAAGTGAGCAAGGGTTCCACAAACACTATTCACTTCCTCACTCTTTCTCTTATAACTCGAGCTAACGGTACTCCGATTGCGTGCCGTCAGTGGCTACGCGAAGCTCTCGCCAAGCCCGTCACTTCTAACTAGGTATTATGGTAAGCTTCTCGAAAATCCCTGTCCAGTTCTTCCTTCTATAACAGATTTGAGTTTTGGCTATGGTGAATGAGTGGTTCTTGTGATTTTGATTATTTAGGTACAACCTAGCACCGGGTAATTAGTGGGTTTTGTCCCAATCCACATTAGGCAAGGTAAGAAATCCCAAATCACTTGTGGTTTTATGTATATATGGAAACCTAAGTTTTGATTATATGAATGAATTGTGTATAGCTTGATTATTGTGATATTGGGAGCATTTGGATTTGAGTTGGTGATTTATTGGTGGTTCAAAGCTTGTTTGGGCTCAAATTTGGTGTTTTGCACATATTGGGAATCGGCCAAGGTATGGTTTCAGTTTTCTCTATGTAATATATAATATTTCTGGACACTTAGGCTAGTGAACCATAAGATAGGTTTGGATTGAATTGGTTGTTGAACTTGTTGAATGATAATGTATGATGATTTGATGATTTTGATTATTTTAATGAATTATGTTGTTGATGTTGATAAATGGTGTTGAAGATTGAGATTGAGGTGGAATGAGGTTAACTATGATGATTGGTAGTGATAGAATGATGGTTGATGAATATGTTGGTTGAGAAATGGTTAAGTATGATAAATTTGATCATTGGGGTTGAGGATTATATGATGTGAGTGGAAATTGGTAAGAGTGGTGAATTGAGACACCAAAAGGGTAAGTTCTGATGTGAATTGAAGTTTGAGGTTGTTTAGATTTGCTTGGATTGTGAATTTTTGAAATTTGAGAACCTTGTTAACTTTTGGTAAAAATCAGTTTTGGTGAACTTTGACGGATCATAACTTGAACCTCAATTTTTGAAATTTGTTGAAATTTATCTTAAATAAAAGTTAATTTAAAGATCTTTACATTGATATAAAGTTTGACCAAAATGGATTTTTGTAGAGGAAGTTATGACTATTTAAAATTTAGTGCCAAAAATTGAATTCTTCAACTTTGAAATTTTTTTAGGCTGGTGAGGGTTGCGTGCGCGACATGGTGCACGCGACCCGACCAACCCATTTGGGTTGGGCATCTCGCATACGCGAGGCACTGCATGCGTACGCGAGCCAGCAGACTTTTGATCCTTGCGTGCGCAACACAGTGCACGCGACACGACCAAACCATTCTGGTTGGGTATCTCGCGTACGCGAGGCACTGCATGTGCACGCGAGCTATTCAAAAATGAACCCTTGCATACGCAAACTTTAATACGTGACACGAGCAACCCATTTGGGTTGGACATCTCACGTACGCGAGCAAGGGGTTGCGTACGCGACCACCCTTTTTCAACAGCATGCGTACGCGAGGCAGGGGCTTGTGTACGCGAGACCCCTGTTTTTCTGAAACATGATTTTTCTCTGTTTTTAAAGGTTCTCCTACTTTCTAAATTCCCTTCAAAGGCTACCTAAGAGTATTTTCTAATATTTAGGTTCTAATATTGCTAAAGATAAGTTAGTAAATTATTTTAGTGAATTTCTATGTAAATTTAGAAAACAGAGACTTAGGATTCTGGAGTACTGAGGGTGGATTAGTTGAGTGAAGTGATAGAGTATTATAAAGATGACTGGCATGATGAAATTGTGGAGTTGTAGATTTGATGATGCTTTGAGACGAGTCCAGAACTCAGAGTGGACTGAGTGCTGAAAATAATTTCTGAAAATCCTTGTAATACTGTTTTATATTGAGATTGTGAGACGCTATGCGCCTGGCAAGGTCGGTTGGTTAATCCCGCTTGTCGAGGTCACGACGGCGGTGTAAAGACGGTTGGTTTATCCCGCATACGTTGAGATGTGAGGTCCGTGGCAAGAGTATCCTGCTCACATCTTTTCGGAATCACTAGAGTGTGCAGGCACTATATCTTGGACCATGTTTCGGGCACGGTATCTCGGGGTTTCCCATTCTGAGACCAAAAAGCGACATCTCCATGGAGATGTGTCGGCTTGGCAGTTGAACTGATAATGTGATATCACAGCTAAATAGGGCAGGCATTCATCATGTGCATTTTCTATCTGTTTGCTTGCTTTGCCGACTTGAATTGCTTGCCTAATTGTATAATATGATTATTTGTTTCTTGAAATTCTTGATATACATGATATACTTGTACTTTACTTGCATTGTTATTACTTGTGTTTTCTACTGGGATTGAGGAGTTTCGGAAGGCGGTGGCGATAGGATCGCATGGAGGTTAGGCTGGTGAAGGCTGTGGCACAGCGGTGTCAATGTTAGTTTAGAAATTCCTTAAGCTGGATCACCCTTATTTTTCATTATGGTTTTGAAAGTATGATTTTTAAGTTTTAGTATGCTTTAAGTTGAATCTCATGATAGATATGAAGCTCTAAGATTGTCTCTGGCGTCTCGGAGTCTTATATCTTATATTATTGGGCACTGTTACCATACTTAGAACCTCCGATTCTCATTTCGTACTTTGTTGTTATTTTTCAGATGCAAGTCGTAACCCACCTCGGTGAGTTGCTTGATGGTGACAGAGCGGAGGGCCTTTATCACGTTTTTGAGTCTTTTGGTTATTTTGATTTAGTTCTCTCACTTTTGTATTTATATTGCCTTAGGCTTACTTGAGAGAGATATTTTGTATAAGCTGTTTTACTTTCAAAACTCTGTATGTCTGTATATACTAGTAGGCTTAAACTCCGCAGGTTGCGGCTAGTTGTTCCTTATGACTATTATATTCTCTTCTATACGTATATTTTGTTATCTTGTATTTTTATCTTGCGCTTTAAGTTTGTAGCTTCGTGCGAACGTTTTGCACTTTTATAACTCTGTTTTTGAGCTTATTTTTTCATCGGACTTCTAGAATTATTATTTCCTTCTATATGTATTAATGTATAAGCTTTAGAATTGTCGTGACCTCTGATTAACTTTTGCTTTACGGCATGAGGTAAGGCTTAGGGTAATTAGAGTGTTACACGCCATCTTTGTCTTACTCAATAATATGCTTAGAAAGGGATAGAACAGAGGGAAAAGTGGAGAAAAATATCAAAATGGGGCCAGATCAAGGCTGTAAACGATATCTATATATAGGCGTGATCCATTGTAAACGAGGTAAGTAATCCTATGCATTTTTGTAATAATTTTTAAAATCATTTATTTCAGTAAATAAAATATTTAGTCAATTTATTTAAAACAAATT
>NC_029791.2:102743067-102758965 GCF_000816755.2 Arachis ipaensis
TGAACATAATAAAAACTCATTACTAGAATGCATTACTTTCGTATATTTATTATTCTTAGATTTTGGATGTTTAAATTTTAAAAGTTTTGGGTATTTTCTAGTAATGTATAATTAAAAGTCAATAAAAGCAAACTAGTAAAAATGAGGGCATCATTTTGGATATTTTTTATACTTAGGTTTCGAATATTTAAATTTTAAAAGTTTTAGATGTTATTTCGAGAATGTACATTAAAAAGTAAATGGAAACAAGTAATACCTTTGGATTTTAAATGTTTAAATTTTAGAAGTTTTAGATATTTTTTTCTATAATTTTGAATGTTTCTTTTTACTAGATTTTGGATGTTCTTTTCAACAATTTTGGAATTTTTTTTTGTTAGATTTTGAATTTTTTTTCTATGCTTTTAGATATTTTTTGTTAAGTTTTTAATGTTATTTTTTAGGTTTAATTATTCTATTAGTCCCTATAGTTTTACCGAATTTGTAATTAGGTCCTTATATTTTTTTTCCTTTCAATTGAGTTTCTACACTGCTTTTAATTTTAAAAATATGTCATTCCTAGTGTAAAAAATATTAGAGTCAATTGAATATTTTTTCGTAAATTAAAAGTATTCATAATTAAAAATCTAATTAGATCTTTGAACGCATGTATTTTGGGAGAAATATTCTGTTAACGTTAATGTTTTTGACATGAAAATGACCCAATTACAAAATTAAAAATAGTGTAGAGGCCTAATTAAAAAAAAGTATAGGGACCTAATTAAAAATTCAGTGAAACTATAGGGACCAACAAAGTAATTGAATCTATTTCCTAAAATGTAAGAAAAAGAAACATCTAAAATTATTAAAAAGAAGAGTTAAATCTCAAAGTGGTTCATGAACTTGTAATCGAGTCTCAAACTCGTCTCCCACCTTAAAATTTTCCCAAAATTGTTCCTGAAATTAACAACAGTCATCCATAAAGTATTTTTCAACGGATATTCACGAAGAAAGTGATGACATATATGGAGGAAGCCAAGATAGACAACCCCAATGGCTAAATTTCGTGGTAATTGTAAGATTTTAACTCAATTTAGTTTTTATGTTATTGGTTTATAATCCTAATCCCAATTTGAGCACCAGGAATTATGTTGCACTATTAGAAGTTATTTTCCTTTGTCTCCAACCAACCACCAGCATTATTCAAGGCTCCTCAATCCCCTTTCCCTTATCTCCTTGTTTTGCCTCCTTTTATTGTCGTTTTTCCTCATTGTCGTGGTCCATTTGCGTCACTGTAGTCATCATCTTCTCAGGCTTCATTTCCATCAATGTCATCCTTTTCTTATCTTACTTCATGTTTGTTGTCATCGTTGTTCTATCTCTCAATCGTTGTCTCCTCCTCTTCTCTTATGTGTTGTTGCTTCTTCTTTATCATTATCTCTATGTATTTTCAATAATTGCTTGGTTAATTAGTTAAGTATACTTGAAATGTATAAATGAGTTTATGAATTTTGCTTAATTTTTTAATGTTGAAATTGATGAGTTCTGGTTAATTTCATAATTATTTATAGATGATTATGAAAATGTGGGTATAATTATTTTGTTTGTAGATATAGTTGGAGAGCTTGAGTTGATTCGGTCACCTTTTCTGGTCACCTCAATTTTTAAATTTTCTCCACAAATTAAAGGAATTCAAATATCAAAGTACATTAGTTATTACTTTTTCTTATTTAGTGCGATGTTATGAAACTCTTGAGCTAAGATTAGGTGTTCAATTTTATTTATTTCCTTCTTTTACAGTTAATTCAAATTTTATCTAAGTTTGTAGAGTTTAGGTGAACTCTTGAATTTCGTTACCTTGACTTATTGAGCGGTTAGTTAATTGTAATTGAAAATTGAGAAGTGTGGGTTAGTGAAAGCTAAAATAAAAAAATGGGATGTTGAGAGTAGGATTGATAGGTTGAAGAAGGAGGAAAGTCATGGCGCGGATGAGGCATTGGTTGGGTGTAGGAAGATGAAGTTTATTGAATTAAGTGAGAGGAGTTCGAGGTTGGAGAGAAAGACTGCCGAGAATGAGAAGATGATACCTTTGGATGACGAGAAAGGTGGTGGTGGTGATTCCCAAAGTGAATAAAAAGGTTTAAATTGATAGAAGACGAGATTGAGCTAGAAAATACAAATCTAGTATGGTCTCTATCTAACTACGTCATCAATCTATTGCTGGAAAATATCTCAGAAACGACTATTGTTAAGTTCAGGGACAATTTTAGGACAACTTTAAGTTGAGGGCCGAGTTTGAGACTTGATTGTAAGTTCAAGGACCACTTTAAAATTTAACTCTAAAAGGAATCATCCAAATATAAGGAAAAAACATCCAAATATAAGAAAAAGAAGCATCCAAAACCTAGGAAAAACATTCAAAATTATTAAGAAGAATCATCCAAAACCTAATATAAAGTATAAGTAATTAACTATGTATGCACTCAACTTGAACTAACTTTCTAAACTTCAAAAAACGCACCCACAATATATGTATTGTGCACATTCGTCTTATTATTTCTCTTCTTCTTCTTCTTCCACTTCTTCCTCTTCCTTTCTTCTTCTTCTTCTTTCTCTTTCTCTTCTTCTTCTTCGACAAATCCGTGCCGTGACACGCCGACCATCACAATTCGTCGCATGTTGTGTCACCCATCACCCATGCACCAGAAGAATGAGAGGATGTATATTTTTCATAAGAAAAAGTAAAGGCAACCAACTACGTATGCACCCAACTTGAGCTAACTTTCTAAATTTCAAAAAATGCACCCCCATCATTTGTGATGTGCATGTTCGTGTTCTTCCTCCTCTTTTTCTTCGCCAAATCCGCGCCACCAGCATAATTCGTCGCACGTTGTGCCGCCCATCACCCGGGCACCAGTCACCATATCTTTGGATGTTTCTTTCTCTTAGGTTTCGGATATATTTTTTGTTATATATTTTATATGTTTTTTTCTTATGTTTTGGATGGTTCTTCTTTTTAGGTTTTGGATTATTTTTTAATATTTTTGGATATTTCTTTTCTTAGTTTTCGGATTTTTTCAGTATTTTGGATGTGTCGTTTCGTTAGATTTTGAATTTTTTAAAATAATTTTGTATCTCTTTTTTCGTTAAGTTTTGGATATTTTTTTTTGCGTTTCGGATGTCTATTTTTATTAGGTTTTGGATATTTGTTTACAAAAATTTTAGATGTTTGTTTTCATTTGGTTTTAGATTATATTTTTTAGATTTTGAATCTTTCTTTTTATTTGAGTTTAGATATTTCTCATCATATGAATTCATGTTCCCTCTAAAAAAGAAATTCAAAAAAGGTCCAATTATATTTTTTTTTCTTGATGGGCTTCCTTTTGTTACTAGTTTTCTCGTGGATCCTTACTCTTTTGTTCAGTGGTAGAGAAACATCTAAAACCATTGAAAAAAAATATTCAAACTCTAACAAACAAAAACATCTAAAATAATTGAAAAAAAAACATCCAAAGAGTGAGAATTCAAACCGATGGTGAAACTGAAGAAAGAAACAAGACCTATTCATACCCTATCCCAAAAACACAACAAAACCCAAAACGAATAAAGGTCCATTTAAGATATCTAGCCTCGTCTACACCTACCCAATCTCATAGAAGTCGGATGTCGGATGCGATGACAGTAATTTAGCCCTACTTATCTAAATAAGTAACTAACTCCCAAGATATCTCTCATTTATCTAGAAGGAAGATATCAACAACTTTCCTAGAAAAAGAGAATGGTTATCCACCTTCAAAAGTAGAACTACTCTAAAAGATGGTTATCTACTCTACTATAAATATACTGATACTCTTTGTAACACACTACCATACAGAGTCTTATGCTTAAGTCATAATCTAGAGATGGCAAGGTATTACGACCTCTAAAACAAAAATCTAGTACGTATAGTAGTGTGAATAAGGATTATAACTAAGAGCCTTTGTAGAAAAAAAGGTAAACAAAAATCGCAACTCGAAAGCGCACACTCCGATCGATAACCCAACGAGCAAATGATAAGCTAACGCGAGATTATATATATACAAAAGAGTGTCAAAAACGGGAATATCAAAACTCAAATCCGGATGCGAAGATAACCGGTCCGAGCATAGCAATATATATATACATATAATAAAATAAGAAAACCCCAAAGGGACACAAATACAGAACCCTATTCTCCAAAAATCTCCTATAAGAAGAGTCATCACAGTTTGTATTATTTAGTGGAGATAAAAGTATCTAAACAAGATATATAAACCAAGACGGAGTCCCGAGAACAAAGGATCTTCGCTAATCCAGAAGTCTCCAGCATGCCTCAGCGAGAAACCTCACGTCCTGCATCTAAAAACCACAAAATCTGCATGGGTGAGAACCAGAGGTCCCCAGCATGGTAACAGCTTCCACATATATAATACATAATAATAGAGGAAAGCCGAAGGCAATCCTAGAACTTCCTCCAGATAATATCAAAGCTTATAAACAAACTAAACCGTAAGTGGCAACTGACTAAAGATCCTTCAGTCTAACTAATACT
The DNA here is from genome assembly GCF_000816755.2 of Arachis ipaensis. Classification (NCBI taxonomy): domain Eukaryota; kingdom Viridiplantae; phylum Streptophyta; class Magnoliopsida; order Fabales; family Fabaceae; genus Arachis; species Arachis ipaensis. Next base: position 102,747,614 of record NC_029791.2, read on the forward strand.
TCCCTTTCCAATTCCTTCAGACCTCCCAACCACCAGCAGGAGTATAATATAGCAAACACAGTTATATCAGACAAGAGATTTACAAATAGGAACAAATAAGGCATTTAGACAATTAGCAAGTAATATGAAGTCAAATAGGCAAATCTCAAATAATTCATATAGTATGCATATGATGAATGCCTGTCCCTAGTGGCTGATGATATCATCTGTCGGTTATAGAGCCAACCCGACAAGTCCTGGTAGCTAACCATTGGACTGTCCCTCTGCCGCGCATCCCTAACTCGAGTTATACTCATCATAAACTTGATCATAATCATGATCCATATCCATCACCCTCACTGGTGAATATTTACGGGGGCGAGCTCATCCGGGTCTTTCACAGTGCCCGGCCACACTTACGACATAGGGTCAAAAGAGCTTCGAGTCTCAACCTGGAGCACGTGGTGGCTAGCCACTGCTTCCTCCGAGGGAAACCCTCATCTCCGATGGTGGAAGTGCAAACATTCACAATTCATTCAACAGCATATATGCATTTATACTTAGCCATAATCATGGCTCCGCCGTAACACGGCAATAATCTAGCCATCCGGCTCACGGTTAAATCCATAACCAGCCAATTTATTAACAATTACAGCCCTTCGTCCAATGGCACAACAAGCACTTCCACCGCCATCCTCCGCATCTCACATAATCATCTTTGATCCTCATTGATCATTCATATTTCCCATGCTTCACTCGTAAGTTACCACATTTACTAGCCCCTTGCCTCATTGCTAGGCATATTATAATGATTTAAGACATAAGTGGTGAGATCGGAGGCATAGAAGTATGAAATTTGGCTTTTAAAACTCAAAAATCAACTTTGGGATGAAAACAGGGCCACGCGTACGCGCACGCGTGGATAGCCACAAAATCTCATCGACGCGCAAGCGTCATACGCGCGGACGCGCGGGTTGAGAAATAGCCAAACGACGCGCGAGCGTCAACCACGCGTACGCGTGGGTGCTCTTGCGCCCCAGGCACAAAACTGACACAACTCTGGCACAACTCTCTGGAAAATGGCTGGGCATTTGGTGCTGCGCATCGACGTGCTCGCGCACACCACGCGCACACGTGGATGGTGCTTTCTTGAAGAACGGCGCGTACGCGCCAAGTGCGCCTACGCGCGGTGGGTCATTCTGCTAAAAAAAATTTTCTAAGTTAAAAGCTGCAGAATTTACAAATTCAACCCCCAATCTTCCGACGAACATAACTTTCTCATTTTAAATCGTTTTTCACCCGTTCTTCGAACGGCATGGACATCACAGATCCAATTTCATTTCTAAATAGATTTGGCACAAATCAGAGATCCGTAGTCCAAGTTATATCCCGTCAAAGTATGCCCAAAAACCATGCTTTCATACAAAACCATAAAGTGCCATTTTCAAAACAAGCCACTTTCAACTCTTTTCAAAATCAATCAAAACATGCCAATTTCATCCCTTTTCTTTGAAATCAATCAAAATATACCAAAATCAACATCAAGCCATCCTCAACTCACACATTGACATTTTACCAAATTTCCCAAAATCACCATCCAACCCTTTTAACACTTCTCAATCAAATGGCTAAAGGACAAACACAATATCATGTCATACATCCTCCCTCATTCCAATTTCCAATAATACCATTTCTAATCAACCATCATTATACATAATCAACATCATACTCACCATCAACATGGTACCACCCACCAATTCAACCTTAATCATTCATCAAGCATATATCACAACATGCATTTTCTCATATATCACACAATCAAGGCATCAATATTCATAATCACATATATGATCACATCATATATCTCAACCATTTAACAACATCAACCATTCAATGTCTATCTTAGGGCCTCTAGCCTAAGTATTTCCTACCACATTACATATTAGATACAAGAAACCGAGACCATACCTTAGCCAATTTCCCAAGCTCAACCGGAGCACTTCCAAACCCCTTGTCCACAAGCTCTCAAGATCTCAACACCTCCAAGAACAGATTTTATCACACAAAACCCTCTCTCAAGCTTTCCAAAATCACCAATCAAGCTCCAATATTCACATATACACAACCTAAGCCACAATAATCATACCCATACACAACATCTCAATACCCAACATCATAGAACAATAAATTACACTAGAGTTAAGAATCTTACCATACCCAAGGTCCAAGGAGACAAGATTAACCTTCTCCTTCAAGAGAGTTGGGTCCTATAACATCAAAGAGCCCAAAATCTCAATATTTCATCCATGAAACTCGAAAACAAGGGCTGGAATTTCGAAGAGCAAAACGTGGCTTACCTTAAGATTGATTGTATGGGTTTTGTAGGGCTCTCCGCGGTGAACACGTGGCCACAAACGGTGCGACGATCGGAGCTCTAGATCAAAAGTTATGGTGGTTTAAAGATCAACCAAGGGAGAGAACTTGAGAGAGTGTTCTTCTCCCCTCCAAATCAATTTCAGCGTGTGGTTGTGTGTTGTGAGGAGAGAGAGTGCTGAAAACTAGGGTTTTGGTTTAGTTTAGTTGGGCCAAGGGCCCATTTTGGGTCCGGTTGGCCCGGTTTGGTCCGTTCGGTCCAATCTTGGTCCGATTTCTATAAAATTGGTACCGAAATTCTCGTCTCACTCTCCTCTATCACATTTAGCCATAAAAATAACATTTTTGGCTTTCTAGAATAAATTTTCATTTATGGGTTAATTAGCCGTTAATTAACCGGGTCTTACATCCTACCCACCTAATTAGAAATTTTGCCCACAAAATTCGAATTCAATTACCTGAGAATAAGTGCGGATAATCCGTTCGCATCTCCGACTCAAGTTCCCAAGTGTGTTCCTCAACACCGCCTCAACTCCAAGCCACTTTGACTAATGAAACCTCTTTTCCACGCAACCGTTTGATACTAGTATCGTCAATTCTAACTAGAGCCGCTGGAAGCATCAAATCTTCTCTTAACTGAACCGACTTAGGTTCTAATACATGGCTAGCATCAGGAGTGTACTTCCGAAGCTGTGACACGTGAAATACATCGTGCAGGTTCGAAAGATGAGGTGGTAGAGCCATCCGATACGCTACCGGTCCAATCCTCTCCAGGATCTGAAATGGACCAATGTATCGAGGATTCAACTTCTTCGCTTTAATCACCCTACCTACTCTTGTGGTTGGAGTAACCTTCAGGAAAACATGATCTCCTTTTTCAAATTCCAAGGGCTTCCGCCTCTGATCGGCGTAACTCTTCTGGCGACTCTGTGCTGTAAGCATCCTATCTCGGATTTTCTTGACTTGTTCAGTAGTCTCAGCTATCATCTCCGGCCCCAACAAGCCTTTCTCTCCAGCTTCATACCAACATAGCGGAGATTGACATTTCCTCCCATATAATGCCTCATACGGAGCCATTCCGATGCTCGCATGGTAACTATTATTGTATGCAAACTCCACTAACGGCATATACAGATCCCAACTCGCCGGTTGATCCAAAACACAAGCTCTCAACATATCCTCTAGTGTTTGGATCGTCCTCTCAGATTGACCATCTGTTTGAGGATGGTACGCTGTACTCAAGCTTAATCGGATTCCAAAAGCTTTTTGAAATGCACCCCAGAACCTCGAAGTGAAACGAGGATCTCTATCAGAGATTATAGTAGCAGGTACACCATGGAGTCTCACAATCTCTTTTATGTATAACCGAGCTAGCTCCTCAAGGGTGTAAGTCATCTGAATGGGCAAAAAGTGAGCTGACTTCGTCAGTCGGTCCACAATCACCCAGATAGCATCAAAACCAGTCCTAGTCCTTGGCAATCCCGACACAAAGTCCATTGCAATACTTTTCCACTTCCATTGCAGAACCTTTAAAGGTTGCAACATCCCAGAAGGTCTTTGATGTTCAATCTTTACCTTTTGGCAAGTTAAGCACTTTGAAACATATTCCGCCATATCATTCTTCATACCTGGCCACCAAAACATCGCCTTTAAATCATGGTACATCTTAGTACTTCCCGGGTGAATGGAGAATCCGCTTTTGTGTGCCTCCTTTAAGATATCTTGCCTCAAAGTGCCAACATCCGGCACAATGATCCTACCCTTGAATCTCCATAACCCATCTTGTTCTTCCGACACTCTCCACTGTTTTCCTTGCTCGATAGCCGGTAACACCTTCTATAACGCTTCATCATTTTCATGAGCCTTTAGGAGCTCGGACTTAAAATTACTCGAGATTTCTAATCGGCTCAAACACAAGGTTCCAGATACTTCTCGAGCACCAATTTTTAGACTCTCGAATCCCTTGAGCAACTTCTCCTCTTGAAGCATCATCCAAGCCGCATATAACAACTTCCGACTTAACGCATCCGCCACTACATTTGCCTTTTCCGGATGGTAATTCAACTCAAAGTCGTAGTCCTTCAATAATTCCATCCACCTCCTTTGCCTCATATTAAGCTCTTTCTGATCAAAGAGATATTTCAAGCTCTTGTGATCGGAGAAGACTTGGAACTTAACCCCATAGAGATAATGCCTCCACACCTTCAAGGCAAATACGACCGCAGCGAGTTCCAAATCGTACGTAGGGTAACTAACTTCATGAGGTCTCAACTGTCGTGAGGCATACGCCACCACATTATGATGCTGCATCAGCACGTATCCTAGACCCTTTAGTGAGGCATCACAGTACACCTCAAATGGTTCGTTCGGCTCAAGTAACACCAACACAGGTGCAGTGGTCAACTTTTTCTTCAATGCCTAAAAGCTTTCCTCACACTTAGGAGTCTAAACAAACAGAGTGTCTTTGTGGGTTAATTTTGTCAACGGCAAGGCTAATTGCGAAAAGCCTTTGATGAACCTTCGGTAATAGCCAGCTAAACCCAGAAAACTCCTGATCTCAGTTACTGTGGTTGGTTGCCTCCAATCCATCACAGCTTCTACCTTAGTTGGATCTACGGCTATTCCCTTCTTACTCACCACGTGACCCAAAAACTTTACCTCATCCTTCCAAAACTCACACTTAGACAGTTTCGCATAGAGTTTCTTCTCCTTTAGAATTTGCAACACGGTCCTCAAGTGTTCCGCATGCTCTTCTTCAGTCTTGGAGTAAATTAGTATGTCGTCAATGAAGACAACAATGAATTTATCCAGAAACAGACGGAACACTCTATTCATGTAATCCATGAATACTGCAGGAGCGTTCGTCAACCCAAAGGACATTACAGTGTACTCGTAATGACCATAACGAGTCTTGAAAGCGGTCTTAGGGATATCCTCACCCCCTCACCCTTATCTGGTGATAACCGGATCGCAAATCGATGTTGGAGAAAAATCCAGCTCCTTGTAACTGATCCATGAGATCATCAATCCTCGGCAATGGGTACTTATTCTTTATGGTGACCTTGTTCAGCTACCTGTAATCCACACAGAGTCGCATACTTCCATCTTTCTTCTTTACCAGTAACACTGGAGCACCCACGGGGAAACACTTGGTCGGATAAAGTTCTTACCCAACAATTCCTCTAACTGATACTTTAGCTCGGCCATCTCTAACGGTGACATTCAATAAGGAGCACTTGAGATTGGTCCCACCCCAGGCACCAATTCAATAGCAAACTCGACCTCTCGGTTAGGTGGAAATTCCTCAATATCATCGAAAAACACTTCCGGAAACTCACACACTACCGGAATCTGATCCAACCTTTGGTCATCACCCGAAACACCCGCGGTTAACAACAGGATACCCTGACATTCGATTCCGGAACAGTTCACCATCATCGAATTCAAGTAATAATTATTCACCACAACCGGCCCTTCTGTATCTTCCGGCATAAAGTACACCGACNNTCCCTCTGCACCCACAGCTGAGGTGGTGAACACCCGACCAGTTTGTTGTGCTTTCCCAGCACCTTGCTTCTGCCGCTCCGGACAACTTGCGGCTTTATGCCCCGCCTTTCCATAATTATAGCACAAACCCCATCCGGCCTTGCATGGTACTCCCGGATGGTGACTCCCATACCTAGTACAAGCTTGATCATTCTGAGGCTGCTTCCCAAACCTTTTCCCTTGGGAGTAGTTGTTGTTGGGCCTCCTAAAGGAACCTCCCCTCTTGAAAGGCGGACCTCTAGGTGCAAAACTCTTCCCTCGGTTCTGTGGAAATGATCCTTTGTGACTTACTTTCTCAGTAGCTGCCCTCTTCACACACTCTTCAGCAACCCTACTCTTGTTCACCAACTCGGAGAAAGTCCTAATCTCCATTGGCCCCACCGAACCAAAAATATCGCTCCAGAGTCCTCCTTCGTACTTAACACATTTCCATTCCTCATATTCCACCGGAGTCCCTCGACACATACGAGAGAATCTGAACAGCTCCTCAAACTTGTCAGTATACTCAGATATGGACATAGTACCCTGCTTCAGCTGCAACAATTCAAGCTCCTTGGCCGTCCTGGCAGAAGTCAGAAAGTACTTCTTATAGAACTCCTCTTGGAAGACATCCCAGGTGATATAATCATCACCCTGCTGCAGAAGGCGTCGGATTCCTTGCCACCAATGCGATGCTTCCCCAGTGAGAAAATAGGTAGCAAACTCCACGCGCTGCCCTTCAGGTACCACCTACGCTTGCAGTGCTCGTTCCATGGCCTAAAACCATGTATCGGCCTCAGTCGGGCTAGTGGTTCCCTTGAACTTAGGTGGATTAACCTTCAAAAAGTTTGCCAGTGTCATCAGGCCCTGAACTTCACCTTCGTCATTACCATGGTTGTTCATCTGTTGACCAAGAGCTTCAGCAGTGACTTGCATAGCAGCAGCCATATTCTCCAATGCAGTCATAAAGTTCACCGGGTCATTAGGGTTAATCTCTGGCACACGAGCATTTGTATGACCGCTCCTACGACCTCTACCGCGTCCGCGAGGTGCCATCTGGTTCCTATACACACCAAACAATCGATATTAAGTTGATCAGTCTCAATATCGGAAGTCTAGTGCTTCAAAGTCCCAAATGCATGCTCATGAACGTTTATGCCAATTATATCAAGCAGATATACTAATAGCACATAACACACATACAGAGAATGCACAGAAGCATAGTCAGTCTGTCCCTCAGGCTCTACAGGAACGAACTGCTCTGATACCAAAATGTAACACCCTACCATACAGAGTCTTATGCTTAAGTCATAATCCAGAGATGGAAAGGTATTACAACCTCTAAAACAAAAATCTAGTACGTATAGTAGTGTGAATAAGGATTATAACTAGGAGCCTTTGTAGAAAAAGGGGTAAACAAAAATCGCAACTCGAAAGCGCAACACTCCGATCGATAACGCAACGAGCAAAGGATAAGCTAATGCGAGATTATATATATACAAAAGAGTGTCAAAAACGGGAATATCAAAACTCAAATCCGGATGCGAAGATAACCGGTCCGAGCATAGCAATATATATATACATATAATAAAATAAGGAAACCCAAAGGGACACAAATACAGAACCCTATTCTCCAAAAATCTCCTATAAGAGGAGTCATCACAGTTTGTATTCTCAAACAATTCATATAGTATGCATATGATGAATGCCTGTCCCTAGTGGCTGATGAAATCATCTGTCGGTTATAGAGCCAACCCGACAAGTCCTGGTAGCTAACCATTGGACTGTCCCTCTGTCGTGCATTCCCAAATCGAGTTATACTCATCATAAACTTGATCATAATCATGATCCATATCCATCACTCTCACTGGTGAATATTTACGGGGGCGAGCTCATCCGGGCCTTTCACAGTGCCCGGCCACACTTACGACATAGGGTCAAAAGAGCTTCGAGTCTCAACCTGGAGCACGTGGTGGCTAGCCACTGCTTCCTCCCAGGGAAACCCTCATCTCCGATGGTGAAAGTGCAAACATTCACAATTCATTCAACAGCATATATGCATTTATACTTAGCCATAATCATGACTCCGCCGTAACCCGGCAATAATCTAGCCATCCGGCTCACGGTTAAATCCATAACCAGCCAATTCATTAACAATTACGGCCCTTCGGCCCATGACACAACAACCACTTCCACCGCCATCCTCCGCATCTCACATAATCATCTTTGATCCTCATTGATCATTCATTTTTCCCTTGCTTCACTCGCAAGTTACCACATTTACTAGCCCCTTGCCTCATTGCTAGGCATATTATAAAGATTTAAGATTTAAGACATAAGTGGTGAGATCGGAGGCTTAGAAGTATGAAATTTGGCTTTTAAAACTCAAAAATCAACTTTGGGATGAAAACAGGGCCACACGTACGTGCACTCCACGCGCACGTGTGGATGGCCACAAAATCTCATCGACGCGCAAGCGTCATACGCGCGGACGCGCGGGTTGAAAAATAGCCAAATGACGCGCGAGCGTCAACCACACGTACGCGTGGGTGCTCTTGCGCCCCAGGCACAAAACTGACACAACTCTGGCACAACTCTCTGGAAAATGGCTGGGCATTTGGTGAAGCGCATCGATGCGCCCGCGCACACCACGCGCACGCGTGGATGGTGCTTTCTTGAAGAACGGCGCGTACGCGCCAAGTGCACCTACGCGCGGAGGGTCATTCTGCTAAAAAAAATTTTCTAAGTTAAAAGCTGCAGAATTTACAGATTCAACCCCCAATCATCCGACGAACATAACTTTCTCATTTTAAATCTTTTTTCACCCGTTCTTTGAACAGCATGGACATCCCGAATCCAATTTCATTTATAAATAGATTTGGCACAAATCAGAGATCCGTAGTCCAAGTTGTGTCCCGTCAAAGTATGATCAAAAACCATGTTTTCATACAAAACCATAAAGTGCCATTTTCAAAACAAGCCACTTTCAACTCTTTTCAAAATCAATCAAAACATGCCAATTTCATCCCTTTTCTTTGAAATCAATCAAAATGTACCAAAATCAATATCAAGTCATCCTCAACTCACACATTGACATTTTACCAAATTTTCCAAAATCACCATCCAACCCTTTTAACACTTCTCAATCAAATGGCTAAAGGACAAACACAATATCATGTCATACATCCTCCCTCATCCCAATTTCCAATAATACCATTTCCAATCAACCATCATTATACATAATCAACATCATACTCACCATCGACATGGTACCACCCACCAATTCAACCTTAATCATTCATCAAGCATATATCACAACATGCATTTTCTCATATATCACACAATCAAGGCATCAATATTCATAATCACATATATGATCACATCATATATCTCAACCATTTAACAACATCAACCATTCAATGTCTATCTTAGGGCCTCTAGCCTAAGTATTTCCTACCACATTACATATTAGATACGAGAAACCGAGACCATACCTTAGCCGATTTCCCAAGCTCAACCGGAGCACTTCCAAACCCCTTGTCCACAAGCTCTCAAGGTCTCAACACCTCCAAGAACAGATTTTATCACACAAAACCCTCTCCCAAGCTTTCCAAAATCACCAATCAAGCTCCAATATTCACATATACACAACCTAAGCCACAATAATCATACCCATACACAACATCTCAATACCCAACATCATAGAACAATAAATTACACTAGGGTTGAGAATCTTACCACACCCAAGGTCCAAGGAGACAAGATTAACCTTCTCCTTCAAGAGAGTTGGGTCCTATAACATCAAAGAGCCCAAAATCTCAACATTTCATCCATGAAACTCGAAAACAAGGGCTGGAATTTCGAAGAGCAAAACGTGGCTTACCTTAAGATTGATTGTATGGATTTTGTAGGGCTCTCCGCGGTGAACACGTGGCCACAAACGGTGCGACGATCGGAGCTCTAGATCAAAAGTTATGGTGGTTTGAAGATCAACCAAGGGAGAGAAATTGAGAGAGTGTTCTTCTCCCCTCCAAATCAATTTCAGCGTGTGTTTGTGTGTTGTGAGGAGAGAGAGTGCTGAAAATTAGGGTTTTGGTTTAGTTTAGTTGGGCCAAGGGCCCACTTTGGGTCCGGTTGGCCCAGTTTGATCCGTTCGGTCCAATCTTGGTCCGATTTCTATAAAATTGGTACCGAAATTCTCGTCTCACTCTCCTCTATCACATTTAGCCATAAAAATAACATTTTTGGCTTTCTAGAATAAATTCCCATTTATGGGTTAATTAGCCGTTAATTAACCGGGTCTTACACTCTCAAGTATATTCAGAACCTAATCTACTAAAAACCTGCTTAAACCCTTGCTAACTTAACCATCAGAGTTCCTTACAGGTACCACCTCCATCTCCTCATGAGAAACTCGAATGGCGGCATCTCAGTACCAATAGAAGTCGAACGCTGACTAAGAAGAATTTAGACCTCACATTCAAGTCTAAAAACAATCCAATTTCAGATAATCTCCGAAACAAAATTCTCCTCGATAGAATAATGACAAAATAAAAAGTTTAATATAAAATAATATTAAAAATGAGGCCCGCGTGATTATAATAAATTAAATTGTTAATTATGATAAGAAAACAAAAAATATGTGGAGTCAACATTAAATATTTTATATTTTTTCTTCTTTCTTTTTCTACGAATCACTCCTCTGCCCTCTTGATAAATACCTTCCTTTGCTCCTTCCATTTCACACACACATGTATTATTTTCTCTCTCATGATATTATTCTTTTATTTTAGTAAACTCCTTTAGAAAAGTTTCTGTTAAAAGAGAAAAATATCCTCATTTTTATTAGGCTCCAATCATTTTTAAAATTTTACCTATCAGAGAATAGATTATACATCAAACAACTATCCATTTGAATCAATCTGTGAGTAAACACTATGTATGTAGTTATTTTCTTCTAGAACCATTATTTTTTTAAATTTATTATGTTCCTTATGTTACTCTGTATCTATATGTACTTGTTACTATTTATTCATACTATTATAATATAAAAATATATCTTTTATATATTTTGAAATATTATACAAGTATTATTCGAAATTAAAATTTATTTATTTGTTATTAGATTTGGTATTTTATTAATATGGAATAATGCCCTATGTTTTAAATAATTTTAAGAGGTTCTAATTAAAAAAATCGTAGTTAATCCATGAATGCATTCCATTAAAATTTTAACTAATAGAAGTGATACTAGTCTTACGTGTAGGTCATATATTAGATTTGTTAATCCATCCTGACACACTAGAAAAAAGGACTATTTGTTGAGGTGAAACCGCCTAATGTATAGTTATCAAATTCAAATTAAGAACTCCTTTTTTATATACTTATTGATTTAATTCTTCAAACCTGATATAAATTGTATTTTCATATAGGTTATAGATATATATATATATATATATATATATTCACAGAGTT
>NC_029791.2:102759058-102760145 GCF_000816755.2 Arachis ipaensis
AGGTAGCGTTTGGTGGAGAGACAGAGACGGAAAAACTGAGACTGAGAGACAGAGACTAAGAGACAGGGATTGAAATAAATCTCAGTATTCTGTTTGGTGCAAAATGAGAGACAGGAATTAAAACAAGAATGAAACTCTAATTTAATTTGCACGAAGGGTAAAATTGGAATTAATTAATTAAAATGAAAGTATTTTAGGTATGAAATGTTATTAAAGTTTCAGTCTCCATCTCTAAAAATTTCAGTCCCCTGTGTCCCTACTTTTTGGAGGTACTGAAATACTGAAATTTTAGAGACAGAGACAGAAATTTTAGTACCAGTCTCTGAACTAACAAACACAATACTGAGTCTCAGTCTCTCAGTCTCTGTCTCAGTACCTCAAAACAAACGCTACCTTATTGTACCTCTGGTCAGATTGCTGAGCTTGTTGGTGAAGTTACTGTGCGAGCTTCTGCACCTCCTCCCACATCCTCCCTTAAGTCGACAATTTTCACGGATCGGCAGGGCTGATAGCGAAGGCAGAGGCAGATGAAGCCACCAATGCGAAAATGTGGAGGCAGCTGGCGAAGTCCTTGGTAATAATTGGAGGGAAAACGGAAAACTTGGCATGGATTAGTAACTGTCAGATTTACTGGCGGATAAATCCGGTGGTAACTCAATTTAGTGTGAGGTAGCGTTTTTGTCACCCACAAAATGTGATTGTCGGATTTATTCGACAGTAAATCCAATGGTAACCAGTCCTAAAATTCAAAGCATGAACCCTCTCCCCCTTCATTTTGAATCCCTCCCTCTCTCTCTCTCTACCATATCTTCTCCCACACTCTCTTTAATCCTCTTTCCGCTGTTCTGTCAGCCCTGCTGCCACCGGCAACACCTCTGCAGCCCCCTTTTGCTGCCTCCTCCCCCACTCACTGAAACTAGCCCCTTCTTTCATTCTCTCCCCTTCGCAACCCAGTGTTAGTCGCGAAACCTTCTCTCCCTCTATGTTCATCTCTTCGTCAGCAACCTCAACACCGACGATGACCACTTGTGTAGCAGCTCTCTTCCTCTATCTTGCCCCTGCCGCTTTCTCACATTGAACCTTCAGT
>NC_029791.2:102760220-102785332 GCF_000816755.2 Arachis ipaensis
CTCCCAACACCGTCAGAGCTTCCTCCAGCACTTCCGCGGTGCTCCACCAGCAGCAGTAGTCATTGCCACTATATCTTCCTCCCTTGAGTTCTTCTTGCTTTGTTCGAAGCTCAGGTTCCATGATCACTCTTTTTCTTTGTTTTAGTAAATTTAAGATTTAGTTATATGTTTATTTCTAGTTAGTAAGTGGAATTGGTTATCATTATTTTCTACTGGTTAGATGATTTAGATTAGGATTAGGATTTTTTATTATAATTACTATTAGTTTATATATAGCTCAACATGTTGTTATGTTTCTTGAATTTGAATTTGAATTTGTTTGGACTGGATTGATTGATTTTCTGCTGAGTTTCTGCATTGTGCTGCTGATTGTTGTGTGATAAACCACTATTTTATGGTTATTCTTGTGCTAAATTGGGTGGTTTTTATCAATTCTCCATACTCTTATTCATGTAATTTGCATGGTTTTACAAATTCTTCCTAATATTGTTTCATGGTTGAAAACTTGCTTCCTAAGTCTTTAAATTATCAATCTTTAATTCCCTTCTCTACCATTCGATGCCGTGATCTGTGTGTTAAGTATTTTCAGGCTTTATAGGGCAAGAATGACTTGGAGGATGGAAAGGAAGCTTGAAAAAGTGGAAGGAACACAAGAAACCAAGGAGCTGACCAGCAAGGACCGACGCGCACGCACACCTCATGCGTACGCACAACATGGCACACTCCATAGCGATGCGGACGCGCACGTGGCGCGTACGCGCAACGTGCGTAATACGCTGCAACTGCAGAATTCGCTGGGGGCGATTTTGGACTGAGTTTGGACCCAATTTTCGGCCCAGAAACACAGACTAGAGCCAGGGGACGGCAGAGACTCAAGGGATATTCTCGCATTCACACATTCGGATTCATTAGTTTTTAGTTTTGAGTTTTCAGGAACCGGAGAGAGAATTTTCCTACTTCCTCTAGGGTTCTTCATATTTGTTATTTTCTAGTTTTATGCTTTTGGGGATTGGATATTGAGAAGAGCTACTACCTCCGTTGAAGTCTTTACCATTCTAGTTTATTTTCCTATTCTCTTACTCTCTTTATTTCCATTTACCTTGTTCAGAGCTACAGATGAATATTTTTTATTTTGGGATTTATTAATGCAAAGAACACTTTTCCATTTAATTTCATTGTTTATTTGCTTGTTTCCAATTAATTTGATTATTATGTCTTCTTTCTACCCCTTGAATATGTATGTGAAATTGGCATCCATGTCAATGGAGTAGACTCCCAACTTGACTTGGGAGTCGATTAATAGGAGACCCTTGAGTTGGAATATTCAAGAGTTAATTGGTAATTGGAAGTTGTTGGCCTGCTTTCTAGTTACTAACGCTAATGCTTCCCAAGGGAGAGGATTAGGACTTGTGAATAGAAGTTGGCTTAATTACTTGACTTTCCTTTATTCGGTAAAGGTTAACTAAGTAAAAACAATAACCTATTGCTAATTAATCTTGAGAAAATCCAACAAGGATAGAACTTCCGATTAATCTTCTCCTAGTCAAGGCTTTTTAGATTAATTAAATAAATTCTATCGTTCATTTTTCTTGCTTTAATTTTATTCTCCTACTTTAAGATCTCTCAGAAATCCCCTGATCAATAAATAGCACTCTCTTAGCAACTCGTTGGGAGACGACCTAAGAACTCTACTCCCAGCAATTTATTCTAAAAATTGTGACAAACCCTTTTTAAATTGATACGCGGGATTTTCGTTGGTTAAGAACTATACTCGCAACGTCAATTCATTATAAATTCTTAATCAACAATTTTCCGCACATCATTGTGTTATTGATGTTGATGTTAAAGGAATAGTTGATTGTGCTATTTCTTGTTGTTTGATATTTTTGCATGCCAAGAGCTCGATTATATGCCTCTATGTCTAATTTATTTTAGTTGATAATTAGTATTATCCTCGAGTTAGAGTTAATTTTTAGTTTTAGCTATAAGATTTAAGTTGTTAAGATAGGTTAAATTTAAAATATTAGGTTGTACAAATTTACTATGTCAATGTAAATGCATTATGTTTAGGATTATTCTAATTCATATGTATAATTATTGAAGAAATAATTTATTTTAAGGCAAACAATTAACACTCATTTTTTAACTATTGGTGAAATTTAACTTAATTTCCTATATTTCCAAATAAATGTATAATGATTAATGTTACATATAATGACATTCTTTGTGATTTAAATATTAATATATATGATGTCCTTATAAATGTATACAATAGTAAAAATAAGTTAATATATTCTGCTGAAAATATTATGAATTTAATTAAATTTTGATTGATATTGTGGATTGAGGTTGGTTGGATTTGTAAAAACCGTAAGGGTGGATATATGTCCAATTTTAGGAGATTATGTCAAAATTTTTTTGAAATAATATAAATGTTGAACGATTTGTGTTGTATATATGCTGATTAGTGTTAATTGGTATTCTCTTTGCAAACATGACGACAAGTAGCAGAAGTGTCACGAGTCAGTCTCGTGGTCGTGGTAGAGAGATGGTTTCCATCGGTACCCCCAATGACTTCTCAGTCATCGCTCTCTACCTCCGACTACCCTGTCGACTCCTATGACATCATAGGCGGGTCTACCAGACCATCAGTTCATCATGGTTCTGAATCCCAACTATGTGGCTCCTTCTACTATGCCCCCTCCAACTTCAGCGATAGAAACCGCAGTGGACGATTCCTCTAATATGTCCCAGCCAGATGCCCCTCCACCACTACCTGTCATACGAATGAGGATTTGACTTGATGCCATTTTAATGTCTTTTATTCGCAATTTATTTTCCATTTATTAAGTTTTATATGCTTTTATGTGTTTTCTAATCTTAATTTTTTCATTGATAGGTTTGTACTAAACAACAATGTATGTACACAGGAGATCTTCGATATGATTAAGTCCATGTATGACAATCCATTGCCGAGCTACACGAAAGATCCTACTAAAACCAAAGAGCGATGGTTTTAGAAGTTGGTGGTAAGAACCTAATATTGTTGAATTAATTGTATTTTAACTGTATTTTATTTTGACTAACTAATGTTGTTGAATTATTTTGTGCAGGAGAAATTTATATGGGATAGAAAAAATGATCTCTTGATCAGGAAGATCTACGACCACCGGATAGCTAGGCGTGTTTAGCAAATGATCGTGAGGGTCGCGACCACCTCACGACTTGATCCGTCCAGATATTAAGAAGGAACTAGACGTCCATTTTAGTACTAATGAGGGGTTCAAGCGTCGCCGTGTGACGAACAAAACTAATAGGGCATCACCGAGGTCGTCGAAGTATACCGGTAGGTCGGCGACTTTCATGAAGATGATGAGCAGGCTGATGTGTAGTTTGCTAATCCTTGTTAATCATTACTTGAATTAATTGTTACTTGATTTATTTTATTAGTTGATTTCAATATGTGTAGTCTAAGTCGTTGGAGCGTGAAACGACATTGGCGGAGACCTTCAAGTATACCCATATGTTGAAGGCCAACAAGGAGAGATTTGCTAATGAGCGGTTTATGGCTCATTATGTGAGTTTCAATTAGTTCTAAGTTTGAAATGTATTATGTTTAAAGTCAATTAACTGTCATCCTAATCACAATGTGTGTTACACATGAGGGCTACAAGTAGAGATTGGAGTCCGCGAACCAACAATCTCAGCCTGCTGGGGACGACTCCAGCTTCGATGCCTCAGTTGTAGATCCTAACAGGGTTTAGCACAAGATCGTCTCTGAGCCCTAAAAGAATTGCGTCTACAGGTTGAGATCATTCTTCTCTAGTGGCCTCCACACCTCTATATTGGCGGCTTCATTTGCCTCTGCCTCTTCCACCAGCCCTGTAGATCTCGAGAAAGTTATCAATTTGAGGAGGAAGTGCAGAAGTTCACACAAGAGCTTTACCAACAAGCTCAGCAATCTGAGGAAGGGTACAATGAGCTTCTTGCACGGGTGGGAGACACCGTTGCCATCAGGACGGAGCTGACAGAGAAGCTGGAGCGGCTAAAGCATTTGCGAGACCGAATGGCAGTGTACAACGAGCAAATGCGCGTTGGAGGCAGAGACACTGCTGGTGGGACACCGACATTAGAACCTAGTTCCGCCGCCTCAGCAAGGGGAAGACGACGATGACGACGATTACCGGATCCATAGGGTTTAGGAATTTAATTTATTTGATATCTATTTCATTGTAATTTACTTCTTTGACTTTTTATTTTATCCAGACCCTTGATATTTAATAAAATCATTAGTTTCTTTCTGGTATTTAGAATTTGTGCACTAATTTTCTAAAAAAATTATAATTTGACTACTAATTATGCGCTAATTGTGCGAAAAAAATTGCATACCGTCGGATTTACCAGCGGAATAATCCGACGGTAAATGGGAACAACAAAACATAATATGACACCAAAATTACCGTTGGATTTAACCAACCGCTTATTTTCGTATTAATTGCAAAATCTGTCGATAATTAGTGCTAGACAAAATAATCTGCCGGTAAACATTTTCTGGTGCCTTTTATACCGTCAAATGCATTTCGACAGTAAATTCAACGGTACTCGACGTTTTTCTTGTGGTGTTGGTCATGACAAGATGCGGAAATGATGGAGAGGGATAGACAGAGGTTGCGGCAATGGAGTCGTTCTGATGTGACAGGGTGAGAAGCCTAGAGTTTTGACATGACGTGGTGGAGTTGCAGGACGTGTCAATGGTGGTGGCAGGAGAGTAAGAAATGGGGGATCGAGATGTTGCAGCTTCACCTAGAGAAACTTGCGACAGTGGAGGAGCCGGGCGGAGGGTTCTGCCATCGAGAAGAAGGCATGTGAGAGAGAAGCAAAGGGAAAGAATTTCAGTTATTTTTTTTTACTATAAGTGAAAAAGTAAAAATGAGTGAGGATATGTGATAAACCCATATTTTATGATATATTTTGTGCTTAATCTGAGTGATTTATTCAATCCTTTACCCACTTATTCATATTATTTGCATGGTTTTACTTTCCCTTCCTTATTACGTGATGTATGTGAAAAACATGTTTCCTATGCTTTAAAATTAATTATTTTAATTACCTTTATTCCCATTCGATGCCGTGATTAGTGTGTTGAGTAGTTTCAGATCTTCTAAGGCAGGAATGACTTAAAGGATGGAAAGGAAACATACAAAAATGGAAGGAAAACACAAAATGGAGTTTTTGGAGAAACTGGCATCCACGCGATCGCATGGGCGACGCGGATGCATGCCAAGCGCGAAGAAGCAGCGACGCGGCTGCATGACTGACGCGACCGCGTGCCTCGAGCGAAACACATATGACGCAGCCGCATGACTGACATGACCGCGTGACAAGAAAAACTCCGAATGACGCAAACGCGTGACCCACGCGGACGCGTGACAGAGGCCACGCACCAGAAATTGCAGAAAATGCTCATAGCGAATTCTGAAACCCTTTTTGGCCCAAATCCAAGTCCAGAAGGCATAGACCAGAGGTTATGAAGTGGGGGAATGCATCCATTCAAAGGGAGTATTCACTTTAGTTAGTTTACATGATTTAGATTTAGTTTAGAGAGAGGTTCTCTCCTCTCTCTTCTCTCTTAGGATTAGGATTTAGGATTTCTCTTAGTTTTAGGAGTGACTCTCGATCCCAGGTTCAATGTTCTTTTACTTTATATTTATCTCTTGTTTTTAGATACTTTAATGCTTATATTAGTTACGTTGCCTATTTGGCTTATGCTACATTCATGTTACAGATTACTCTTTTGAATTAATGTTATTTGAGGTATTTCAGTTTAATATTGCTTTCTTTTATTTACATTATTGTTATTTCCATCTGAAGACATTTTTATTCCAGTAGATTTACTTCCCCTTTTGGTTTTGGTTAAGAAATCAGTAACTCAGGAGTTGTCAAACTCAGAAAGGTTGATTGCTTGGTTTAATAACTATACTTGCAACGAGAGTTTACTATAACCTCTAAACCATCAATCTTCAGTTCTTTCAAAATGGCGCCGTTGCCGGGAAACTGCAATCGTGTGCCTTATTATTGGTTATTGTAAATATTTTTCTTTTACTTGTTTATTTGTCTTTATTTTTCCCCTCTTTATTTCTTTTTAGCTACTATGACTTCTTACCCCTATCGCCTTGAGTTTGGTTCTAATGTTATTGAAAGGAATAGAAGTTATAATAGGAACATGCATCAAGGTCAGAGCAATCAAAGATGGATGGAGCCAAGAGGATCTGATCAACCCTTTAGGCAACAACACCCTCCAAGATATCATGGACAAAGACCATTCTACAATACATACCAAGCAAATAGACATGGTGGACAACCTTGTAATTACCAACAAGACCCACCCTGTGCTTATAGGCCATCCTCTCAACGTAACTTCGAACCACCACACTCACAAGCTCCTTTCCACCATTCACCACCGTATGATCCTCATTTACCCCAGTTCCAATCCAATCACTCCCAAACACCACCACTTCCCCATGTGCCATATCCAAATCTATCACCCCGAGAATCAGAGGTTCGCCTCAAGGAAACAGTAAATCGACTTCAAACAACCCTTCATCAACTGGAGCAAGCAGTAAGTCAATTATCTTCTAGACGTTCAAACATTCAAGGACCTCCCACAGCCCCATGTGGACAATCTAACGAAGAGCTAGTATGAAGGAGATACTAGAAACTCCAGTGGACAAGACAGAACATGGCTTCGTACTGGAACAAGTAGAGGAAGCTGTTATTATTGAAGAAGAAGAGTTGTCGAGCATTCTGTCAAGGATGTTATAATTGATGCTAAGGAGGATTGTGCGCAATCCCCAGAGCAAGTCTTTCATGAAGAACTAGACAGAATAACCCAAGAAGCAAATTTCCTTGATGATGATAGTCACAAGTCAAGTTCTCCTAGTAATGAACTTGCATCCGCAAGCGAATTCTCTGAGATCGAAGAATCTTCCCCAAGTGAATATGAAGATGATACGGAGGTAGATTTCTCTCAACCTCTAGTCTATGACTTAAGTGATGAGGAAGACATAGATGGTTTTGATCAGGACATGGATACATTTGAAGAATCTTGCAAGGAAGTGGAGAATTTCACAAAAGAACACAAGGGAGTAGAACTCACAGAACCACTGGAACCACCTATCCCAAGGCCATTACCACCCAATACAAGCTTCAAGTGGGTACAATCCTTAACCTTTAACTGTGTTTTTCCACTTGAATATGGTTTGCTTGAAACAGATGGCCAGCTTAGAGCTCTCTGCGGCTTTAAGAGTAAAAGAAAAATGGCTCGTACTCAGAGCTGGTGCACAAGGTTCAATAAGTTTCCACGCTTCAACTTGAAGTACACGGATTGGCATCATGAACAATCGGATGGATCTCGGAAAACGTTTGGTTATCCTGGTGAGAATCTAATTTCTAAACCGCCCAGATGGAAAAGTATAGATCAAGACAAAGGCGGATTTAAAAGCAAAGTTTGGGATCCTGAAATCTATGTTGACAATCATCACCCCGGGAGCCTGACAATCTGTTTAAAGCTGCTCAGAAGCTTCACATGCCTAGTTTGGGACCCCGGAGGCTATTGGCATTCCAAGCATTGGTGGAGATTTCTGGATGAATTTAAGCATAAGCCGCCATAACAGGAAGCTCATCCAATGTCCAACTTAAGGACTTTAACTAAAAGTGCTAGGTGGGAGACAACCCACCATGGTATGATCGTTCCTTTTTCAATATTTTAATTTTTATTTAGTTTTATTTGTTTTCAAGTTTTATTTTATTTTATTATATTGAACCTGGAAGTTTTGCATCTCATTCATATTCATCATTGCATTCTGCATACTGCATAAAAAAAAGGGTGTGCGACGCGACCGCATCATTCATGCGATCACGTCAAATTGCGAAAAACACTACCCATGCGACCACGTCATTCACGCGGCCGCGTGACCTGGAGATCGGCGTAAAGATCCAACATCCAGAAAGTTAGGCTGAAATCGTGCGGCCATTGTGCATTTTGCACAAAATGCCCACGCGATCGTGTCCCTGACGCGATCGCGTCACTTGCACAACATCAATCCCACGCGACAGCGTGAGTGACGCGATCGCGTCGCATGGATTGCACAACACCCCAAAAGGAGACAGAGAGTTGCACTGAAACTACGCTGGAATCGTGCGTTTAGCACAATTTCCAGCGACGCGATCGCATGCCTCATGCGATCGCGTCATTCACTCTTTTCCCATTCCATGCGATCGCGTGCCCCACGCGATCGCGTCAACCACTATTTCAGCCCAACCACGCGACCGCGTGCTCCACGCGATCGCGTGGATTCAAATTTATAACCCCCCAGGGCTAGTTAGATATGCATGTTGTAGTGGATTTTAGGTTGTTAGGTAGCCTAGGATGTGGTTAGTGGATTTAGGTCTGTTTAATTGCGCTGTTCGTATTTCTTGTTTTATTATTTTTGCAATTCTGCTGTTGCTGTGATGTTAGTTTTGTTCATATGCTGTAATTTCTTGTTTCATGATGCTCTTTACTCTGATTTTTCATGTTCTTATTCCTTATATGTAATTGCAGCTGCATTTTTTATTCATATGAACTATTCTGTTGTTGTTTATTTTCCGGGACAATCCAATTTTAGCCGGAATGCTGCCCAAATCTCTGTAAAATGTTTCCATTCATGTCTTGTTTTGGCATTTTCAACTGTGCTTTCCTTAGATTTAACTAAAACAATTCATGAATGCCAAGGCAAGCTTTCTTATTCTTTTTGATTTTCTGGTTCATAATTTGCATTTTTGATGTTTGATTCTAATTTTTGCTATTTCTATATCTATCTGAATCATCATCAACCTGTTTTTCTTATTTGGATATGAGTTACTTATAGCTTCTAACTATGAATACTTGTTACTCGGAATATTTTCATTATGCCACTTACTTTAACCCGCTTTTTACTGACTTACTAATGTTAACTTCCTAAACTCTTTTTCATTTCTAACCAACCTAACCTTTCAAAACTTCTCTTCTGATTTTCTTTCACTTTCTTTTAACATTCTAACCATGGCATGATGTTAATTTTTCTATTTAACTTGAATTCAATTCCATTTTGGATTGTGAATTCTCCTTTTCGGACTTTTAACTCCTATACAATCCTTAATGCACATTTACTTAACTCATTTTTCTTATCCTTTTGCTCTTTTGCCACTTTGTGTTTCTTTTGATTAATTGCCTATTTGTTTTCCTGTTTTCACTATATCATGGTTTTCTGTTTTTTCGGATGTCTGCCAGCCAGAGAAAAGGAAAAGGAAAGGCTACTACTGGCAAACAGAAAAGAGGAGAATCTTCCATGTCCATTATGGATATTATGCACGATGACTCCTTGCGGGAGAAAAATTTTACCCCGCAGGAGAAGGCCGACCAGCTCATCCCTGCTACTGATCCAATAAAGTTTGCAAACCGATACTGTGAGCTGAAGTATCAGGGGTGTTTGCAAACTCTAGGAACCTATACCTGGAGAGAACTTTGAAGATCTCAGAAGAACTCCAGCAATACACCTCTGACCATATCAAACAAAGAGGCTGGTTCTTCCTGGAGAGAAACCTGACTGAGGTCAATGCATCTTGGGTTAGGAAATTCTACTGCAATTACTTCAAAACCTCCCTAGATGCAGTGAACCTTAGAGGAAAGCAGATTCTGTTCACTGAAGAGGCCATTGAAGACGTTCTGAAGCTTCTGCCTAAAACTGATCAACTGGATGGTTATCAGAAAGCTGAGGAAGATATGCGCTTCATGAAGTTTGACTGGGATGCAGTCAAGGCCCGGATAGCCCTTGACCCGACCGTTCCTTGGATTATGGGTCAAAACACCACCATGCCAAAGGAAATCAAGCGGATCTACCTGAATGATGAGGCTCGGCTATGGCATCAGATACTTAGCAACTTCATTATGCCGAGTACTCACGAGACTGAGATACCAGCCGCTATGATTACCCTCCTTTGGTGTGTGATGGAGGGTAAGGACCTGTACCTACCACGCTTTATCGGGTACCACATGGCCAGGGTCCACGTCCAAGACACTCTTCCCTTTCCTTATCTAGTTACACAGCTAGGCCGTCGAGCTGACGTGCCTTGGGAGGATGCTGATGAAGCCACCTGCTGCAGAATGCAAGAAGATTATCCCTCACAGCAGGAACTTTCTGGCTTTGGGCTACAGACCTCCTTTCCTCACTGCTACTGCTGACACAGCCACACCATCTGCCGGCCCCTTTTCCTCTACAACTACCCCTGCCACCACCACTGCACCTCCACCTGCCCCAGAGCCCATCTATCATCTAGTGCACCACCTGTTTCGACGACTTGACCAGATGGAGCGTCGCAACAAGCGACGCTATGAGCACCTGAAGCTGATGATACGATCTGGCGACATCCCCTCCGAGCCTGACACACCATCCGAGGCATCTGAAGAGGAGGCGGATGATCACGAGGTAGAGACCCATCCCCAGAGCGAGGCTGCGCAGGTAGGCACAGAGCAGGCAGCATCACATCAGGAGGCTCCGCCTCAGATTCAGGCTGTAGACCCCGAGATCCCTATCCAGTCAGCACCTCCTCTGCAGCAGGCTGATCCTCAGACCACCACCACAGAGACTCCAGCTGTAACAGCTCAGACCACCCGCTAGCACGATATTGTTAGCTTTGGCACACAAGGCCTCACGGTTTTGCCTTTGACGATAGGGATGATGGCCAAAGCCCCACACTCACTCGTCAAAACGCGTCATGCTAGGGAGAGGTATCCACACCCTTATAAGGCATGCTTCGTTCCCCTCTCCAACTAATGTGGGCCTTACAATCCACCCCCCTAAGGGTGCCCAGCGCCCTCGCTGGCACATCGATCCGGGCTCTGGCTCTGATACCATCTGTAACAGCCCAAACCACCCGCTAGCACGATATTGTCCGCTTTGGCACACAAGGCTTGCCTTTGACGATAGGGATGATAGCCGAAGCCCCCCACACTCACTCGTCAAAACGCGTCATGCTAGGGAGAAGTATCCACACCCTTATAAGGCATGCTTTGTTCTCCTCCCCAACTGATGTGGGACCTTACAGTCCACCCCCCTAAGGGAGCCCAGCGCCCTCGCTGGCACATCGATCCGGGTTCCGGCTCTGATACCATCTGTAACAGCCCAGACCACCTGCTAGCACGATATTGTCCGCTTTGGCCATCATCCCTATCGTCAAAGACAAAACCGTGAGGCCTTGTGTGCCAAAGCGGATAATATCGTGCTAGCAGGTGGTCTGGGCGGTTACACCAGCTACCCGTCCTTCCAGTGATGACACCCCTTCACACCCTGCTTGAGTGAACATCGGGGACGATGCTACATTTTAAGTGTGGGGAGGTCGCCATCTCTGGCGTATTTTTTTGGTGAACCACTACATACTCTTTTTATTTTATTTTGCTATTTTTCTGTATTTTTCTCTTTATTTTTATTTTTATCTCTCAGTACTTATACATTGCTACTTTTATGTATTTTTACTCTATTTCTGCATTTTACATTTTAGTCATATTTTAGCCATTTAGTTTAGTAGCAATTCTAACTTATTAGTTATAGAAATTGTGGATTAATTAGTATAGTTTACCCTTTTTAGCATAAGGTAGCTTAGTGTAAATTGAAAATATAAAAAGGAAGTAAACTAGGAACTTGAACATAATAGACACAATCCACACAACTTGTATATATAGCATTATATGTTAGTTAGTTAACAACATTTCATCAAGGAGAAACACTAGAACTTTAAAGCCATTCAATATAAGTTTTACATTGAGAATAATGGGAATTTTTAACTAAACCTGCATGACATACATAATTGATATATGATTTTTGAGCTAGAGAACACACAGCTTGTGAGTTTTGAGCTTAATTGTATGGTTACATTCAAACCATAATTTTTATTCCTGTGTGTTCCACCCTTCTTTTGTATTCTAGTGTTCTTTAATTTGTTTAAATCTATATGTCTGATTATAGAATAGAAATACATACCAAGAGAGTGATTGAGGCCATTATTTGATTTTAGCTCACTTATCCCAAAATAGCCTACCTTTTACATCACCCTTGTTAGCTCCCTTGAGCCTTTAAATCCCCTTTTATTCTATAAACCACATTACTAGCCTTAAGCAAAAAAAAAAAAACAAACTAAAAATCCCAAGTCGAATCCTTGGTTAGCTTAAGATAGAAATTGTGTAGGGTTTACATGTGGGAAAACCTATTGGGAACATGGATGATAAAAACAAAAGGGTAGAAAAGTTGAAAAGAATAAAATAATTCAAAATAAAAGTTTTGGGAAGCATGCTCATGTGAAATCAAAATAATTGAATTACCATGTGCATTAAAAAAAAAGAAAAAAATGTTATTTTTCAGTAGTTAAATAAAGGGGACACAAAAGAATTCCCCAAATGTGAAATAAAGCAATGCACATGGGATAAAAATAATAAACATTGAAACATGAGCATGTAACATCAAAAGTGGGAAAATATGGGAGAATAGGTGAAGAAGCTTTGCTTTACAAAGTATGCATGTTAGGTGAGATCTTAGACTAATTAAGGATTCACTTTTTAGCTCACTTAGCCCTATACATATACCCTTACCTTTACCTTGGCCCCATTACAACCTTAACTAAAGACCTCATGATTTTTGGTATGTCTACATTCTATAATTGTTGATTGGTTAGATGAAGAACAAAGTTATAGAAAGTAAGAATAAAAAAGAAGAATAGAGTGATTAACCCAATAAACACTGAGTGATTAGAGAGTAAACACAAAATCCAGTGAGGGTTCAATAGCTCATTAACATATATCTCTGCTTGAATTATTAATTGTCTTACAAGTTTATAAAATGTTTTTCTCTCCCATTTCAATTGTAAAGGCACTTTATCAACTATCTAAGGTTTGGCTATATATATATATATATGACTCCTTGAGAATGTGAATTAATTCAACTACATGCAAGCTTTATATACAAGTACATAAAAATTAGAATTGCATGATGCATCTAGGTAGCTGCATTTAGATTAGATAGCATTGCATGGCATTCCACCACTTTAACCTAACATTACTCTTGGACTTAGCATGAGGACATGCTATTTGTTTAAGTGTGGGGAGGTTGATAAACCCATATTTTATGATATATTTTGTGCTTAATCTGAGTGATTTATTCAATCCTTCACCCACTTATTCATATTATTTGCATGGTTTTACTTTCCCTTCCTTATTACGTGATGTATGTGAAAAACATGTTTCCTATGCTTTAAAATTAATTATTTTAATTACCTTTATTCCCATTCGATGCCGTGATTAGTGTGTTGAGTAGTTTCAGATCTTCTAAGGCAGGAATGACTTAAAGGATTGAAAGGAAACATACAAAAATGGAAGGAAAATACAAAACGGAGTTTTTGGAGAAACTGGCATCCACGCGATCGCATGGGCGATGCGAACGCATGCCAAGCGCGAAGAAGCAGCGACGCGGCCGCATGACTGACGCGACTGCGTGACAAGGAAAACTCCGAATGACGCGAACACGTGACCCACGCAGACGCGTGACAGAGGCCATGCACCAGAAATTGCAGAAAACGCTCATAGCGAATTCTGAAACCCTTTTTGGCCCAAATCCAAGTCCAGAAGGCATAGACCAGAGGTTATGAAGTAGGGGAATTCATCCATTCAAAGGGAGTCTTCACTTTAGTTAGTTTACATGATTTAGATTTAGTTTAGAGAGAGGTTCTCTCCTCTCTCTTCTCTCTTAGGATTAGGATTTAGGATTTCTCTTAGTTTTAGGAGTGACTCTCGATCCCAGGTTCAATGTTCTTTTACTTTATATTTATCTCTTGTTTTCAGATACTTTAATGCTTGTATTAGTTACGTTGCCTATTTGGCTTATGCTACATTCATGTTACAGATTACTCTTTGGAATTAATGTTATTTGAGGTATTTCAATTTAATATTGCTTTCTTTTATTTACATTATTGTTATTCCCATCTGAAGACATTTTTATTCCAGTAGATTTACTTTTCTCCTTTTGGTCTTGGTTAAGAAATCAGTAACTCAGGAGTTATTAAACTTAAACATGATTGATAATTGTTATCTTTGTTAATTGAATTGAACTTCAATAATCCCAATCTTTTCTTAGGAAATAAATAGGATCCGAAGATCAAATCAATTAATCCCTTGACCTTCCTTTATCTTAGTAAAGGTTAACAAAGTGGAATTAAGATTCAATTCTCATCATCATTGATAAGGATAACTAGGATAGGACCTCTAATTTCTCATACCTTGCCAAAAGTCTATTTACAGTCATTTATTTATTTTACTTGCCATTTAAATTGCTTGTTCTTCATTTACTTCAATTGCTAATTAAATCATTCGCTCCTCATTCTCAAAACCCCAATTTACAATCTCCATAACCAATAATAAGAACATACTTCCCTGCAGTTCCTTGAGAAGACGACCCAAGGTTTGAATATTTCGGTTATCAATTTATTTAGGGGTTTGTTACTCGTGACAACCAAAACGTTTGTAAGAAAGGTTGATTGCTTGGTTTAGTAACTATACTTGCAACGAGAGTTTACTATAACCTCTAAACCATCAATCTTCAGTTCTTTCAATATGTTATTATTGTGTTGATTTTGGATGGATATTTTTAGATTTATTTGCAGCCCAATTAAGACCAGTTTGGATAAACAACTTAATTAAGTTCTTTTGAAAAAAAAAACCTAAAACATAAAAACTTATATTAAAAGTAGTTTATAAAAAAGTTATTTTGTGTTGAAAAAATTATCATAGAAGTACTTATTTTAAAGTTGTGTAAAAAATAGAAATGATAAAATAACTTTTGAGAAGAAGAAAAGTTAAAAACATATCTAAAAAATTGTACCAAACGTCATTAATGTATAACTTTTCATAATTAATTAGTTATTAATACATTATTGTAAAAGTTATAATTTATAATGAGATCGAACACCTAATAATTTTTCCTTTTAATTAGTCTTCCTCCTCTATTGGAGTTTTTTTTTAAATAAATATTTTATTTATGGATATATGTAATTTATAATTTATTTATTAATTTGTGCTGCTTAATTTATGTCATTTAATGTGTAAACGAAATAATTATATACGTATCTTATTTACACTGTAAATGAGATAAGACATAATTTTATTTGGGCGAGGACTCTGGTGTAGAAGGGGTGTGGCTTCTATACATGTAGAAATGTTGTGGCATTGTGAGATGATGACAGGTGTTCATAGAAAAATAGATTATGTGCTGTTGCAAGTCATGTGCAGTACGTGTTCAGCGTTCATCACGTGAGCAGTATGTTAATTTTCGTTGGTGATTAAGTGGATTAACACTAATTAGCATTCAATGATAATGGACTCGATGATGGTTTGAATTTTCTTTTTGTTAAAGAGGAGGCATTGCTAAGTTCAAGATGTAGATCCTGCTGATTACAAAAATATTTTTTAATAAAACAGACTCGATATAAATAAGATGGGTCATGAGAGGATTTTGTATTGTCATTTGAGCTAGTAAAAGAAACAAAAAAAAAAAGAAAAATTAAGAAAATGATGCTTTTGAAATAGAAAGGAATGCAGCATAAATGCCAAAAAAAAAAAACATTGGATGCAAGGAGGGGAAAGAAGAAAATAAAATGGATGAAAAGAAAAAGAAATTCATTTTGGTTTATAGAGATTTAGTGCATAATGGGATTAGATAAAGTTGGTTTGTTAACAATGCTGAAAAAATATAGTAGATAATAGCATGAACACTACAAGAAATATCGTTAAAATCAACGGCCAAATCGACGGCTTAACCGTCGATAATATTAAAATTCGACGGCAAAATAGACGGCGGAGGTGGTCGCTATTAAGCTTGTCGATTTTTTAAAATGCTAATAAAATCAACGGCTTGCCTAGCCGTCGATAATAATTTAATAAAATCGACTGCTCTTCTGTCTGTAATATGAGTGTGAGGATTTTACGTTCTTACTAAAATCGACGACATTGCCGTCGATATTATTATATAAAATCGACGCCATTTCGTCGATATTTGATTCAATAAAATTGACAACATTTTCGTCGATAATATGCTTACTAAAACGGACAAACCAGCTGTCGATATTTGATCCAATAAAACCGACACAGTTTCCATCGATTTTTGTTTATAATATGCTTATTAAAATTAACAGACAGGGCGTCAATATTTGATCCAATAAAATCGAAACAGTTGCCGTTGATTTTATTATTTAAATACCGACAAATTTTTTTTTTGTCTATCTTAATTTTATATACAACAAGTTTCTTTTTTATTTTTTTTTAAAGAAAATGATGTCACACATATTATTATATTATATATTCTACAAGTATAAATAATAACCTGGAAGATCAGTGGTTGAAACATTATTGGCAGGTGTAACATGGGTTATTGCTGCTACCGTTATTGGTTCTTGTACAAGAAAATTTGTGATATTTTTGCTTTGAACCCTGCAGAATTGAGTGTGCCTCTACGAAGTTTCTGGACAACAAGACACTTATCTCACCATTTCTGCCTCCCAAGACATAAATCTGTCTCATCAACATTGTTTGCCTACAATAACAATGACCAAAACATATTAAAATTATATATTTACAAAGATAAATTATACAATACTGATCATAGATAAATTATATATTAAATAAAATTGATGATGACTTAAAGCCATGTACTAAGTAATTTATTAGAACAGAGGCATAAGCTTTGAATTCAATATCTTCAAATAAAGAGATTAAACAAATACTTTAATTTATGGTTGCTTACCCTAGTACAAACAAAATCAAAATATACAACTCTTTTAAGAAAAAAAATTCACTCAAAGCATGAAATTTTTAATGAAACTTAAGATATTTGACTAAAATAAGGAATAAGACTAGCACACCATTCAGAATTAGCAAACTTAGAATAATAGTAGACTAATACACCAATCAATTGACAAGTAAACAATACATATAATTCATGCAAAAGTCCTCTGAGGCCATGAAAGATTCTCTAGTACAAATAGTAGAAGACAATAGCTTATGATACTCATTTATATATATACATCTACATGGTATGGACAAGGGATTATAATTGATGAACCATGACCTTCAAAACTCATATTCCAATACGAAAATGTAATCAGTGTTCTTCTATTTCAACTTATGAGTCTCACGCAACATTTTCTCAATAGAACGCAAAGATGAATCCATGCTTGTGAGTTGGCTTTGCGTGTATGCAATCCACTCATCTGCCATGGATCCAATCTACTCTCAATAAAAGCACCAATTAAATAAGTAACTACACTGCAAACAATTATCAAATCAATAAAGGGAATAAGAATGTATAGGTTAGAGTAAGAAGCAATGAAACAGTGAAAACAGCCTTGAACACAGGGAGCCCTGCACTAAGAATTCATAAGCATTATCAATGGTTATCTTTCATCCACTAGCAATTCCCTTTTAACAACCCATTTTTTCCAATCCGTTGCAAATAACTATGAGTTAGCACTGGCTAAATATCATCTGTGATGCACAACACTTACACTCTATAAGCATTTCTATTTTAACAATAACATGTATGTTATTTATATTTATAAGCAGTATCTTAAATAATAATGTAATGCAATGTCTGCAATAATGTAACAATATCATCTTGAATAATGTAAAGACTGCAAAATCATTATGCTGGTTATCTCAGCTACCTAGATTTCATAATTTTTCAACCATATCATATCAATTCATATGACATTGCTTGGTGTCCAATTAATGCAATAACTAAGAAGGATCAAAGACAGAACTTCAATAGATTGCGGAAAGCGGATATTGCCCAGCAAGTGATTGTGATACAAATCATTAGACAAATTAAAGCATAGAATATTTGAACTTAAGGAGTAAAAAATGAAACACAAAATAAATTACCTGTTCCCAGTTTTTCTTAACCACTGTTAAAGCAGAGTCATATGACTGTTGCCTCTCCTTCATTTGAGAAAATTTATTCTCAAGAGCTGTATGCTCTAGCTTCTGCGTTTCTAATTTCTGCATAAGCTTTTGATTTTGAAACTGAAGTACAGCAATATCAAGCTGTAATAAGAGAGCCACAAGTTCAATTAGAATCACCCATGCAGGTTATTACCTTAGTTCTTCCCATATGCTAGTGCTTCCAAGAGCCACAGTCAGGCCGAGAAGTGGCGCAGGGACCGGATCAATGCACAGCTTACAAGTCTAAGGAAACTAATTCCAAAAACTGATAAGGTACAATAGCTCATTTTAATTTTAATGTGTCTTAAATACTATAAGGTATTGCCATTTGAAACAGGGCATAGTTAATTTGAATGATACCATGAAAATATAAACATAATTAATGAATTTGTGAAGTTTCTGATCAAGAATATGTATATAGAAGGTGATTTAAACAATGTCGGATTATAAAAATTTATAGATATGATTTATAATATATGAATTTTCAATTCAAGTGTAACAAGTTGATCTTGCAGATGGACAAGGCAGCTTTACTTATGTCTTTTGAAATCATGTCTTTTGTCTTAAAGCAAAACAAATTAGCCACTAAATGTTCAAACACTTTTGAGGCTGAATCAAGTTGCCAACACTGAATAGTGAATAATGTGTCACCTACCATGACCACTTGGTATCATGAATGAATGGTCATTGTTTGCAAATATGATAGGAATCTAAGAGTTTGGTTGCTAAATCAATAAGCATACACTTGCATTTCCAAAACAGGATAAGAGCTTTTTGTGGTAGTAATTGAACAAGGTACCTTAGTACTTATATCAAGACATAATAAATCTTAAAAACCATTCGATTGTTATTGGAAAGAGTTGGATTTAGAATCCAAACTAAAGTTTGAATTAAGTTATTACTACTTCCATCAGCTGTTAAGTGTTATTAAAATACAATCCAAAAATAACAAAGAGTGAACAGAGCAAGTAACTAACAAATGCAAGCACAAATGACTAGAAATATAATATGCATCCAAACCAAGAATAAATGATTTGCTATCTGTACTTGTTATACTTGTTATCAATTTTTACTCTTTTGAGAATAGACATATGCTGACTCCACATTCTCTTAAAGCAAATTAAAGGCCCAACCCCAATGCCTATAATATATATAGTAACTCACCCTGCATGTACTTCAAGGTCCCATTAACTTTGCTTTCTATCTTCTTCTTCTTCTATACCATTGCTTCTCATTACTTATTAATTAAACAAGCCCAATATGAGGCACTCTCATTATATTTTAGTATTTTTCTTCACTTTAATTCTTACAACTCAAGCAAGACACCATCAGCTAAAGGGAGAGAAATCAACCTGAAAGTAGTAGTTAGCAAGAGGCTTTTATATTATATACTTTTCTATTCTGCCGAAAGTAGTAGTTGTAGTGTAGTGTGCTGTGTGGCAAAATAAGCTTTCATAAGAGATTATGTAGCATATTAGTTAATGTCAAAATAATAAGAATTATAATGATATAATAATTACTCATGCTCAAATTATAAAAAAGACTAATATAATTACTTTAGATCCAATAAGAGATCAGTGTGAAGAAGGATGTTAGGTACTAGAGATCAAGGAAAGAAATTGAGTCGTAATATGCAAAATGAAAGTAGAGGTGAATCTGCTATCAAAGAGAAAATCAGAATAACATTGATTATGAATTGAATTCTTAGTTACGATAGAAAGAAAGAGTTCAGCTAATTATAGTAATGACTAACTATACATAACTAACTTAATATAAAGTTGTTATCACTAACTAAAGGTAGCTACAAACAAAATTGATGAATGGAGGGTTTTTGGATTTCGATTCTTAGTCTTAAAACTGTAATTATAATTGTAATTATGTATCATGCATCTCATGCTTAGCTTATTCAAACCAAGCAATAAATAAAGCATATTTCATCAATCATGATGATGTCTTCATCAGCAGCAGCTCCTTCTAGTTACCGAAACCCTAATTCAATTCCAGCAGTAGTGAAGAGAAAGCGAAGTCAACCAAGAAGACCAGGCAAGAAATTAAAGAATACCTAGCTTGAAATCTGTTATTATATATGTGAATTGATGAATTGAAGCATGCAGATCCAGAGGCAGAAGTAATAGCTCTATCGCCAAAGTTACTAATGGCGAAGAACTGTTTCGTGTGCGAGATATGCAAGAAAGCAGGGACCAGATCCT
The DNA here is from genome assembly GCF_000816755.2 of Arachis ipaensis. NCBI lineage: Eukaryota > Viridiplantae > Streptophyta > Magnoliopsida > Fabales > Fabaceae > Arachis > Arachis ipaensis. Next base: position 102,780,486 of record NC_029791.2, read on the forward strand.
ACAGTTGCACCGGCGAGGGGCCGTGGAAGCTTCGGCAGAGGGAGAAGGAGGTGTTGGTGGTGGGCACGGGTTGAACAAGGGAATTTGGGGGAGTTTGCGTCTTTGAACTTTGGACGCGGGAGTGGACGCGGAAACATATGTTTTGTTAGAAACAAGAGACTGAGAGAATAATATGAAAAGTGTATTATTGAGTTGTGATAGAAAGTACAATATACAAGAGGTATTTATAGCTGCTAAATGAATCAGAGTAATAAAGGCATAGAATCCTATAATTAATATACAGATATACTACATAAATATAGACGATACTAAGTGATGTGCAATTTCGGAGCAGAAAATGAGGAAACGGATGGCAAAATCGGAAAGAGCTCACCAAAAAACCTTAGGGAGGGTCCCACTTGTCTGCCACGTCAGCGATGCGTCAGCGCCACGTGGCAGCACCGGATAGGCGGAAGGGGGGCACGCTGGCGCACAGGTGGCACGCGGGTCAAGGCAGGGTCGGGTCGGGTCATCGCGGGTCAGGGTTGCCAACCAGCTTACCGGGTGACACGTGGACGCTCCAGGGACGTCCGATCTGAACGAAGATCCAACGGCTGCTGAAGCTTCTGGATGAGAAAAAATGGTGGTGGACAGCGATGTTCTGACGGCGCGTGGAGGCGCGTGCGGTGGTCTTTGGCGGCGATCTCGGCGGCGTTGGAAAGCTGACGGAGAGAAGAACACGATGATACTGGAGGTGACAAACCAAAGCGTCGGAAACAGCTCGAAAATTGCGATCAAAGAGGCATGAGTGGCAGCGGGAGGGAAGATCAAACTGGTCGTGGCAGCGACTTTCGGCGGCGCGTGGAGGCGCGTTCCGAGGCGGATGGCGACGGTTCTGGTTTCGTTGGAATCACGGCGACAAGACGAACAAGATGGTTATGGGGATGACGAACCAAAGCGTCAAAAAGAGAACGAAAAAGGAGGCCAAAGAACACTGCCGACAAGGAAAAACAAAGGGGCTATGAACTAAGATTCATCGGAAAAAAAAAGACCTAAGCTCTTGATACCATGTTAGAAACAAGAGACTGAGAGAATAATATGAAAAGTGTATTATTGAGTTGTGATAGAAAGTACAATATACAAGAGGTATTTATAGCTGCTAAATGAATCAGAGTAATAAAGGCATAGAATCCTATAATTAATATACAGATATACTACATAAATATAGACGATACTAAGTGATCCTAATTGATGCTAATGATTCTCTAACATGTTTTTAGTGATAAAAATTGACGGTTAATTTATCGATTTTAATTTAAAAAAAACAACATATATAGCGTCTATTTTATAAATTAAATTTACACCGTTCATTCCATTTTAGAGAACAATCTTAACCATTTAAATTTATCGACAGCAACATTGTCGATATTTAAAATAATAAAATAGACGACATACTCGTCGATTTTAATTTAAAAAAAACAACACATCTAGCGTCTCTTTTATAGATTAAATTTACACCGTCCATTCCATTTTGGAAAGCAATTAAGACCGTTCACATTTATCGACGGCAACGTTGTCGATATTTTAAATAATAAAATAAACGCTATATTCGTTGATTTTATTTTCGACTTCTGGTGCATCGATGATATGACGATAATAGAAAAAAAATTAATACATCATAAAAATATCGACGACCAAGCTGTCGATTTTAATATTTAATTTTTTTATTATAATTTTTAGTAATATTGACAGCAAGCCGTCGATAATTATCGACGGCAGAAATAGTCGTCGATTTTTGGCGTCGAAAAAAACGCTTTTTCTTGTAGTGGAATAATTTTCTTATTAGATCGGTCTGTATAGATAATAAGCTTGATTTTGGAAAGGATTAGGTTATACGAAATTAAAATGATTAATTTTTAAAAATAAAATGAATAATAAATTATGGAAAAGTATAGGGTATCAATATATTATCTGCTAATTTATTATCAACAATAATTAATTATTATATTTTAAATACATGTATAAGGAGACACATCCAAAAATACATATATAAAGACATTTCTATTAGACACAATCATAGAAAAGACATTTTTATTAGACACATCCACAAAGACACTTCTATTAAACACCGTCATAAATACGAGTTGGCAGAAGTGAACAGAAATGCTGTTGATAACGTAGCGGGATTGATAAATTATAAATTGTGTCTGAGATAATTAGTAGTAAATTTGAGCTATACAAGTGAAAAATTAAAATTGTGGAATTAGAGATAATATTAAAAAATTGTACTAGTATTTAAACTAAAATTGTATATTATTTAGAGTTAAACTATGGTGTTTATGAGGATGGATAAAAATATTGAAATTTTGTGAAATATTTAAAATGGTTAAAGGAAATAAGCAGCTTTAATTTCGACGAAATTGTTTTGCTCCTTTTTTTTTAACTTGTGTGAGCTAATTCTATTACTTAAATAAATCTTACTTAAATAACTTCGACAAAATAACTTTTTTTTTTTGGCATTTCTGCTGCATTCCTTTCTATTTTAAAAGCATCATCTTCTTAAGTTTTCTTTTTGTTTTTTGGTTTCTTTTACTAGTTCAAATGACAATAAAAAATTCTCTCATGGTCCATCTTATTTATACCGAATCCGTTTTATTAAAAATTTTTTTGTAATCAGCAGAATCTACACTTTGGACTTAGCAGTGCCTCCTCTTTAACCAAAAAAAAAATTCAGACCATCATCAGGTCCGTTATCATTGGAATGCTAATTAGTGTTAATCCACTTAATCACCAACGAAAACTAACGTACTGCTCACTTGATGAATGCTGAACACGTCCTTCACATGACTTGCAACAGCGCAGAATCTATTTTTCTATGAACACCTGTCATCATCTCACAATACCACAACATTTCTACATGTATAGAAGCCACACTCCCTTCTACACCAGAGTCTTCGCCTTTTATTTGGCTCTATCTTATAAACGAAATATGTGTATTTTTACCAAAACTTTTTCAATTTCGTCGTCCCACTACACCACTCATCCCTGTTTCAAATAATAATAAATTAATAAATACTGTCGATATTATTAAATTTTACATTATTCTTTGAATAAAATCCCAAGTCAACTGTGTAAATATTTGGAAAGATCTCCACAAGTGAATTGTTTAATCGTACCTTTTGCTTCTCTCTTGGGAGGGTCGATCAGCTTTGTTCAACTTTCTACACACAAAATCAAGCCTTTATTAATTGATACCGTACATATTTATAACAAGATGACGAAAATTATTACAAAGCAAACTATGCATTATTCATGTAACTTAATAGGTAATAGACTAATAGGTCCTTTCTATGAATGGTTTTCTGGTTAAGCAACCCTCTTGACCCGGTCAATACAAATTATTTCAACAAGCAACATGATCACCTGATCATGCTAAATCGTAAAGCCTGGAAGAAAGGCGTGGCTTGATGAGAACATCAAGTGGACTAGATTTCATGATTGTGAGGCCAAAGTCTTCGCTCATATCAATTGGTTCATCAGATGGCCTTGAAAATTCAAATGATTGCAAGAAAGTAGCCAAAGTTAGATGAATCATAGGCATGGCAAACGATAATCCGACACAGATTCTTCTTCCACTTCCAAATGGGATCAACTCAAAGTGGTTACCTCTGACATCAACATCTTTGTGAGTGGTAAGAAATCTCTCTGGCTTAAATTCCAATGGGTCTGACCAAATGCTGGGATCCGTGTGAATCTTCCATAAATTTGTGACTAGTTGCGTTCCTTTCGGAATGTAGTAGCCATTAACAAAGCAATCATCCGCAAACTCACGAGGTCCTGAGAAAATTGCTGTAGGGTATAGCCTTAATGTCTCTTTAACGATGGCTTGAATGTACACCAACTTACTTATGTCGGTTTCTTTTACAAGTCTTTCTTTACCAACATGGGAGTCCAACTCCTTATGTGCTTGTTCTATAGTGGCTCTATTGTTCAACATACAAGATAGGATCCATATAAGAGTTCCTGCAGTGGTGTCAATCGATGCTCCCATCAGAATCTGCAATGCACAGTTTCCAGAAGACAATATTTTCTTAAGTAAAAATGGGTAAAAACTAAAAATATAGAAAAGTAATAATGGCCTTGTAATCTCTTGTCGGATTGATTTAATTCCAAGTAAATTCTATCACACTCCTTAAAATAATAGGTAATTTGTTCATTATGATATATTAACTTTTAATGGAACGATATCTTAATTTGATTATTAACTATATTAATAATTTAAGTTATTTGAATTTAATTAGAATTAATATTTTAATTATAACAAAATTATTTTGTAATTAAATTATTATTTAAAATAGATAATTATATAAAATTTTAAAATATTAATAACTAAATCTTACGATTTTCAAATTATTTTTTCTAAACTAAGTTTTTAAAATATTAATAACAAAATATTTTTTTTGAAAACAAAACTTTTTTACTGTCGTAACTTTAAATATTTTGTCACTCCTCATTTTTTTGTTATTCTCATAATTTTACCGTGAGGAGTAGCATCGACATCATAAATTTATATTAAACAACTTTTCATTAATTTAGTTAAATTAGTCTGGGAAGACCTTTAAATTTATAATTGTTGATAGCAACTAACATACAGTAATAATTTTCATGATTTATGCTAATTTTCATCCATCATTTATAGATATATCATAGTTAATTGAAACACACCTATTAATTGTCATTCTCTATTTGATCGGTGGTTAATTTAATTTGCGAAATAAATAATGTAATTTATAAAGACAACAACGACCTTTCCTTGTCACAATGACAACAGTAATAGATCCAAAAAAAATTTTTTTTAAGAAGAATAA
>NC_029791.2:102785835-102788676 GCF_000816755.2 Arachis ipaensis
TGAACTAAAATTTTATTTTTAATCCTTAAATAATTTAAAAAAATAAAAATATTGGATAACCAAATTAACTTTATAACCAAGCACCTCAAGACGTCTTTCACTATTTATCTTACTCACACGCTCAACATTTAGTAGATTCTCTCTTTCTTCTTTTTCTCTTCTCCTTATCTTATGTGTTTCATTCTTTTTCCAACTTATTTTTTTCATCTTTTTCTTCTTTTCTTGAGTCTTCTTTTTCTCCGTGGTCTTTTACTTTTTCTCATTTTTCTTCTATGTTTTTCTTTTTCTCTTGTATCTTTTTGTTTTATTTGTTGGGAGTCACTCATATAAAGACGCCTAAAACGTCTTTTTTTAAAGATATTTATATATAATCGATTAAATCATGTTATTTATGTCAAAATTAGGCTAGACAAATTAATTTAACCGAAAAAATGGTGAATCAAATCTTAAACTGATTTAAATTAATATTATTTTTTTTTATAAAAAATGACTATAATACCCTTATTATTATATATATTTTAAAAATTTTAAATTCTAACTCTACCATAGAAAAATAAAGGACTAAAATTTAGGATTTTCAAAATTAATATATATAATATAAGTATTTTAGCCATTTTTTATAATAGAATATTGTAGTCGTTTTCTATAAAAAAGAATATTAATTTAGATTAGTTCAAGATTTGATTCACCATTTTTTCGGTCAAATCAATTTGTCTAGCCTAATTTTGACAAAAATAATACAATTTAATCGATTATACATGTTAAATTTTAATTACTGAAAAATATCTTTAAAAGAAGACGTTTTAATCGTCTTTATCTGAGTGGCTCCTTATTTATTAGTTCGTTTCTTTTTATATTTTCTAAAGTTTTATGAAAAGGAAGAAGAATAAAAAAACAAAAGAAAAAAATAAAAAAACATGCATAAGAAAGAATACAGAAAATTTTTATACAAAATGCAGAAACTTTATAATGATAAATACATAAATTTTTTTTAAGGGAAGAAACATAAAATTTTAAAGAGAAATATATGAAGAAAATATAAAAATAAATATAAATTTTGTGACAACAAACACTTACTATTTTAAGATAAACACATAAATTAAAAAAAATACATAAATTTTTCGAAGATAAATATAAACATTTTTTATAGAAATTTTTTTAAAGGAAATACAATTTTTTGAAGATAAATATAAGAAAAACGTAGAATTTTATTGATGATAGATAAAGATTTTTTTATAGTAAACACAATTAAAAAAAAGAAAAGTCTAGGGGCCAGTAATTTTTGTGTTTTTTGGACAGCACTTAACCATCAAAACAAAAGTGAGTGATCTCCCACCATTAGATGTAATCTCACACCATTAAAAATACTATTAATGGTCAATTGATGATTACAAAACACCAAAATTGCTGACCCTAGCATTCCTCTTAAAAAAATAGAATACAACACAAGTTTACGACGATAATAGCGATAATTTTTTGACACTAAAAACATAACGTTTTAAGGAAAAAATATTAAAATTCATAAATGATAAACACAGAAATTTTGTGAAGATATACATAATTTTTTTAAAAATAATTATAACTTTTGAAAGAGAAACATAAAAAAAATATATAAATTTATTATATTCAACTTATTATTTTTGTGTTATTAACTTGCATCATTCAACTAAAAGATGAGGAAAAAGAAGTAACAATAATGAGGAGGAGTACACACAATATCCATACCAAAGTGGTGGATTTGATGATAGTATCGGCATCAAATCCTGCAAGCTCAGAACCATCAAGAATCGAAAGCATGACGTCCATGAAATCTTGACTCCCATCCTCGCCACAAGCTCTTCTCCGCCGATGCTCCTCCAACCACTCCCCCATAATGGCGTCCGTTTCCTTAGCTGTCTCTTTCATGGCTTTCTCGTGGCCGCCAAAGTCCAGCCACCGAAGCCAAGGAACCGCATCACCCACCAAAACCAACCCCAACTGCCGCATGAAATCCCTCAGGGCTTTGAGACACCGCTGTGCTTCTTCCTCTGACCCAAAACACCGCTTTCCCGCAACCACTCTAAGAAAGGTATTGAGCATCAACTCCCCAAACCACTTCCTCATCTCCACCGCAATATACCCGCCGGAGCCGCTGTTCTTCTTCTCAGCCCACAGTTTGAAAAGCGCTTTAATGCTGGCTTCTACTTCAGAGACGCGAACGTGGCTTGATAACTCGACTTGGCGATTGGAGAGCAATTCTTGGTTGGCAATTCTTCGAACTTCGCGCCAGTAAGGCCCATAAGGTGTGAAGGCAAACATGGCTTGGTCGTACGTCAGGCGTTCGATAGCGATGAGCCGAGGGCGCGATGACAGGGCAATGTCGTTGGTGGTGAAGCATTCCTTAGCGGTTTTCCAGTCGTTGATGACTACAGCACGTTGTGATCCGATCTTGATCCTGAATATGGCTCCGTATTTGTCAGCCATGGCACCTAGAGTTTTCTGAGGTGGCTGGGAACCGGTGAAGAGCCAGAGATGACCAATTATGGGCCATGCACCCGCCGCTAACGGTGGCTCTTTGCCTCCTCGGCTGCGGCCGACTTTGGAGCTCCGGAAAAGAAAGAGCAGTGGAATAAGTAAGATCAGAAAAACGAGACTGAGATTGTTGGTAGTAACGCTTAAGCAACTCAGAACTGAACTCATTATTATGATTCTGAGCCCTTCAGTTCTTGTTTGTTTCACAGCAGGCTCTTGCTTCTCACAAATTAAAGAATCTATAGGCTACCTTAATTATATAGAAGCCATTGCTGGTAAACGATAATATTTAAAAAATAATTAAAAATCAGTTTAAATTAAATAATCAAA
>NC_029791.2:102789049-102802243 GCF_000816755.2 Arachis ipaensis
ACTTTAACAAAAAAAATACCAACCCCTAGACTTTCTGGTAAACTACTACCACGCCTTAATCTATTGCATCTTTAATGTTGTCATTTTGACAATAAATATCTTACATAACGTTACGTGGTAACTCTATCTTGTTGCTAAATCATTTGATGAATGATTGAAAGTCACTATTGGAAAACGCTAAACACACATATAGGACAAACTCTTGCGCAGCAACTTTTAGGGATCATTTTTTTGCAAATGGAAAAAAGCATGATGTAAAACAATGAAATGGAAGTTCAGCAAAAATATTTACTGTCAGCAGAAAAAACGCAGTTTACATTTTTCATTTATAAGCATTTCTTTTTTTTTTTTATGTTTGAAATTAAACAAAACGCAACTTGCATTTTTTAGCTTGCAGCATTTGAAATTTTTTTGGTTTTTAGAAAAAGCAAGAACGCAGGTTGCGTTTGTTAGAGAAAATTTATTATTTTTTTTAGAGCAATGCTAGGGGGCAGCAATATTTGTGATTAGTAGCCATCAATTAGCCATCAATGATGATTTGATGGTGTGAGATTGGTGTGAGATTTCATCCAATGGCTCACCTTTCTTTGCTGGTTACATGCTGGCCAAAATGCAATAAAATTGCTGGCCCCCTAGACTTTTCCTTTTTTTAAAGTAAAACGCAGATTACGTTTATCAGATGGGCTTATTCTAATTTTTTTAGACGAAGAGAAAATACAGATTATGTTTTATTTGGATTGAAATTTTTTTTGAAATCAAAACGCAGCTTACATTTTGTATGCGAAATAATATTTTAATAAAAAGCGTTGCATATAAATTGCTAATGCAGCTAATTCCAACTCGCACCTCACTTCTGCTCCTTCACTTGTACTCTCATTCTCCCTTTTTTTCATGTATCTCATGCTTGTGAGATTTTTTTGGTTATTAGAAGGATAAAAAAAGTGAGAATACGAAGGATATTGTAAATATACGAGTGTATTATAACGGTGAGATTATACCAAACACACACGAAGAAGTAGCTTTTGTTTGTGAATGTCCGTTTTCATTTACTATTCCATACAGCACGAGTTTTGTAGAGTAGCAAAATGGTCTTTGTGTTAACATACAAAGTCACGTTTCGACAAGGGTGAGCAATATTTTGTACAGAAATCCTGTACAAGTATTTGGTGGGCTGATACAGTTTCAAATAATGTCCATCACTGACAAAGCAAGCATGCAGCAGATGTTCTATATTTATCGACAAACCTAATTTCACATGCCGGTGATAGAGCTGTACATTGAGTTCGAACAACATACGGGGCCGGACGCGTTTGACGAGGAGGTCAACGTTGACGAGCTTGGGAATATAGATTGGGAAGAAGCTAATAACGAAAGTGAAGAGGAGTTCGAAGCCAACTATGAAGTCGATGACGAAAACGATAACGGAGATCTGGCAGGCAATCCGGTAGTGCAGAATGAGGCGGATGGAATTGTAAGCCAGCACCTGTTTGGTGTTCCGTCTTTTATGCGGACTCTAGATCTCGAAGCCATGCATGCTTCAGAATTTTCTGAGTATGCGAACATGGGTATGTTATGATTATTAATTCAAGTTACCTACGGTGTTTATTTTATTTGCCTTGTTTGACTGATGGTAGTGCGCATGTCGTAGGTGAAGGCAATGCTGCAGCGGAATATGGTGAGTTTAGTGTTGGAATGGAATTTGGTTCGAGAGAGTCAGGGATATCTGCAATCAAAAGCTACACTATCTCTATAGGAGTTGATTACACTGTATATGAGTCTGAGCCGCAGACATTCTATGCGAAATACAAGGGTTATGGTGCAGATTGTGATTGGCTTATTCGAGATAGCTTGATTCGAAAGAAAGCTTGTTGGGAGATCAGAAGATATAATGGCAAATACACATGCACCATGGGTATGATTTCACAAGATCATGCCAAGTTGGACTCAGACACAATTGCAGAAGTTATTAGGCCATTGGTCGAAGCAGACCCGTCAGTAAAGGTGAAGTCTATTATTGCAGAAGTTCAATCCAGGTTCAATTACACTGTAAGTTACCACAAGGCTTGGTTGGCAAAACAGAAATCTGTCGCAAAAGTTTTCGGTGATTAGAAAGTTTCTTACCAGACTCTGTCAGTATGGTTGAAAGCAATGACTGTGAAGATGCCAAGGTCTCGTGTTCAAATTAAAACACTCTCTGTTTACCGTGAGAGTGAGGAGGTTCAAGGTGTAAGAGTTCTGCACCACGTTTTTTGGAGCTTCTATCCGTGTATTGTAGCATTTAGACACTGCAAGCCACTGGTGCAGGTTGATGGCACGCACCTGTACGGAAAATATAAAGTTTCACTTCTGGTAGCGGTTGCATAAGATGGGAACCAAAACATTGTTCCTATTGAATTTGCGATAGTCGAGGGCGAGACGGCAGACGCATGGGAGTTTTTCCTAACCAATTTACGGAGATATGTTGTTACTATTGATGATGTGGTTATTATTTCTGACTGTCATACCTCCATTGACGCTACAATAACTCGCAGTAACAGTGCATGGTCACCACCAAGAGCGTGGCACATGTACTGCATCAGGCACATCGGGTCCAACTTCTTAAGGAGGTTCAAGGCTCCATATTTGCATAAACTCGTGGTGAACACAGGTATTTCAACTCGTTGTTATGGTTCTATTCATAGTAAATTTGTGGCATCTGCTTATGATTAAATGGTTTGTCAACAGGCTATTCTAGGACGGAACAGGAGTACAACAAAAACTACCAAAGGCTTAAAGAGCGGGGTAAGGCATATACTCAATGGTGCGATGACATCGGTGTTGAGAGATGGGTGTTGGCATTCGATGGTGGTCATCTTTGGGGACATATGACGACAAACTTGGTAGAGTGCATAAATTCTGTCCTGAAGGGTGCACGCAACCTTCCTGTGACTGCCATTGTTCGGTCAACTTTCTATCGGCTGAATGAATTGTTCACTCGGAAGAGTACCGAGGCTCATGAGCGTCTCCGCAATGGATTCACGTATTTAGAATTTGCAACGAAGAGAGTTGAAGAAAGCTTTCGACGTGCAGGAAACATTGTGGTTAACCAATTTGACAGGCGCAACGAGATGTTTGAGGTTCGCGAAATGCAAGATGGTACCATTTACACTGTTGACCTTGTGCAACGACACTGCGACTGTGACCATTTCCAAGTCGAGCGACTCCCATGCACGTTGCGCCAACCAGCGTCTTGATTGGCAAGTATATGTGCACGACGTGTACAAGATGTCTAAAACTTGCAAGGTGTACAAAGGCGAGTTTGTTCCGATGGGTGACCCATCTACGTGGGATAGATATGAAGGAGCGAAGGCGATCACCAACTGGACATTGAGGCGCACGACAAAAGGAAGACCGAAGTCAACCCGCTACTTGAATGAGATGGATTCGCGGAATATGCGTGGTCCTCGCCGGTGCACTATTTGTGGACGCGAGGGATATAGCCGCAGCCGATGTCCTCAGCGCGCAGGTCCAAGCTCCGTTGGAGGTGATTAGTAGTTAAGATTTTCAATGTAACTTTGTTATGACGTACTTCACAATTATATGTTATTTTTTATGTAACCTCGTCATTTATTTTAACCTAGTTAACAATTTATAATAAATAAAGTTTTTAACCTCGTTATGTAACTTTTAATAAATAATCATTTCGTTCCAAAAGTGCAACATGATAATCTCAAACAGAGTTATACGAGAACAAAGCTAAATATGTAATAATAATAATACTAAATAGAATCATCTAAATATAAGATACGACACTGAATACAACTCTGAATACAAGATCAACTGCAACAGACTACTTCCTCGGCGCCTTTTTCGAATACAAAGATGGGGTGTATTTGTCCAGAGGCGCAGTCTATGTCTGTAAGTTATACGGATGACCCTGAGACACACCGGCATCCAGCCCACTACAAACGTCAGGACCACCAAAATCTGTCATGCTCGCACCACCAGTGTCATACAAACCGGAACCACTTATCCCCAGAGCACTAGCTCCACCAAGATCATACCAGTGCTGCAAGTCGTATCCCAAATCTCCTTCTTTCTGCTGTGGGTACTCATTCAAATCAAACAACTGGGAGCGTGGTGGTGCGGAAGGACCGAACGGATCTACGTGACCTGTCGACTGATCAAAGTCAAAGTCACTGGCATGACCTGAAGTGGCGGCACGACCACTAGAATGCTGAGATGTAGCAGCCCTTCCTGCAGTGGCGTTGGAAATAGATAATTTGTATCTCTTAGGACCTGAGAGAAGCTGATGGTGTCAGATCCACCCAACGGACTAAAGTGACCCTCGGCTGGAATTACCAATTGTGGTATGTAAGACTCAGGTTCCTGAGTTGGCTGTGGTTCAGGTATATATGGTGCCTGTTGCTGATATGCCGGCCACTACTGTTGCTCTTGGCCATAGGCCGAATCCTGAAACTGCTGGGCATATGCCGGCATCTGATACTAGTGCTCATATGCCGGGACCTGATAGTGGTGCTCATATGTCGGAACCTAATTAACAATTAATTATAATTAATAGTAATTAATGATAATAGATAAACCTAAACAATAATAATTAATTATAATTTAAAACGGTAAAAATTAATAATAATAATAATAATAATAGTAATTAATAATAATACCTGAAACTGCTGCTCATGAGGCGGGACTTGCTGCTGAGGACCAGCTGGTTCTTCCTCTTTTTCACCTACAACTCTATCTGACAGTTGCAGGTGAATCCCATACTGTTGTGTGTACCACTCGTAGTACACTGGGAGAGGATGAAAGTCAATAATCTCCTCGCCTAACTGCAATGTGTTATAGCGGTCATATCTCCACCTGTTAACCCATTGACTGTAAATCTTTTTCTAGTCGTGGTTTTGTACTCCTGTCAACCGCTTGCAATGATCACGACCATGGTTGAACGCCGGGCCTGGTGGAAGCTGTTGCATCCCAAACTGTCGTCTAACTTGGTCTGTTGGGTGCCATTCTATGCACTCGAATGACACTAGCGGCGACTGGGTGGAGCACATAACCAAATGGGCAGTGAGGACATCTGGAACCCCCACTCCCATATACGGCCGCCATATAAATTGCACATTAGTTACCAAGAGGCCGATTAGAAAAATTATTCTTCTAAATAAAAACATTGGACATTAATGATTACAACTTACATCGTCAACTCCCATGTCATCGAGTCCTCGCCTAAAATGCGCTGTAGGCCTCCGTATATATCTTGTATGTCGGCGCCAATGACTCCACCTAACAAAAAATAGAATAATAATAATAATAATAATAATAATAATAATAATAATAATAATAATAATAATAATAACAACAACAACACCGTCGTGCAAGTGGAATACCAACATCGCTGAGCTGATCGCGTGGTATAGGTGCCAGGAGCCCAAACAAAAAGCAGTATTAGTGGGCCATCCATCTCTTTATAGTTGTATCGTGAAGCATGACACAACGATCTGTATAGGTGTGCCAGACTGGCTGCTCCCCAACTGTATCCTGAGATCCGGTAAAAATTCCAAAGTAGCGGTAGAAACTTCGAGTTCAATGAAGTAGTCGACTTATCTGAAAACACAACTGTTCCGAGCACGCAGAAAATGTGTGCCAGGACGTACCGCTCAACAGACTCCTGAGTGTCACACGGCTCGGTGTCTCTGCACCGCTGGACCCATGCAAGATTAATCTTCCCCAACACGTGATCTTGTGGACTGGGCTCCTGACCAAAACACGCAATGCAATTCTCCACCAAAAACTTGTGACTGCTGTCTGATCTACCCGTAACGACCTCCCCATTAATCCAGAGACCAAAAATATAGCTCATATCTTCTAGCGTCACTGTCACTTCACCGACGACCGGAAGATGAAATGTGTGAGTTTCCAGCCTCCGGCGTTCCACCAAGACACTCAGTAGTGTAGAATGACCTCTCATTTCGCCTACTCGCAAAACGTGTTGAAATCCAGTCAATGCCAGTGACGCTGCCGCTACCTCGTTAAAAATATCTGGCGGATCGAATTTTCTGGACAACAAATTCCTAATAACCTGCAAAAAGAAAATGATAATTATTAAATTCTAAATAATATCAGTTAACAATTTATTCAAAAAAATAGCAACAATAATTAAACAGTATTATTATTATTATCTTAAAAAATAATAATAAATTATTAAAAAAGATTAAATAAAGAACATAAAAATAAATATATTTATTCATCGAAAAAAAAGGTTTACTTACTCATTGAAGATGATTCAAATATTCAATAATATGTTCTTCAGGTAAAGTAAAATTACAAACCATTTTTCTTTTTTCACTAAATAAAACCTCAAACCTTCACTGATTTTTTCTCTTCACAAACTTACTCCTTTTCACCCTTAATCCCAACATTTTCACTCTCAAAACTCTCACTCACAGCAAGTAAAATGAAAGAGATACTGAAACTCTCATGGCCTGTGTTTTGGTTATAAAGGCCGGCTCCACCACTCTAGCTCCTTTATACGTGTCACACATGTAGGTGGGAAGGCTGCCAAACACAGATTGCGTTTTGCCTGTGCACCTTGCCAAACGCATGTTGCATTTGGAGCTTTGAGGTATTGGCATGCAAAGACAGAAACACGTTTCGAAGCTTCGTTTTTCTCCCACACTAAACGCAAGCTGCGTTTTGCAGTGCATGCAGCTTTTTTTATTTCAACTCAATCAAAACGTAATCTGCGTTTTACAGGTTACTGATTTTAGCAGTTCCATATTTGTGAATTACACACCATGATACAATATAGTTGTACATCACCTTTTTTACTTCCATAAATAAATTAATTTCTGTAACTTTTAGTAGTTTGATCATCATTTAATAATTATGTAGCATTACTCCAAATATAGTATTGACTATTGACGCCTCACGCGCAAAATGAAAACACTGAAAGTGTGTGTGGTTGGAGGTAATACAAGTGTATTCCCAGAAATATTGAGATGGGAATATCTTATTCCCATGTTTGGTTCAATAGTTAAAAATTTATTCCTGGGTATATTTTATTCCCTGGAATCAAAATCCCACCCATTTCATTCCCATATCCTTCATAGGTATCTCTAATTCCAATGGGAATGGAATGTTAATAATAAACTAAAAAGACCAAAAATACCCTTGTTAATTTCACTCCAACCCTTCTCTTCAGATTTTTTTCAATTCATTTCAAACAAAATGAAACCCTAGCAGAGACCCCTCCTCCATGAAAACCAATCCCTAGCGAGGCTTTTCTTCAAATTCACGGAGGTTCCACCGGCATCGGCGCCGCCTCGCCGCCGATTTCGATTTCCACGACCACTGCGCTCCTTATTCTAGAAGAAAATCGTTCGCGTTCGTGTCATCATCACAGCTCACGGTTCCTATTCGTGCTTCCTGTTCGTGTTCATCGTCTCGAGTGGTGCTTCCTGTTCGTGTCGTCTCTTTCGCTTCTCTCCCTCCTCGCGTCTCAGCAATAGCCATCAAAGAGAGTTTAATTTGTCTTCTGCAACCTTGTTCATCTTTTTCAAGCACAAAATCTTCTTCTTCAGGTAAGGATCTTTTATTTGTTATTTATTTATTTTTCCTAAACTATGTTTGTGCTATAATTTATTGGCATGAAAGTTTGTGCTAGGTTTAAAATATTTTGTCAAATAGTTGATTCATTGCTGTTAATCTTATTATTGATTGGTTTGTGATACTGAATAAAATATATGGTTCTTTGAAATGCAATGTCATTAAGGAAGCATAACAAGAGGTTCTTTGATGATTACTACAACACTCAAAGCCCTTTGAAAAATGAAAGTAATTCTTTTTTGAAATTGGAAAAGGCTTTTTTTTACCTTTTGATCAATGTATATATAAGACAAAGACTATGGTGGATTGAATCAAAGGTTGAATGCTGAGGTTATAAAATAGAGTTGTGTTTATTTTTTCTCTGTTGATTCTGTTTTTAGTCATATGCTGTAACTTAGAATTGTTATTATTTTTTGGTCTGCATTATGAAATTTTGGGTTTGATTCTTGTGGCATAAGGATTCATAAAGACTGTGGAGTAAACACGCTAGTCCCTTTGCTTTGTATTCTCATAGCTTATTCATAGAATAGAGTAGGATATGGAGGAGCATGAATTGCTCCAGAGAAAGACTGAAAAAGTAGTAGTTACAAGCTAACATGTTAGAAACAAATAATAATTATATAACCTCTTATCAAGGACTAGTAATCATTCAAGTGTAACTGTGAGAGTAAATAATAATAATAATAATAATGATAATAATAATAATAATAATAATAATAATACCATCCAAAGAAAGGATTGTGGTCTTGGCCCTCCCAGTTTCGTAATCTTAATTAATTATAACATTACATAAGTGTGATCATGACCTTGCACCCTGTAGCTTTCTCCTTTCATATCCAACAATTCTTATTTTCGGTTTGGTTTTATTTTCAACTCCTCACTAGTCACTAGGTTTGTTCCTTTAGAATTTTCAATAAAGGCATATACATAGATAGATAGATAGATAGAAGAGTGAAAGTGAAATCAGGTAGAGAGGTTAATTAACAAGATAGGTATATGGCTGATGCATTTGATGAGGAGTATGATTATCTATTCAAAGCTGCTCTGATTGGGGACTCAGGGGTTGGGAAATCAAATCTGCTATCAAGGTTTTTGGGTCTGTATTATAAAATTTTGGGTTTGATTCTTGTGGCATAAGAATTCATAAGGACTGTGGAGTAAACACACCAGTCCCTTTATTTTGTATTCTCATAGCTTGTTCATAGAATAGAGCAGGATGTAGAGGAGCTTTCTTTGCTTTAAACCCTTGTATTAAATTTCTATGCTATTTGACTAATATTGTGATTCATCCTTCATCTATTTAGAAGAGAAAAAGAGAAAGCAGGAACAAATAAAAGAAGGGTAGGGGTAGAAACTTTATCTTTATACAACTAGCTCTAGTCCACCTCCAATTAAACTCATTTATATATCACCAACACACACCCATAGGCCGGAATGAATAAGCTACTAGAAGTGATTGAGTAACTTTGGGAGTAAAAAAGTTTGATTTGAATTGAGGAAGTAAAATGACTATGCAACAATACAGCAACAGCAAGTGAAGTACGTATGATAATGAACCAAAAAAAGCAAATAAGCATGCATTCATTCAATTTTTCTTTCCATGTATTTTCAATATTATCTAACTTTCTATATTGACTCCTAACATTGCTCATAATATATATTATATATGATCACTTCCCATTCTCTTTCTGGGAGTAATTAAGCATTTTTACAGTCGGTAACCTGCTTTAATTTAATTTTGGAATTTACAAGAGAAAATTATAAGCAGTAATTAATTAATCAGGATATATACAAATATTAGAGGGGCCGGGAATAATGTATACAATAATCATTCATCAGGAAGGAATCGGCCACCAAGATTTTCCATCATAGAAAATTGCATATTCTCAAATGGCTTCCAGTGACGCTTTCTTTGATTAATAAACCAATTGTTAATTTGCTTCTGATCTAGCCCTGTTGACTTAGCCAGTTCAATCTTGTCAGCTTCCTGGAAGCATCAACAATAGTTAATGTGTCAATGACTCATTTTGTTGTGTTTGTGCTTAGGTGACTATTTCTATTAACACTAATGAAGATGATATTGTAAAACGTTGGATGATTATTCATAATAACATTTTCAAGATGTGTTCCTTGAAGTAATCCTCTTGTGTTTAATTGATTTCAGTAGTAATCCCTCTTGGCTAATATATATATCATGTGTTGTGAGATGTTCTTTTGGCTATTAATTTTATTTTTTAAATGATAGAAAAAAGTTTACATAGAATAAATAAATAGTAAAGTCTTCTAACTAAATATTTTAATATTTTTTTTGACAGAATGGATCCCAAACAGAAGATGAGAGTTATTGCCTGCTTGATTTTACATTTCGAATTAATAAATGACCTTATGGTTAAGTTGTTGATGATTTGCTATGTTTTGATTATATTGCAATTGAAAAAAATGGAATGATAGTTACAGTAGGCAAGTAATAAGGGATGTTAGTGTCGATAGGATTATTTATTTTAGTGATCTAGCATGTATAGAAAACACAAGAATGGATAGATGTGCCTTTCATGCATTGTGTAACATGCTTTAAAAGGTTGGAAGGTTAGAACCAAGTAGGAATATGGGTGTGGAAGAAATGGTTGCCATGTTTTTACATATTATAGCACATGACGTCAAAATTAGAGTAATAAAGAGACAATTTGTGAGATCTGAAGAAACAATTAGTAGGCGGTTTAATGATGTATTGCTTGCTATTTTGAGATGTCATAATCTCTTACTGAAGAAACCTCAACCATTTAGCCAGGATAGAATGGATGAACGATGGAAATGGTTCAAGGTAATTTATCTTGCTAATATTATTAAACCTAATATGCTTGGTGTGCTTTAGAATTGAGTTAATTGATCTCTTTTTTTGGATTTTAGAATTGTCTAGGAGCCTTAGATGGTACTCATATCAAAGTCAATGTCCTTGAGGCTGATAAGCCTAGATATCGAAACAGAAAAGGCGACATAATAACCAATGTGCTTGGAGTGGTTGCTCCTGATATGCAATTTATCTACGTATTGGCAGGTTGGGAGGGTTCAGCTGCGGATTCTAGGGTATTGCGAGATGCACTATTTCGTAATGGGTTTAGTGTTCCCCAAGGTATTTTTATTGAGACTTTAGTATGTTATTAAAGTAACTATTTGATCTTTCATTAATTTTGTTCAATCTTATATGTTACACTAGGTCATTACTACTTATGTGATGCTGGATACATGAATTGTGAAGGATTTTTGGCACCTTATAGAGGACAAAAATATCATTTGAGTGAGTTTAATCCACATAATCAACCCAGTACAGCTCAAGAGTTTTTTAATATGAAACACTCACAAGTTAGGAATATCATTGAAAGGGCATTTGCAGTATTGAAAGCAAGATGGCAAATTTTAAGGGGAAGATCATTTTATCCTATTAAGACTCAAGGAAGAATTATAATTGCTTGTTGCCTTTTGCATAATCATATTAGAAGAGTGATGGTTGTGGATCCTATTGATGAGATAGAAGATCAAAATATACTTGGAGTAGATGGTGAGACGATCCACCATATTGAGACAAGTGATGCTTGGGGTAGATGGGGAGATCAACTTGCACAAGAAATGTGGAACCAATGGAGAAAAAGACATCACGCTCGATAATTATAATAATTTTTTATGTATGAGGCTGTCTGTCGTAACGTTGATTTTATTTTGTTGATGTGTTTGTGTTCTTGTATAAGAGTTGTGCATGTATGCTTATTAGTGCAAGTAATTTTTTACTTTTGAGACTTCTTTGTAACTTTTATTTGGATAATAGAAATGTTTTTTTAGTAAATTTAATTGTGATAATGTTAATTTTAATTAAAGATATTTGTTATTAAGGATATTTTAGTAAATTTAAAAAGATTAGAATCGATAATAATTTTAATTAAACCTATTTTTATTAAGGGTATTTTAGTAAATTTTTTATTAGAAGTATTTTTGTAAATTCAAAATGTAAAATTTAAACTCAACCAAACAAAAATTTATTCATTCCTAAGATTATTACATAACATTCCAAGATATTAAATTTTATAAACAAACATAGATATTTTATATTCCAAATAATCTTATTCCTAGACATTATATTCCTAAGAATGATATTTCTAATAATAAAATTTAATCTTTGAACCACATACACCTGAAGGGTCGGAATGCATCCGGTTTGGAATATCACTTGTCATTTTCACTCTCTTTTCATCCCTTTTGTTTGGATTGATATTTATGAATATTTTCTCTTTGGAATAGTTAATAGTTATGTAGCATTAATCAAGTTATCTCTTTATGAATCGGAGAATGGCCCTAGAGGACCAAATGGTTTGTTTGGATTGATATTTTTGGGTGATTTTTTTTTTCTTATAAATTAAAGCTATTTTTTGTAAAATTTTAAGCATGCTTGAATTTTTTTAAAATATATTTTTATTTGTTTTTTTAAAATAAGATTGGATACACTAATATGTGATGATATTTAAGTGTCCAACATGTTCAGAAAATTTTTTTTTATTTTTTTAAGACACAGTTAGATATAACAGACATAACGAATATGTACGAATGTCGTATCCAAAATACGTCCGACACATAAACACAACAACTCAATAAAGTATCCATGCTTCATAAATCATAATCAATAATTATAATTTATACTCTTAATCCTAATTTTTTCTCTAAATCTTAATTTTTTTTCTCCAAATCTAATTTTCTTTTCATATTTGTATTTATATATTCCCTCTAATTTTCTTTTCATATTTATACGCTCATCATTATTTTGATTTAGCACAAAAACACTTTTTAAGTATTATGAGGCTATGCGACTGGAAATTGATCCCTATGATCGAAGTTATATACTTTATAACATAGGCCTTATTCACACAAATAACGGAGAACATACAAAAGCTTTAGAATATTATTTTCGGGCACTCGAACGAAATCCGTTTTTACCCCAAGCTTTTAATAATATGGCCGTGATCTGTCATTACGTGCGACTATCTCCACTATAGAAAAAAGGCTTTGTACATATATATCGTTCAAAACTACGATTTTTATCAGTTGTAGCAAACAAAAAAACTTCATAGAATAAAAAAAAAATGAAGAAATAAAGATATGCTTAGATACTTTTTTCTATGAATAAAAGATCCATTTCCAGTTGTTTTGATAGACGGAGACGGAATTGTTAGAGCCGATGTTCCTTTTCGAAGAGCAGAATCAAAGTATAGTGTTGAACAAGTAGGTGTAACTGTTGAG
The DNA here is from genome assembly GCF_000816755.2 of Arachis ipaensis. Lineage (NCBI taxonomy): Eukaryota > Viridiplantae > Streptophyta > Magnoliopsida > Fabales > Fabaceae > Arachis > Arachis ipaensis. The sequence goes on from NC_029791.2 coordinate 102,801,938, forward strand.
TTCTATGGTGGCGAACTATATAGCATATATTTTGGGTATATATTTTTTCTTTTAGATTTAGTTCTAGAGCTTTACTTTCTTATTATTTGTGGTTAATTATGAGTTTTTACTTTAATTCTAGATCAACTTTTCTTTCTCTATTTCATTCACAATTGCAATACATTTTTTTAGTTATTATGTAAAATTGCAATAAAAATATCACATCTTTGTAAAATTTCAAATATAACTTAGAAGCTTTTCAAGAATGGAAATTTCAAATGACGCAGGCTTATTTAAATTAAATAAATAAAGTATTTTTTTGATATG
>NC_029791.2:102802320-102854458 GCF_000816755.2 Arachis ipaensis
TCCAGGCGGCCCTTCAAACCCTACGGAGTATAGGTCACAGCCAGCGGATGTACTGTCCCAGGTTCCTGAGACCCAGCTCCCGGTCGACTTGAATGAGCCCGCAGGCAGCCCGTACGACACTTGGTTTGGGATGGGGGGACGCCACCATCTGCATTTGGAGTTGGGGCACAGGAGGCTCCGCCAGGAGATCGGCGAGCGGCTAGGGTTAGGCGTTTGACTCGATGTGGTACAGGCTCGCACCTACTTGGTCCATTTGGAGGCGACCATGATGTTGACGGTGACCAGCAGTAGCGTCCGATTCTCTTATTTCCGACAGTTATCCATGTATGAATTATGACTTATTTATTTTCTGTTAGGGTTAACGACTTGTGACAGTTATATCTGTATTAGTTATGTAGTTATACCTGTATTATTTTTGTACAACTTACTGCGAATGACGATTATATTTTGTATCAATTCGTGCATTTTGCATCATGGATTTTAAACCCTAACATATAGACACCACTATACTCATAATCCGCTACAGGGTGTAGCAGATTATGCACAAACGCCATTTGGTCATAAACCGCTACAGGGTGTAGCGGTTTATGAGTAACTCAGCCCTCAACGTAATCCGCGATACCCTGTAGCAGATTACGTGCAAATGAGTTCCGCTACAGGGTGTAGCGGATTATATATAGTTGCTTTTGTTGCATTTGCGTCTGGAAATTGCCAATGTTGTATTTGCGTAAAGGTTTTCTTCAATCATTTTATATGTGTAAATTGCCCTCATTTATATTTATGCGCTCTGCACGTTTTTCGTTGTTTTTCTCTTTCCTTATCATCGTCACCAACACCTCCTCCTCCTCTTCTTCCTGTAAGACCGCAAATTTTTTAAAAATTAAATAAAAAATTTATTTATAATTTATTATATTTAATTTCTTAGTTATGATTTAAATATTTAGTAATTGAATGATAATAAGGATTTTATATGTTTTAATTTGAATAATTAGATTTTTAGCTCTATTTTATAATTTAAAAAAAAATTAATTTGATTATCTCCAAATATTGAATTAGAGTATTGAGTTGAAAATAATTTATAAATTGATGATTAAATGATAATTTTATAGATATTATTATTGGATTCAAAATTAGTTTTCATGTACTCTATTACCCTTTAATTTTATTAAATTACTAAATTACCCAAAATCCGCAATTTCATACACAAAACCCTAACCCCTTCTAACCTAACCCTAATTTCCAATTTTTTCAGAGATCTGAAAGGGAGGGTACCGCGTCGCCACCGGCCATCGTCACGCCACCGTCGCCGCACGCCGCTGCTACTGTCAAGGTTGCTGTCACCATCGTCTTGTGTTGTAGCCGCGTCGCCATTGAAGAAGAGGAGAGCGAGGGACCCACGAAGCAAACACCGTCGAGTCGAGTTTAAAGGAGAGGGGTGTGATTCACAGGCGAGATGGAGAGAGACAGTCACGAAGGGAAAAGCGCTGCCGTTGTTGTTGCTGTGTGTGGGCTTCACGAAGAAAGAGAGACGAACGCGAAGGAGCCATCTCTGGTTTGTGCTTTCGTGCTTTTACCACCGTCGTGTCGTCACCACTGCAGAGGGATTTCCATCGCTGCTGTTGGGAAGGGGAGAGCCAGAGGAAACCATCGCCATGCATGCTGTTGTTGGAAGAACAGAACGAGGAAGGAGGAGAAGGGGGTTACCGTTGCCGTTCTTGTGGATTGGAGTTCATCGCTGGCTGCTGCTCTATCTCCGAACAGTTGTGCCGCTGTCGGTGGTGATCGGAGAAACCACTACAGCTATTTTGCATTCCTTCACTTTCTGTCATTTCTGTCAGATTCCGCTGTTATCGGTGAGGGCCGTTGATTTGCAACATCTCCATCTTTTGTTTCTCTCTTGATACGGTGAGTTTTTCTTGTTCTGGAACTCTCGCTGTTAGCGATTTGTTATAATTACTGAGGATTTTGTGACGTTAATATCTCAGGGTTGAGTTACTATCATGTACGGTTCTTCTATGGCTGTCACTGCTACGGAAAATGGTTGGATTTGATGTCGTTGAATTTGGGCCAAGAGAAAAGGATTTTTAGACGCTTTTTGGCTCTGTAGGTTTTGACTAATTGAGGTAGGGGATTTTATTTTGAAATTAACTATTTTAAACTATGAATTCTATGAAAGTCTAGTGAGTATTTGCAAATATTTATGATTGTTTGGAATGACTGAATGATGAGTTTGAGTTGTATTTGTGACTGAATTTGATGAATATATATTTAATATCTTGATTGTTTAGGAATGCTGATAATTCTGATTATTGAGTTGGAAAGTTGGTTTGATTGAATACTATGTAAAATGATTTTCTTTTCTTCGTATGGGGTTAATTTGGTATTGAAAATAAATCCGCATTTGAAACAATTTGAGACATTGGGAATGAGATTTATTGATTTATCAAAAAAGATTCTGAGGATCGGTAAAGATTTTGACATTGGAATATGTTTGATTTGTTGGTATTGAATTATGATTTGAAAATGATTTCTGATATTGGAATTAGTTTGAGTTATTGAAAATGATTGAAAAGAGGTTGAGAATGGTTCGGTTGGGACCCGAAAAGGGTGGCAAAGTCTGGGTTTTAGGGGAGGTGCTGCCAAAATTTTTATGAAGTTGAGGTTTTGTTTGAAATGCTATTTTAAAAGATTTGGTTTTGAAAAATTAAATTATTTGAGATTTGTTTAGTTAAGAAAAGATTTATTCTATTTTGAATTCGATTTATTAAGAAAAGTATAGTGTTTTAAATCCAATCTTTTGAGGAGAGATTTTGTTTTAAGTTATTGGTGTACGCGAATCCCCACACTTTCGTACAACTGTACCAGCAAGAGCACTGGGTCGTCCAAGTAATACCTGAGCGAGTCAGGGTCGATCCCATGATGATTGTGGTTTGAAGCAAGATATGGTTATCTTGCAGGTCTTAGTCAAGCGGATCAGAAGGTTATGTTTAGAAGCAGTTTGATTGTGAATTTGAAAGGGATTAGTAATAGGAATATAGTTGAGGATTGGAGTTGCTTTGTCTTTCTGAATTAACTCTGGTAGTACTGTTTCCTTTGCTTGTGAATGATTTCTTCAATGGCAGGCTGTATGTGATTGACGCTGGTTTTAGCAGCCGCCAATACTCCTCCGGATCTGAACCCCAGGGTTAGTGCGGATCTAGTCTACTTGAGGATGAAGCTCGCACATTCCATTCTCCTTAATGATCATACTCAAAATGCCACAGACAAGGTCGAATCTTCCGGATCGTAGGATGCTGCGCCTTTGGTTCTAGCCTCTACCACAAAGACCCTAATCTCCCCGTAAATCATTGTCCGATAAAAGATGCACTCTGAACCCATGTAGAATGTGATAACCTTATGACAGTTCAAAGCATTCATATTGATGAAAAATGAATATACATCTTAGAATTAATCACACACGGATCGAAGAGAAACAGTAATACTTTTATTAATTCATAGGACTCAGCAGGGCTCCTCCCCTCAACCTAGGAGGTTTAGAAACTCATACTAATGTGAAAAACAAAGTGATACATGAAAATATGCTGAAAGTATGCGTGATGTTTGAATGATTATGTAAAATACACTTTAAATATTAAACAGATGACTAGTAAGGGTAAAACAGTCTATTTAGTGCTAAAATCCACTTCTAGGGCCTACTTGGTGAGTGTTTGGGTTGAGCTTTGATGAGATCCACGTGCTATGAGGCTCCTAGGATGTTGAACGCTGGCTAGGGGGTCCTCTCTGGGCATTTGGACACCAGGTCTCTCCTTTGGGCACTGGACATCTGGAAGGGGGCAGGAAACTGGCGTTGGATGCCAGTTTTGGGCCTTCTAATCCGAAACAAAACATAAAATATTATATATTTCTGGAAAGCTCTGAAAGTCAGCTTTTCATAGCCATTAAGAACGCTCTATTTGGACTTCTGTAGCTCCAGAAAAGCTCTTCTGAATGCAGGTAGGTCAGATCCAGACAGCATCTGCAATGCTTTCTCTGTCTCTAAATAAGACTTTTTCTCCAGCTCTTTAATTTCAGACAAAAAATACCTAAAATTGTACAAAAACACAAAAACTCATAGTCGAATCCAAAAATGTGAATTTAATACTAAAACATATAAAAACTTAATAAAAACTAAATAAAACACACTAAAAACTATATGAAAATGATGTCAAAAAGCATATAAAATATCCGCTCATCATAACACCAAACTTAAACTGTTGCTTGTCTCCAAGCAACTAAAAATACAGTAGGATAAAAAATAAAGTTAAGGTACAGTAAAATTCAAAGTTTCTAATGAAGCTCAGTTACAATTAGATGAGCGGGACTTAGTAGCTTTTTGCTTCTGAATAGTTTTGGCATCTCTCTATCCATTGAAGCTCAGAGATGTTGGCATCCTTAGGAACTTAGAATTCAGATGATATTATTGACTCTCCTAGTTAAGTTCTTTTTTATTCTTGAACACATCTTTTTAGAGTCTTGGCCGTGGCCCTAAGCACTTTGTTTTCCAGTATTACCACCGGATACATAAATGCCACAGACACTTTTACTGGGTCAACCCTTTCGGATTATGATTCAGCTTTGCTGGAATCCCCAGATAGAGGTGTCCAGAGTTCTTAAGCACACTCTTTTTGAGTTGGATCATGACTTTAACCACTCAGTCTCAAGTTTTTCAGTTGACACCTTCACGCCACAAGCACATGGTTAGGGACAACTTGGTTTAGCCGCTTAGGCCAGGATTTTATTCCTTTGGGCCCTCCTATCCACTGATGCTCAAAGCCTTGGATCATTTTACCCTTCCCTTTTGGTTTAAAGGGTTATTGGATTTTTGCTCTTACCTTTTAGTTTAAAGAGCTTTTGGTTTTTTCTGCTTGCTTTCTTTTTTATTTTTTTCGCCATTTTTTTCGCATGCAAGCTTTTTCTTTTTCTTTTTGCTGCTTTTTCTTACTTCAAGAATCAATTTTTGGATTTTTCAGATTACCAATAATACTTCACTTTCATCATCATTCTTTCAAGAGCCAACATTCATAAATTTCAACTTCAAATATGCACTGTTTATTCATACATTTAGATATCAAAAGCAATGCCACCACATCAACATAATTAAACTATTCTTATTATAAACTTAAAATCATGCATCTCTCAATTCTTTTCAATAAAATTTTCTTTTAAGCAAGGTGAGAGATATATGGAACATTTTACATCTTTAAGACATGAAATACAAATGATCATGCAACTAGAATAAGAGAACAGACAAATAAACAGACGGAAAACAAAAAGATAACATAAGAAAAGGAGGTAAAAGAGAACGAATCCACCTTTAATGGTGGCGGCTAGTGCTCCTCCTTAAGGATCCAATGTGATGCTTGATCTCTTCTATGTCACTTCTTTGCCTTTGTTGTTCTTCCCTAATAGCCCTTTGGTCTTCTCTAATGGCTCTTTGGTCTTCTCTTATTTCATTGAGGGTGATGGAATGCTCTTGATGCTCCACCCTCAATTGCTCCATGTTAGTCCTTAGTTCTTCAAGAGAAGTTTGCCATTGATCCCAATAGCTTTGAGGAGGAAAATATATCCCTTGAGGCATCTCAAGGATCTCATACTGAGGGGGCTGCACAGGCTCTTGTGCATGCTCTCTAATTTGCTCCATCCTATTCTTAGTGATGGGCTTGTCCTCCCCAATGGAGATATCTCCATTTATGACAATTCCAACTGAATTGCATAGATGATAGATAAGGTGTGGGAATGCCAACCTTGCATTGGTGTGAGGCTTCTCAGCCACCTTGTACAATTCTTGAGGAATCACCTCAAGTACTTCCACCTCACTTCCAATCATGATGTAATGGATCATGATAGCTCTGTCAACAGTCACTTCTAACCAATCGCTAGTGGGAATGATGGATCTTTGGATAAATTCCAACCATCCTCTAGCCATGGGCTCAGGGTCAACCCTTCTTAGTTGAATGGACTTGCCTTGGAAATCCTTTTTCCACTGTGCTCCTTCCACACAGATATCTGAGAGCACTTGATCTAATCTTTGATCAAAGTTGACTCTCCTAGTGTAAGGATGAGGATCTCCTTGCATTAGGGCAAGTTGAACGCCAACTTCACACTTTTTGGGATGAAATCTAAGATTCTTCCTCGAACCATGGTGCTCCAATTCCTTGGATTTGGGTTCACACTAGTGTCATGGTTTTTAGTAACCCATGCATTAGCATAGAACTCTTGCACCATTAGAATTCCAACATCCTGAATGGGATTGGTTAGGACTTTCCAACCTCTTCTCCAGATCTCTCATCGGATTTCCGGATATTCATTCTTCTTGAGTTTGAAAGGGACCTCAGGGATCACTTTCTTCTCTGCCAATACCTCATAGAAGTGGACTTGGTGAGCTTTGGTAATGAATCTCTCCATCTCCCAAGATTTAGAGGGTGTAGTTACTGCCTTTCCTTTCCTCTTTCTAGAAGATTATCCAACCTTGAGTGCCATGAATGGTAATGGAGAAAAAAGCTATGCTTTTCCAAAACCAAACTTAAAACTTTGCTCGTCCTCGAGCAAAAATAAAGGAAGAAGAAGAATGGAGTAGAAGAAGAAGAAATAGAAGGACATGGAGGGAGAGAGAGGGCTCAGCCTTGTGGGTGTATGAGTGTATGAGAGGTGTGTGTATGAAGGGTGATGGAGAGGGGTATATATAGAGTGGGGGCAGGTTATGATTCAGCCATGGGTTGGGTTTTAGGTGGGAAATTTGATTTTGAAGTGGGTGGGGGTTGGTGGGAGTTATAATGGATGTGGGAAAGTGGTATGGATGTGATTGGGCTAGGGTTTATAGGGAAGTATGTACGGGAAAGTGTGTAAGTTAGTGGGGTAGTTGAAGATGTTGTGGGACCCACTGGTCCTGAGAGGCTAGGGAATCCAGATTCCCTGCTTCTTTGCACTGGCGTTTGAACGCCCAAGGACTGCTCCCTGGCTGGCGTCCAACGCCAGCAATGCTGCCCATAAGGGGCGTTGAATGCCCAGCAGGGATACCCTGGCTGGCATTCAACTGCAACACCCCATCCAGAGTGTTCTATTTTTACTGCTGTGAATTCTGTCTCTATTCTGACTGATGCACATGATCATGAGTCTATAAACATAAAAATAAAAATAAATAATTAATTAAGGTTGGGTTTCCTCCCAAAAAGCGTTTATTTAACGTCACTAGCTTGATGTTTAACTCCTTACGGAGGTATGGACTCAGATTTTTTCCCCTTGCAGTGAACCTTCTTCCTGTCTTCTCATGAATGAGCTCCATATGCTCTAAAGACAGGATACGACTCACTGTATGTAGTAAGACTGGCTTCTTAGTGAAGATAACTCTCATGCCAGGCGAGAGGCCTTCAGTTGGGACTTTCTTGTCCCTCCAGCAATTAGGTACTTTCTTCTTAGTACCTTTGTGCTTAGAGCTTGTTGATGGCTGCCCAACACCAAACTTAGAATTGATGTCTAAGGGCTCTGTAAAGCTCTGCACAAAAAGAGAGGATTGGAACACTAGGTGTTGCACAGTTATCTCTCTTTTAGAGGGAGAATTGGGATGAGGCATCTTGAATAAGATGTAATCTTCCCCTAGTTGTAGGGTCAGTTTTCCCTTAGCCACATCAATGATAGAATTGGCTGTGGCTAGGAAAGGTCTTCCAAGGATGACACAGTCATCCTCATCCTCTCCCATGTCCAAGACTATGAAGTTTGCAGGGATGTAGTGGTTTTCAACTTTCACCAAGACATCCTTTACTAAGCCATATGGCTTCTTCATTGCCTTGTCTGCTATCTCTAGTGAGATGTTTGTAGCTTGCGCCTCAAGAATTCCCAACTTCTCAATTAAAGAGAGTGGCATGAGGTTGATGCTTGACCCTAGGTCACACAGAGCCTTTTCAAAGGTCATGGTGCCTATGGTGCAAGAAATCAGAAAGCGTCTAGGATCTGGAAGCTTCTGAGATAGCCTCTGCTTAACCAAAGCATAGAGTTCTTTGGTAAGCAGTGGAGGTTCTTCCTCCAGAGGCTTTGTACCAAATAACTTGGCATTCATCTTCATAAGAGCTCCTAGGTACCGAGCAACTTGCTCTTCCCTAGTGTCTTCATCCTTATCCGAGGATGAATAGTCATCAAAACTTATACATTGCAGAAGTGCATGCAAAGGAACCTCTATGGTTTTTGCATGAACATGGGCTTCCTTTGGTTCTAGAATAGAGGGTTCTTGAGTGAGATCTAAGCACTTAGAGGGTGTGCTTTCACTGGCGTTTAACGCCAGCTCGGTTAGCTTATTGGGCATTAAACGCCCTTGTTGTCCACCCTTACTGGCGTTAAACGCCAGTCCCTCTATGCTTTTGGGCGTTGAATGCCCAGCAGGGATGTCTTTGCTGGCATTCAACGCCAGCTTCCCTGGGTGTGTGGGCATTGAACGCCCAGTGAGGGGTTCCTCACTGGCGTTCAGCGCCAGAATGGCTGCATGGTTGGGCGTTGAACGCCCAGTAAGGAGTTTCTCACTGACGTTCAGTGCCAGAAAGCCTGCCTGGTTGGGTGTTGAACACCCAGAAAGGGGTTCCTCACTAGCGTTCAACGCCAGCTCTGCTGCCAGGATGGGAGTTGAATGCCCAGTGATATGTCCTTCACTGGCATTCAATGCCACCCCATCCTCCTCAGTTTTGGCCTCTGCCTCCATGGTTATGGCCTTGCACTCTTCTCTTGGATTCACCTCAGTGTTACTGGGAAGAGTGTCAGAAGGAGTCTCAGGGATCCTCTTGCTCAGTTAACCAACTTGTACCTCCAAGTTTCTAATGGAGGACCTGGTTTCATTTATGAAACTCTGAGTGGTCTTAGAGAGGATGGAAACCAAAGAGACTAAGTCAGAGAAGTTCTTCTTAGAGGTTTCCATATTCCCTTGAGAAGATGGGAATGGTGATTTGTTATTGAACCTATTCTGGTTCCTTCCACCTTAATTGTTATTGAAACCTTGCTGAGGTTCTTTTGATCCTTCCATGAGAGGTTAGGATGGTTCCTCTATGAAGAATTGTAGGTATTTCCATAGGGTTCTCCCATGTAATTCACCTCCTCCATGGTGGGTTGATCAGGATCATAAGCTTTTACTTCAGTAGAAGCTTCTTGAGTACTGCCAGCTGCAGTTTGTATTCCAGTCAGATAATGGGATATCATATTGACTTGTTGGGTCAAGATCTTGTTCTGTGCCAGTATGGCATCCAAAGTATCAATCTCAAGAACTCATTTCTTCTGAGAGACTCCATGATTTACAGGATTTTTTTCAGAAGTGTACATGAACTGGTTGTTAGCAACCATCTCAATGAGCTCTCTAGCTTCTGTAGGTGTTTTCTTCAAGTGAAGTGTTCCACCTGCAAAGCTGTCCAATGAAATTTTGGACAATTCAGATAGACCATCATAGAACACGCCTATGATGAACCATTCTTAAAGCATGTCAGGAGGACATCTCCTGATCAATTGCTTGTATCTTTCCCAAGCTTCATAGAGGGATTCAGCTTCTCTTTGTCTGAAGGTTTGAACTTCCACTCTAGTTTTCCTCATTCTTTGAGGGGGGGAAAGAATTTAGCTAGAAAAGCATTAACTAGATTTTTTCAAGAGTCAAGACTCTCTCTAGGTTAGGAATCCAACCATATCTTAGCTCTGTCTCTTACAGCAAAGGGAAAGAGCATAAGCTTATAAACCTTAGGATTTACTCCATTGGTTTTTACAGTATCACAGATATAAGAACTCAGCTAAAAACTGATATGGATCTTCTAATGGAAGCCCATGAAACTTGAAGTTCTGCTGCAGAAGAGAGACTAACTGAGGCTTAAGCTCAAAATTGTTATCTCCAATGGCAGGTACAGAGATGCTTCTGCCATATAAGTTAGAGGTAGGCATGGTGTAGTCACCAAGGACCTTTCTTGGCTCCACTTGAGGTTTGGCCATGTCTCCCTTTTCTTGTTCAAAACTTTTTGAAAGGTTTCTTCCAGAGTGTTGTGCTTTAGCTTGTTGCAAGAAGCTCCTCCTTAAAGTCCGTTCAGGTTCAGGATTAGGAGTCAAGAGAGATTCTTTATCCATGTTCCTGGTCATAAATAAGAAAAGAAGAAAAGAAGAAAAGGAAAAAGGAAAGGAAGCTTCTATGCCAAAGGGCAGAGAACTCCTAGTGAGATGTGAAGAAAGTAGAGAAATTTAAATAAGATAAGAGATAAGATAATAAAAGATTTGAATTTGAAATTAAAAAGATAAGAAAAGATAAAATAAGAAGTTAAAAAGATTTGAAAAATATTTTAAAGAAAGATAAGATTTGAAAAAGATTGAATTTGAAATTTGATTTTGAAAAAGATTTAATTTTGAAATTTGAAAAAGATAAGATAAAATTTGAAATTTGAAATTAGAAAAGACAAGATTTTGAAAAAGATATGATTTTTGAAAAAGATATGATTTTTAATTTTGAAAAGATTTGATCTTTGAAAATTGACAACTAAGATAAGATAAGATAAAAATTTTAAATTGAAATATGAATTTTTATTATTAAAAAATTCAAAAATTAAGTAAAAATATAAGAAAAGATATATATATATATATATATATATATATATATTATTTATTATTTAAAATATCTTATTTATATTATTGTTATTATTATTTTATTAAGAATATTATCTAGTAAAGATATTATTAATATTATTATAAGTCAGAGAAGAACAAACAGAGTGATCTTAAAAGCTTTAGAAAATATAGACTTAATTAAAGTATTATATAATTTTTTTCCATAAGACACTTAGGGAAAGTCGGGGGAAGAATGTGAAGTTGAGTTATGATAAAGGATTAAAAGATTAAAGAAATACTCTTTTTCATGGATAAGCTCTTTATGAGTGTAGTAGAGAGAGGTCTTTCTCCGAAACCTCAGCAAAAAAATATTGATTTGCAACTTTTTAGAGCCTTCCAAGGATTGTGAGTGGTGCTCATCCTTGGTCTCCTTTTGGAACTTCTGACGATGTGATTCTTTAGGCATTCTTCCCATAAGAGGGGCATGCAATAGTGTGCTTCCAGCCTCTTCTTGAGCCTCTTCTTCATTTAGTTCCTCAACAGTGTGTAACACCTTAGGCTCAGCCTCCTTGGTCTTGATGAGGGCCTTACACTTTTCTCTTGGATTCACCTCCATGTCACTGAGAATAGTGTTAGGAGGTCTCTGAAGTTTTTGAGGATATGGCAGTTTGGCTCTATACTCTGGGGCCTTGGGTAGTGAAGGATGAGTGTCCAGAGTGACTGGAAAGGGATTGTTAGGATGTCTAGGGAGGATGTTCTCTGAATTGGCGTTTGTGTCCCCTCTCTTTTTTGGGGGTTGAATGCCCTTGTTGATCCCTGCTGGGCGTTGAATGCCAGTGTTGCTCCCTTTGGGTGTTCAGCGCCCTTGGTCGTGCCCTGGGTTGTTGTGTTTTCACTCTTTGATGTTTTCTCTTCACCTTGTGCTCTAATTTTCTAAGGCTGAGTATCTAGTGCCCTACCACTCCTCAATTGAATAGCTTGACACTCCTCTCTTATTTGTTTAGATATCTGCTGTTTGACTTGGCTCAACTGTGCTTTCATATTCTTGCTAGAAGCTCGGGTCTCCTGTATTACTTCTTGCAAGCTCAGCACTTGTTGTGTGAGAAAGTTCAGCTACTGAACTAAAGATTCATTTTGTTCAGGAGTGGTGGGTTTAGTGGACACTGCCTTGACTTCCCCTTTAATTGAGGTCTCACCGGATGAGTATAAGTACTGATTATTAGCGACCATCTCAATGAGTTTATCAGCTTCTTCAGTTGTCTTCTTCATGTGTATTGAGCCACCAGTAGAGTTATCCAGGGACATCTTGGCCATGTCCATGAGTCCATAATAGAAAATATCCAGCTTAACCCAATCTGAAAACATTTTTGTGGGGTATTTTCTGAGCATCAGCTTGTACCTCTCCCAAGCATCGTGAAGGGACTCACTCTCTTCCTACCTGAAGGTCTAAATGTCTGTCCTTAGCTTAGTCAACCTCCGCGGGGGAAAGAACTTCTTTAGGAACTTGTCAACAACCTTATCCCAAGTATTCAAACTCCCCCTGGGCTGGTTGCGAAGCCAATTCTTTACTTGATCCCTCATAGCAAATGGGAAAAGCACCAGGCTGTAGACTTCAGGATTTACTCCATTGGTTTTTACAGTATCACAGATATAAGAACTCAGCTAAAAACTGATATGGATCTTCTAATGGAAGCCCATGAAACTTGAAGTTCTGCTGCAGAAGAGAGACTAACTGAGGCTTAAGCTCAAAATTGTTATCTCCAATGGCAGGTACAGAGATGCTTCTGCCATATAAGTTAGAGGTAGGCATGGTGTAGTCACCAAGGACCTTTCTTGGCTCCACTTGAGGTTTGGCCATGTCTCCCTTTTCTTGTTCAAAACTTTTTGAAAGGTTTCTTCCAGAGTGTTGTGCTTTAGCTTGTTGCAAGAAGCTCCTCCTTAAAGTCCGTTCAGGTTCAGGATTAGGAGTCAAGAGAGATTCTTTATCCATGTTCCTGGTCATAAATAAGAAAAGAAGAAAAGAAGAAAAGGAAAAAGGAAAGGAAGCTTCTATGCCAAAGGGCAGAGAACTCCTAGTGAGATGTGAAGAAAGTAGAGAAATTTAAATAAGATAAGAGATAAGATAATAAAAGATTTGAATTTGAAATTAAAAAGATAAGAAAAGATAAAATAAGAAGTTAAAAAGATTTGAAAAATATTTTAAAGAAAGATAAGATTTGAAAAAGATTGAATTTGAAATTTGATTTTGAAAAAGATTTAATTTTGAAATTTGAAAAAGATAAGATAAAATTTGAAATTTGAAATTAGAAAAGACAAGATTTTGAAAAAGATATGATTTTTGAAAAAGATATGATTTTTAATTTTGAAAAGATTTGATCTTTGAAAATTGACAACTAAGATAAGATAAGATAAAAATTTTAAATTGAAATATGAATTTTTATTATTAAAAAATTCAAAAATTAAGTAAAAATATAAGAAAAGATATATATATATATATATATATATATATATATATATATATATATATTGAATTTAATGATGAAAGAGAAAAACAAGTAAAAGACACAAGACTTTAACTTTTTAGATCTAGTGCACCTTATTTTCGAAAATTTTTTGAGGGAAACACAAAGGGACACCAAACTTAAAAATTTTAAGATCAAACACAGAGGACTCAAGAACACTTTGAAGATTGACAAGAACATAAAGAGCAAGACTCAAGAACTTCAAAGTACACAAGAACATAAAAAGGACACCAAACTTAAAATTTTTAGAAAACTAAGACACAATTTTCAAAAATTAAAAGAAAAACAACAAGAAGACACCAAACTTAAAAATTTGACACAAAATTTAAACAAAGAAACTATTTTTGAAATTTTCTTTTTAAAAGAAATACTCTAAATTTCGAAAATTTACTCAATAAGAACACAAACAAAGAAACTATTTTTGAAAATTTTTAGAAAGAAAGACTTGAAGAAAACGAAAATTCAACAAGAACAAGGAGAAAAAGACTCAAAACAAGAACAAAGATTAAACAAAGAAAATAAAAATATATTTTTAAAAAGGTTTTTGATTTTTCGAAAATTGAAGAAGAAGAAGAGAAAATAAATTACCTAATCTAGGGAGCAAGACAATCCGTCAGTGTGTCCAAACTCAACAATCCTCGGCAACGGTGCCAAAAACATAGTGTACACGAATCCCAACACTTTCGTACAACTGTACCAGCAAGTGCACTGGATCGTCCAAGTAATACCTGAGCGAGTCAGGGTCAATCCCACGAGGATTGTGGTTTGAAGCAAGCTATGGTTATCTTGCAAGTCTTAGTCAGGTGGATCAGAAGATTATGTTTAGATGTAGTTTGATTGTGAATTTGAAAGGGATCAGTAATAGGAATATAGTTGAGGATTAGAGTTGCTTTGTCTTTCTGAATTAACTCTGGTAGTACCATTTCCTTTGCTTGTGAATGATTTCTTCAATGGCAGGCTGTATGTGATTGATGCTGGTTTGAGCAGCCGCCAATACTCCTCTGGATCTGAACCCCAGGGTTAGTGCAGATCCAGTCTACTTGAGGGTGAAGCTCGCACAATCCATTCTCCTTAATGATCCAGTACATTCCCAACGAAGTCGTGGATTAGCCGTTTGAGAGACGTATATTCAAGCTGGTGGTTCATCATTATCCGATGAAAGATGCACGCTGAACTCATGTAGAATGTGATAACCTTATGCCAGTTCAACGCATTCATATTGATGAAGAACGAATATACGTCTTAGAATTAATCACACACGGATCGAAGAGAAACAGTAATAATTTTATCAATTCATAGGACTCAACAGAGCTCCTCCCCTCAACCTAGGAGGTTTAGAAACTCATACTGACGTGAAAAACAAAGTGATACACAAAAATATGCTGAAACTATGCATGATGTCTGAATGATTATGTAAAATACACTTTAAATACTAAAAAGATGACTAGTAAGGGTAAACCAGTCTATTTAGTGCTATAATCCACTTCTGGGGCCCACTTGGTGAGTGTTTGGGCTGAGCTTTAATGAGATCCACGTGCTATGAGGCTTCTAGGGCGTTGAACGCTGGCTAGGGGGTCCTCTCTGGGCGTTTGGATGCCAGGTCTCTCCTTTGGGCGCTGGATGCCTGGAAGGGGGTAGGAAGCTGGCGTTGGATGCCAGGTTTGGGCCTTCTAATCCAAAGCAAAGTATGAAGTATTATACATTGCTGGAAAGCTCTGGAAGTCAGCTTTGCATAGATGTTGAGAACGCTTCATTTGGACTTCTGTAGCTCCATAAAAGCTCTTCCAAATGCAAGTAGGTCAGATCCAGACAGCATCTGCAATCCTTTCTCTGTCTCTGAATTAGACTTTTGCTCTAGCTCCTCAATTTCAGCCAGAAAATACCTGAAATTGTACAAAAACATAAAACCTCATAGTAGAATCCAAAAATATGAATTTAACACTAAAACCTATAAAAAATTAATAAAAACTAAATAAAACACACTAAAAACTATATGAAAATGATATCAAAAAGCGTTTAAAATATCCGCTCATCAGTTATGATGAGTTTGGTTTGTTAAGATAGAGAAAGAAAGAGAAAAGATAACACGACGTGTGTGTTATGAAATGATTGAGAGGTCACACGAAGGTGATGGAAAGTAACTAGTTGTGGTGTCGATGTGAAAATGTTAAGTCGTGGGCTTTATATATAAATGATTGTGCGGGGATGCTGTGTATATGGAATGGCTTCCAGGAGAAAGGGACACATGCTTCAGCTGGAGAATTAGCACCTGCAAGTACTTGCAGAGGTCATGTTCGGCATACTTCAGCTGGAGAATCAGCGCCTACAAAGGTTTGGGACCTTGCAGAGGTTATGCCGCTGGAATGTCTTATCTGACTTGTGAGTTGGATTGCATCGGGTGCAGGTCAAAACCGACAAATGAGCTCATTACCTGCGTAGGATAGACATGCATCTTGTTGTTTTCACATTTGCATTTGGTTGTGTTTGTTTGTATTACTTCTTTGTATTTGTGCTGTTTGATTTGTTTGTGTGTTGGTTTAGATCTCTTGCTTGTAGTGTTAGTTGACGGGTGTATTGAGGTGAAATGTTGTGATTGAGAAATGATTATGTGGCTGAGAGATGGTTAATAGGATTAATTTTGTGATTAAAATCTGTTCAAGGTTAGAAATTTAAAGAAAAAGTAATTCTTATCTAAAGTAAAACTAAAAGTATATTCAGGGATTTGATAAAAATGGTTTTATTGAGTAAGATAATTATTTGCATTTTATTTCATTACTTTTACGGTATTTTCATTCCCTACTGAGAACGTGTGGTTTGTTCTCACCCCTAAATTTTCCACCCTTTCATTGACACAGGTTCAAGGACTCAATACGAAGCTGCAAGCGATCAGTTTAGATTTAATTTATGATTTCTGTTGCTTTTATAGAATTCCCTCACCCTTGTTGTTCAGGTTTTTTATTTTATATAGAGGGATAAGTGTTATATTTGAGTTTTGTTTTGATTTCTTGTGTATAACATCTATTATTATTAATATTATGTGATTATTATTATTTGGAGATCTTTGATATGTGTTTTTTAATTAATAAAAGAAAAATTTTCAGTTACTTTCTATAAAGTTGAAACGCAATATCGAACTAAAGGCTCAATGTTAAAAATTAAATAAGGAAAATAGGTTAGTAACGCTTTACTTTTGGTACGATCATGACGTACTAATAGTTAGGGTGTTACACCTCCTTTCCTCCTCTTCTTCCTCCTTTTCTCGTTGGACTTTTTTATTCTTCTTCTTTTTCCCCCTTCTCCTCCATCATCTTCATCATCATGATCATCATCGTTATAGCATCATCATCTTCTTCTTCTTATACATATCGTTGTTATCGTTATTATTGTTATTGTTATCGTTATCGTAGAAATTTTGCCATATTGATGGCGTTGCCTGATCCAAAAATTTTGCCATAGAATTTTCTCAATTTGTGTTGTTGCAGCAAGTTTTGGTGTAACACGAAGATATTTAAATGTATTATTAAAGAATGTTCGGTGCTTTTATACTGATAAGTTCTGCATAATTCAAAACTCTTCCTCTTTCTCTTTCTCCTCCTCATTTTCTGGTAATTCTTCTTTTTTTTTTTAAATCATCATCACTATCTTCTACTTCTTTTTTCTTATTCATCTTTCATTTCTTGTTTTACCTTTTCAAGTTTCTTCTTCTTTCACTCTTTCATAACAAAAATAAAAACAAAAAAAGAATCAAACAAAGAAGAAGAAGAAACACATAATGCTTTAAAATTACTTGGAAAAGGATGAACCTACATTCATTCAACTAAAAGAAAGAAAAAAAAGAAGAAGAAAAAAATATAGCATTAAAAAAAATATTTTTGTATTGTTGCAGTAAATTTCGGGGTAAAACTAAAATATTTAGGTGTATTGTTTAAGAATTTTCGGTGAATTTATACTGATAAATTCTGCATAATTCAAAACTTTTCTTCTTCCTCTTCCTCATCTTCTGTTGCTTCTTCTCTTTTTATTATCATCACCATTTTTTCTTACTCATCTTTCCTTTCTTTTTTTACCTTCTCAAGTTTTTTCTTATTTTACTCTTTTTTAACAAGAATAAAAATAAAAAATCAAACAAAGAAGAAGAAGAAACACATAATCTTGCAAAATTACTTGAAAGAGGATAAGCATTCAACTAAAGAAAGAAAGAAACAAGAAAAGAAGAAGAAAAAAAATGCAGCATTAGAGAAAATATTTTTGTATAGTTGTAGTGAATTTTGGGGTAAAATTAAGACATTTAGGTGTATTGTTTAAGAATTTTCGATGAATTTATATTGATAAATTTTGCATAATTCAAAGTTCTTCCTCTTTTTCTTCCTCGTCTTCTGCTGCTTCTTATTTATCTTTTTCTTCTTGTTTTACCTTCTAAAAAAATACATAGTATTGTAAAATCAATAAAAAAAGGAAGAGGAAAAAGTGCAGCAAACAACAGTAATAAAAAGAATGACAAAGAGGATGAAACATGCGAAGAAAAATGAGGTAGAACGCACATAAGAAGGAGAAGAAAGAGGAGGAGGAGGAGGAGGAACGCGGGATACAAACGTTGGAGAAGGAACACGGGATACAAACATTGGAGGAGGAACGTCATGATTTCACGCGCGTGTTATGAAGTGGGTTTTGTTGGGTTAGGGTTAACTTGTATAAACTTGTATGATAAAAGGACTTGTATGTGTAGCAGGTCTCTATTTTATTTTATATTGGCCAGTATTTTTAGCCAACAACCTATACCTTTAGTTTAGCAGCCTACCAACATATTTTTGGCCGACATTTCTAAACATTACTAACTAATTGTTAATAAAAAATAATTGATGGATATCAGTGGCTAGGAGATAGGGGGCTTGAATCTTGGCCTCTTTTTACTTTGCTTGATTAATCTTGGAGTTGGATGGACCTTCTGGATTCTGGAGTGCTACCTCAGATGAAAGATAGGAGATTATTTTATTTTGGCTCTTATCGAGGAAGGAGCAATCATAGAATTACGTGCAAAGTGTATTACGACAAAGTTTACCTGGATAGAATAATCAGGAGATAATTTTGTTTTGTCTTCTAAAATGCAGAACCAGAACCAGAGGAGAGAAAGTGAAGTGAGACAGAGATATATCCTAGTTCAGCTACTCAGTGCAATGTAGCCTACATCCAATCTCCATCACAAAAATAACGGAATTTCACTATCTTTGAACAAGATTACAAACTCTAATTTTTCCTAGGATTCTATCCAATCCTATTTGGGACAAATCCAGTTTCTAACCCAAACCATATTTGACTAGAAACTCACCCTAACTTTCAACAGCAAAGTACTCACCCAACTTGTAAGAAAATTTTTTCAAGATCATGACAACAAAACAGAAAAATTTACAAAAAATTTTTGAAATAAACATAGGCTTTTCTCCAAGTCTAACTCTCTTGCCTTTTTTCACTTAATGGCTTTTTCTTACAAACCTCATAGTAATGCCTTTTACCATTGAAAACAAAGAGACTAGACTGAGAAAACAAGATATTCAATAAGAACCATGAAGGAGAAGAATAGTCATAGCTCTGTAAGTTATAGGAACCCAAACGTTGTGCTTTCACTCCCTACTTCAATCCTTGGTTGTTCACCCCTTTAATAGAGGTGTGAAGCTTCCAAAGTTTGAAACTTGCTTCAGCACTTGTTTGACTTCTTCTCCAAAAAATTAGAAGTAGCAATAACGTCACACAGAGGAGAAATAGAGTAAAACAGTGACTGAATCATACATGCATCTATACCTTCTATCTTTTCTTTTAACTTTTTTTAAATTGGTTTTTGAATCTGATTCGTGCATTCTTGCTTTGGCTCCAAGTTTGATTCTTGAGCGTTGATTCACAGCAGATTGTCACCATCTTCAATATTTTCAACTTTCTACTTTTGTATATGCAAGGAGAAGATTTCTTCACCGAGCTTCAATGAAGCACAAAGATGGAAATGCTTTTTGTGATTTGCCCATCGGATGTGATCTTTTCCTTAGCCCTAGCCTCTTTGACTTTCCCTTCTTTCTTGGATTTGGTAACTCCCTTTTGTTCTTTGAGTTTGTCTTAGCTCAAAGCTTTCCTTTTTCTTCTGAGCTTTCACGTGGGTGTTGGAAGAGAGAGAAGAGAGAGTTTGGTTTGGCGGTGTGATGTTGGTTCAGAAGTAAATGTATCTCATTATCCTTAGTTAGAAACCAAGTGAATGGGCTTGGATGTAGACCACCAATTTGGGCTTGTGATTGTTCTTGGGCCAATTTTCTTGTTCTTCTTTCATGTAGTTCAGCCACTCATTCTTTGGATTAATAGTGATGGTATGAATGCTTGGTTTAAGCTGAACCAATTTTGGACTTCATTAGTTTGTTGGGCCTATTTTCTTGCTTCTTGGGCCAGTGTGATTAAATTAATTTCCAACACACTAAACAAACTAATCATACACATATTTGGCTTTTATTCCAATAATAATGTTTAATCATCATCTTTAGAATTAAATGTTGTTAGTTCTTCAAACTCAACAATCTTTCCCTTGATGACAAACATTATGAAATGAATTAAAAAAGAAATAAGAAGAGTTTTAGAAACTTGCTTTTGATGTTTCCTTTGATTTGAAAACTCTCCCTTTCTTTTAATCACTAGGCTCCCCATGAATGTTTGCATTTCTCAACCTGTTATGAACAAATTTTACATAGAAATAATATCAAACATCTAAGAATTATCCAAACAATTTTGTATCTTAGGAAACCAATTTAATCATTAGCC
This sequence comes from Arachis ipaensis, assembly GCF_000816755.2. Taxonomy (NCBI): domain Eukaryota; kingdom Viridiplantae; phylum Streptophyta; class Magnoliopsida; order Fabales; family Fabaceae; genus Arachis; species Arachis ipaensis. The sequence continues at coordinate 102,822,225 of NC_029791.2, forward strand.
AATATTTACAAGGCTGTTTACTTGTTAAAAAAATCACCATCAAAATAGTCTTGAAACAAACATTAATCAGAGCTGCTTAGTCAATAACTCAGATACCAAACAGTGTTATGATCAATAATCAATATTCATCATCAGATCAATATCTATAATCAGATATGCTAATAATAGCAATTTCAATATAACAGTTTCAATTTATTTTCACAACACTTACTCCCCTTTTATTATCAAGGAGGATAAATCTGCACAAAAGTAGTTCAATATGGAAATGATAAGTGCAAAACATGTAATGTTGTTAGTGTCAAAGTTAAGTATCTATGACTAATAAAGTAATCCAATAGTAAACAGTATCCAAACAAGATAATCCAAAGACCAGACGTCAGAAAACAAATTTTTAAAATAGTAGTATCATCAGATAGGGGCTAAACATCAAATCCCTCATCATCGGTTCCAAAAATATCTTCTTGCTCGGACATTACTTGGTCATCTTCCAAGGAATCTATGTATTTAAGTAGCACTTCAACTCGGCTTTGAGATTTCTTAAAGGAGTTCTCATTTTGAATTGCTAGTTTCCTAGCTTGTTGGCTCGAGTTGATCATTTGTTTAGTGAGATTCACAAATTCTTGTAAGATATCCTTGACAATGCCATTCATTAAGTACTTGTGAGAGGATGATGTCCCTGTAATAGATGAAGGAGGAGTACTTTCATCGTCTTTTTCTTCCAAGACCGTGTCCTTGGCTGCCTTTGTGCCGTTGTCTTTTGATTGTTTTATTGCACCACTGCTGTCAAGATATGAAATTATGTTTTCTTGTGTCTTATTGCTCATATCAAAACTAAAATACTCAAAGATTCAAGTTAAAATTATGCCATATGGAAGAAAAATATTTTTATTACTTTTGATACAATCATACATATGGCACATCATCTAGTAAGCAAATGAGATTTCAGTTTTGTTGAGTATTGCATAGAGGACCAATGTATCACAGAGAATGACTCTTTGAAATGAACCACTTTGGGACATGAGTATGTGAGTGATGAGGTGGTGAAGTTGCGCTTTGGCTGGACCTAAAGCTCTATCATTGGGCGTAACACCATCCATGAGGGATATATTTTCACATATGTTGGCCAATACAACCTTATGAGAGATACCCAGATTATTATCCCATTTTTCAGAAATGTAGGCATTAACGTCAGCATCATAATAATCGAGGGCTCCACCAATGGAATCTTTGTTCAAATAAATTTGATGGCCTTTAACATGTGAGTGAACAGATTCCTCACTATAGTGTATGTTTGCATAAAACTCTATGACGAAATCAGGATAAACAGGTTTTCTAATTTCAAAGAGTTTTTCCCAATCTAAGTAAATAACATTTTCAATGAAATCAATTTCTTTTTTGGCCAATGCCTTTAGGTCAGCAATATAAGATGAACACAGAGGTCTTTTAGAAATAATATCTATATGAAACTCAAAATTCATACTTGAAGAAAAGCAGAGAGGATCATAATGAGAGTGAAGACGTTTACTGAATTGATATTTGAAACCTACTAGATCAGGATTAGCAGGTTCTTTCACTGAGTTAAGAAAAGATCTTCTGTTACCTTTGGAGGGGCAACTAGAAGGAGCTAAACGTCCTTGAGGACGAGAGGATGAACGAAGAGGAGGAGAAGTTGGTGGTTCTTCATTGTCATGGGTCTCTTTCCTTTCACTACATTTGCCCTAGAAGTTCCTGCTTCTTGTGGCGCCAAAGAGGGTATTGCGAGAGGTGGTTTTTGTCCTTGCCATAGGTTCGGGTATAGGAGAGGAATGTGAGGAAGAGTGTGAATGTATGTGAATGTGGGTGCGGGCTTGTTCCTTTTGTGGAGGGTATTGTAGAGGACACATAGTCCTTGTTTCTCTTCTCGTGGCAACTTTATTTCTCATGGTTAATGAAATAATGAATGTGGTAAAGAGAATATGGGAGTGGTGGAAAAGATGAGAAGTTATCGAGTAATAACTGCTTTAAATGCTTAGTGCATCCCCTCTTTTTGAAAACAAAAAATGATAAATGATAGGGGTTTTGAAAAAATTGAATTTTAAAACAAATGCACGCAATTTGAAAAGACAAGTCAGTTAAAAGGTTTGAAAAATTGAAACTGATTTGACTTGAATGAAAACTCTAAAAGCAAATACCCTTTTTTATGTGAATGATCAATGCAAGCAATGAAGCCCACTTCATAAAATAGAGTTTCTTCCTTTTGTGTCCAATGGTGGTTTTAAGGAAACACAATGGACCACCAAGGACTTAGTTTTGAATCATTTCAATTAGAAGTACCAACACTTAGTCTGAAATCCTGTAACCTAAAGGGAGTCATTATCTGTCCAGTTTTATCTACTGTCGACCTGAGAGACATAAACAACTAGAAAATAATTTTATCACATTTAGTTCAAAAACTTAGCATCAACAATCCCTAATATATTTCATAATTTACAAAATCTATCTTCACACAAAGGTTTTGTAAAAATATCAGCCAATTGATCATCAGATTTCACAAATTGTATTTCAATACTGCTCTTCTGCACATGTTCTCTAATAGAGTGAAACCTCACTTCAATGTGCTTGGTTCTTGAGTGTAAAACAGGGTTGGTGAAAATGTTAATTACACTCATGTTATCACAAAGTAAGGGGATACTATTGACTTACAATTTGTAATCTGCAAATTGATTTTTCAGCCATAAAAGTTGTGAACAACAAGGAGAAGCGACTATGTATTCAGTCTCAACAATGGATAATGCAACAGTAGTTTGCTTCTTGCTTGACCACACATTCAAGGGCTGTCCAAGAAAGAAATAAATCCCTAAAGTGCTTCTTCTATCAACACGGTCTCTGACAAAATCTGCATCACAAAAACCAACTACACATAACTCATCAGATTTGGGATACCAAAGACCAAAATCAGCAGTGCCATTAATGTATCTAATAATCCTTTTTACAGCAGAAAGATGTGATTCTTTTGGATGAGATTGAAATCTAGAAAAAACTCCAACACTATGAACAATGTCCGGTCTAGAGAAAGCTAGATACATAAGAAATCATATCATTCTTTTATACCTTGTTTCATCCACATCTTTCCCGCATTTCATCCTTTTCAAGTTTGAAAATTGGATGCATAGGTGTACTCATTGGTTTGGAGTTTTTTAAACCAAATTTCTTTACTAACTCCTTGGCATATTTATCTTAGTGCACAAAAATTCCACTAGTAGTTTATTTGATTTGGAGTCCTAGAAAGAATGTGAGTTCTTCCATCATACTCATATCAAACTCACTAGACATTAATTTTCCAAATTCAGCACACAAGGCTTCATTAGCCGATCCAAATATAATGTCATCCATATAAATTTGAATAAGTATAAAATGATAATTAGATTCTTTAATAAAAATAGTTGTATCCATAGTACGCCTTTGAAAACCATTTTTCAACAAGAAAGAGCTAATTCTTTCGTACTAAGCTCTTGGATCTTACCTCAAACCATAAAGTGCTTTTGAGAGTTTAAAAACATGGTTTGAAAAATTTTTATTTTGAAAACTAGGGGGTTGAACTACGTATACTTCTCTATCAATAAATCCATTCAAAAAGGAACATTTAACATCTATTTGGAAAAGCTTAATCCTTTCGTGGGCTACATATGCAAGCAATAATCTTATTGCTTTCTTTCTTGCAATCGGAGCAAATGACTCATCAAAGTCAATGCCTTCCTCTTGGTCATACCCTTGAGCCATTAGTCTAACTTTGTTTCTAACAACACTGCCATTCTCACCTAATTTATTTTGAAAGATCTATTTAGTACCCGTTACCTTCTTACCATTTGGATTAGGCACCAACACCTAAACCTCATTCTTTTCAAATTGACTAATTCTTCTTCCATTGCCTTCACCCATGAAGGATCATTGAGTGCTTCCTTCACGTTTTGAGGTTCCACTTGAGAGATAAGAGAAAGCTCATTAAGTTCGATCCTTCTTCTACTTGAGAATCTTGTGGTAACTCCTTGAGATAAATCTCCAATAATGAACTCATGTGGATAGTTCTTCAGGAACTTTCATTCTCTGAATTTTGCTGAAGTGATTTCAAGTTAGGTTTGATTGGGTTCTGCACTGTTGAGATTTCCAAAATTCTCTACTTCAGTAGGAGACAAAATAGAACTGTCTCCTATAATTTGGTCTGTAGAATCAGGAACAATATTTTCTAATATGGGTTCTGATTTGTCTTAACCTTGGATCTTTTTAGAGCTTAATTTAGTTTCAATTCCTGCATCATCCTCCTCAATAACACTTAAAATTGTGTTAGAATCACAAAAGGTGACATGTATGGATTCTTAAAAAATTCTATGTTTCTTGAGGTAAACTCTATATGCTTTGCTAGTGGTTGAATAACCAACAAAAAATGCCTTCATAAGATTTTGGATCAAACTTTCTAAGATTGTCTTTTAGTATTTAAAACAAAATATTTGCATCCAAAAACATGAAAATACTTAAGGTTGAGTGATATTCCTTTCCAAAGCTCATATGGTGTTTTCTTTAAAACTTTTCGAATGATGATTCGATTTAAAATATAACAAGCAGTGTTCACTGCTTCAGCCCAAATAAATTTTGGAATTTCATTTTCACAAAGCATTGCCGTAGCCATTTTTTGAAGGCTTTTATTTCTCCTTTCAACAATCCCATTTTGTTGAGGTGTTCTAGGACATGAAAAATTTTGAGATATTCCAAATTCATCACAAAATGATTCAAAATCTTAGTTTTCAAATTCTTTTCCATAGTCACTTCTTATGGAAATAATTTTTACATTTTTTTATTTTGAGTCTTTTTGCATAGAGTTGAAAAAGCTAAAAAGGCATAATTCTTATGAGCTAAGAAAAGAACCCATCCAAATCTTGTATAATCATCAACCACCACCAAGCCATAGTGTTTACCTCCTAGGCTTTGAGTCCTAGTGAGACCAAAAAGATCAATATGTAGCATTTTCAATGGTCTTTTGGTAGAGATGTCATCCTTGGGTTTGAAAGAAATTTTAGTTTGTTTATCCAATTGACAAGCATCACAAGTTATGTCCTTGTCAAATTTAATTTTTGGAAGACCTCTAACTAAATTATTTTTTACAAGCTTAGAAATTTGAAATATGCTATCATGTCCCAATTTCTTATGCCATAACCATTTTTCAGATTTAATAAAAGTAATACATACTACATTTTGTTCTTTTAGTTCTTCCAAAGTGAGTCCATATACATTATTGCATCCTTTAGCTACAAACAAATTTTCACAAACAACTAAGCATTATAACTTTTTGAAAATAACCAAGTAACCTAAATCACATATATGGCTGATGAGCAGATATTTTATACGCTTTTTGGCATCATTTTCATATAGTTTTTATTGTGTTTTGTTTAAGTTTTATTATATTTTCATAGGTTTTAGTGCAAAATTCATATTTTTGGATTCTTCTTTGAGTTTTTGTGTTTTATGATGATTTTAGGTATTTTATGATGATTTCAGGTATTTTCTGGCTGAAATTGAGGAGTTTTGGCAAAGTCTGAGTCAGAGACAGAAAAAGGACTGCAGATGTTGTTAGGATCTAATCTCCGTGCACTCAAAGCAGCATTTCTGGAGTTACAGAAGTCCAAATAGCGTGCTCTCAACAGCTATGGAAAGATAACATCAAGGGCTTTTAAGAAATATATAATAGTCCATACTTTGCTTTGGAAATGAAGCCCCAAAACTGGCGTTCAACGCCAGCCACCAGCCTTATTGCTAGCGTCCAATGCCCAAAGGGGAGTAGCTGGCATCCAACGCCCATTCAGGAGTCCAAAGCTGGCGTTGGACGCCCAAAAGGGAGCATTAGCTCGTGGCTTCCCTCAAGCTCAGCCCAAACACTCACCAAGTGGGCTTGGAAAATGGATTTTCGCACAACCAGACTAGTCTATCGTATTTATGTAATTCTTAGTTATTAGATTAGTATATATAGGAGAAGATCACCCTTGTTTAGGATCTTCTTCCTCCCCCATTCAAATTACATTGCTTATTGTATAGTATGAGTCACTAACCTCCTAAGGTTAAGGTTAGGAGCTCTGCTGAGTTTCATGGAATAATAATATTACTATTCTATTTCAATATGTTCGATTCTATTCTCTTATGCAACCTCGTTCTTCATCTTATGAATTGAGGGTGACCCGTGACAATCACCCTTGTTCTACATGGGTTCCGTGCGAGTCCTGGTCCAGATAGCGTTGAACCAAAGCTAGAGATTGCATTGCGAATTCCAATAGAGTACCGGGACAACTTTGGATACGTGACATGAAATCCCATTGAGCGTGGGTAAGTGAGGTCTCTGTGGCATTAAGGCTATAGTAAGAGAAGTAGCACTTTCTGATCCGAAAGATCTGCCTCGTCTGTGGCACCTTGAGTAAGATCATGAACGGGAGTGGATTTCTTATAGCTTCATCTTCTGCTACAGTGAGAAACCTAGAGGTGGCTTGATGAGAGGACATGAGTCACTTCAACATGGTGGATTGCTGCAGTAGAGGAGGTTAACTTGATGAGAGGACATGAGTTAATAACTTATGACTGCCATTGAAGGAATCAGAAAGTTATTGAAGAAGACAATAAGAAAAGTTAATCCGGAAAGACAAAGCATCTCCGAAACCTCAACCGTTCTCATACCATTTATTTCACACCTATCTAGTAATGTTTTATTTAATTATCTATTTTATGCATTTTTCTCGTGACAACTATATTTTCTATCCGCCGAACTAAGATCTGCAAGGTAACTGATGCGTAAGCATCTTCTCTATCTTTTCCTAGTGAATTTCCATTCAAATTGTTAAGTTTAATCAAGATTTAAATATCTTTTAGCCACTATGGATGATACTTTGAGTTGTGTACATTTCCGTTTATTTCAGGTAGCATTCGGATGGATTTGACGGAGTTTTGTAGCAGAAAAGGAAGAAAGCGAATAATGCTGTCAACCCCGACCTCCTTGCAATCAAACAGAAATAACTTTAGCTACAGAGATCCAATTGATGTGATTCTAGAGACATTGGAAAGCTAACTTTTAGAGCTTTCCAATGATATATAATAGTATACCCTTTTCTTCCATTTTGCATGGCCTTCTCCATGCTGAACTTGGCTCTTTCCAAGTTCAGTGCCAGCCTAACACTCCAAGGGAAGAATCATGCATCACCCCACGCTGAACTTGGGTAGACTCAAAGGAAAATAATGAAGATGCCATTGTCTCCTCCATGCTGAACTTGGGAATTCTCAAGTTCAGCATGGACCTTAATGAAACAAGTGGTCCCCAATACGTCCAGAGGCTGCACGAGAAGCAATTAATAAATTTTGATTTAACTTTATTTCTTTTATAACTAGGAAAAGATATTATTTAATTTTTAGAAAATATATTTTATATTAATTAGGATTAGATATAAAAAGGAAAAGAATCAGCCCTTTGGGCTCTTCTCTTCTCTCTTACCTCATTTGGCAATTTTTAGTTTACCTGAATCCTAGTTTTTCTCTCTGAATCATGACAATTAAACCTCCATTGTTAAGGTTAGGAGCTCTGTCTATTGTAAGGGTTGGTACTATTATTTTTCTATTTTAATTCATGTACTGATTTATACTTCAAGAATTGTTTTCGTTCTTTATTTTATGAATTTGGGTGGAACGAAATTCCGTGCGAGTCCTGGTCCAGATAGCGTTGAACCAAAGCTAGAGATTGCATTGCGAATTCCAATAGAGTACCGGGACAACTTTGGATACGTGACATGAAATCCCATTGAGCGTGGGTAAGTGAGGTCTCTGTGGCATTAAGGCTATAGTAAGAGAAGTAGCACTTTCTGATCCGAAAGATCTGCCTCGTCTGTGGCACCTTGAGTAAGATCATGAACGGGAGTGGATTTCTTATAGCTTCATCTTCTGCTACAGTGAGAAACCTAGAGGTGGCTTGATGAGAGGACATGAGTCACTTCAACATGGTGGATTGCTGCAGTAGAGGAGGTTAACTTGATGAGAGGACATGAGTTAATAACTTATGACTGCCATTGAAGGAATCAGAAAGTTATTGAAGAAGACAATAAGAAAAGTTAATCCGGAAAGACAAAGCATCTCCGAAACCTCAACCGTTCTCATACCATTTATTTCACACCTATCTAGTAATGTTTTATTTAATTATCTATTTTATGCATTTTTCTCGTGACAACTATATTTTCTATCCGCCGAACTAAGATCTGCAAGGTAACTGATGCGTAAGCATCTTCTCTATCTTTTCCTAGTGAATTTCCATTCAAATTGTTAAGTTTAATCAAGATTTAAATATCTTTTAGCCACTATGGATGATACTTTGAGTTGTGTACATTTCCGTTTATTTCAGGTAGCATTCGGATGGATTTGACGGAGTTTTGTAGCAGAAAAGGAAGAAAGCGAATAATGCTGTCAACCCCGACCTCCTTGCAATCAAACAGAAATAACTTTAGCTACAGAGATCCAATTGATGTGATTCTAGAGACATTGGAAAGCTAACTTTTAGAGCTTTCCAATGATATATAATAGTATACCCTTTTCTTCCATTTTGCATGGCCTTCTCCATGCTGAACTTGGCTCTTTCCAAGTTCAGTGCCAGCCTAACACTCCAAGGGAAGAATCATGCATCACCCCACGCTGAACTTGGGTAGACTCAAAGGAAAATAATGAAGATGCCATTGTCTCCTCCATGCTGAACTTGGGAATTCTCAAGTTCAGCATGGACCTTAATGAAACAAGTGGTCCCCAATACGTCCAGAGGCTGCACGAGAAGCAATTAATAAATTTTGATTTAACTTTATTTCTTTTATAACTAGGAAAAGATATTATTTAATTTTTAGAAAATATATTTTATATTAATTAGGATTAGATATAAAAAGGAAAAGAATCAGCCCTTTGGGCTCTTCTCTTCTCTCTTACCTCATTTGGCAATTTTTAGTTTACCTGAATCCTAGTTTTTCTCTCTGAATCATGACAATTAAACCTCCATTGTTAAGGTTAGGAGCTCTGTCTATTGTAAGGGTTGGTACTATTATTTTTCTATTTTAATTCATGTACTGATTTATACTTCAAGAATTGTTTTCGTTCTTTATTTTATGAATTTGGGTGGAACGAAAGTATGACCCTTGTTCTAATTGAGTTCTTGTATAACTTGGAAAAGCTCTTTACTTGAACAACAGCTTGAAAATATATTCTCTTAAATTTTTAATTATCTGGACTGAACGGGATACATGACATATAATCCTCTTATATTTGGGTAATTAAGATTTCTGTGGCATATAAACTAGAATTGAACTTCACCCTCTAATTGGAATTAAGTGACCAAGGAATTGGTGGTTGATGAATTTTAGAAGAGACTAAAAAGGTCTAAGGAATTAGGGTTTAGTCACATATAGTTTGCCATGAATTAAATCTTACATGATTAAAATAGTTAGTAAGAAAAGTCAATACGGAAAATAGATATCTCTGAAACCTTATCTATTTCTCCATATATATATTTCACAACTTGTTTACTGCTTGCTTTTCTGATTCCCTGAATTTACTGTTTATACTTTTGAACTCTCAAAACACTATTTTCTATTTGTCTAACTAAGTAAATCATTTAACCATTGTTTCTTAATCCATCAATCCTCGTGGGATCAACCCTCATTCACTTGAGGTACTACTTGGTACGACTCGGTGCACTTGCCGGTTAGTTTGTGGTTACAAATTTAACACCAAGTTTTTAGCACCGGTGCCGGGGATTGACTGTGATTGACAACTATTAGTTGTTTGATTGCTTAGATTAGGCGTTTTAGCTTTGAATTTATTTTAATTTTGCATCTTAAATTTTTGACTTTTTCTGGTTTTATTTTTCCTTAATTTCTGAATTTAAATTTGGTGTTCTCTAGTTATTTTTATTTTATTTTTTCTTAATTATTTGGGTTAATAATTTCAAATTTTTTGTCTTATTTTAATAGTAATTTTCGAATTCTAGTGTTTATTTTATTTAGTATTTTTATTTTATTTCGTTACACAGATTACCTCACTGGGAATTCTCTGCACTTTGATGTAGAGAATCCCATCTTTTTTTGTCTTCTGTCTGTTGATGAGCAGGAACAAGGAGAAGGAATCTCTGTTAGACTTTGATCCTGAACCTGAAAGGACTTTCAGGCGACATTTGCAACAAGCAAGACTTTACAAGGCTGCAGAGTCCACCATGGATCATAATAATGCCGCTAATGCCAATGTGGCAAATCCAGTTGGGAATGAGCAACCTAGAAGAGTGCTTGGCTCTTACACTACTCCTAATACATACCTTTATGGCAAAAGTATTGTGGTGCCTCCTATAGCTGCAAACAACTTTGAACTAAAACCACAACTAGTCACTCTTGTGCAATAAAACTGTCAATATCATGGACTCCTTCAGGAAGATCCCAATCAGTTTATCTCTAATTTTCTGCAAATTTGTGATATTGTGAAAACTAATGGGGTGAACCCTGAGGTGTAAAAACTTATGCTCTTCCCATTTGCCTTGAGGGACAGAGCAAAGTTGTGGCTAGATTCTCAACCCAAGGAGAGTTTGGATACTTGGGATAAGGTTGTCACTGGGTTTCTTACTAAATTTTTCCCACCAAAGAAGCAGACTAAGATTAGGGTGGAGGTTCAGACATTCAGAAAGAAGGATGGTGAGACCCTCTATGAAGCTTGGGAGAGGTACAAATTGCTGACTAGGCAATGCCCTTTGGACATGTTCTCTAAATGGACTCAACTAGATATCTTTTATGAAGGCTTGGGTGAAATGTCCAAGATGTGCTTAGATAATTTTGCAGGTAATTCATTGCACATGAAGAAGACACCGGAGGAAACTATTGAGCTTATTGAGTTGGTTGCTAGCAACCAATATTTATACTCATCTAACAGGAATCTAGTGAACTCTGAGGCTCCTCAGAAGAGAGGCATTTTAGAAGTGGAAGCTGTTGATGCTCTTCTTGCTCAGAACAAGCTTTTGTCTCAGTAAATAAATCTAATTACTCAATAGTTGAGTGGAATGCAAGTTTCAGCTGTCAACACTCAAAATTCACATCAAGAGGTCCCTTATGACGTGACAGGTAATTTTATGCAAAATAAAAATTATGATTATGCTCAATCTTCTTCTGAACAGGTCAATTACATGGGGAGTGCTCCTAGAAATCCCAATAATGATCCCTATTCTAAGACTTACAATCAGGGGTGGAGAAATCACCCAAATTTTGGGTGGAGAGAGCAACCTCAAAGGCCACAGAATTTTAATAATAATTCTCAGGGTGGTTTTCAACAGAATAATTTTAATAACCACCAGTTTCAGTCATCTCAACAAGCAACTTCTCAGCCCTAGCAGAACAATGATTTGGAAGCAATATTGGCAAGTTTTAGACAGGAAACCAGAGCATCAATCAAGAACTTGGAGATTTAGATGGGTCAATTAGCCACAAAAGTTAATGAAATTGATCAGAGGACCACTAATAGCCTTTCTAGTAACATAATTCCAAATCTAAGAGCGGAATGCAAGGCTATCACCTTGATAAGTGGACAAGTGGCAAGTACGGAAGAACAAGTTAATAAGGAGCCAGTTGAAAAAGAAGCTCCAGAGGAGAAGAAGGAAGAAGTAGAGCATGGCCCTCCAAAGCGTGCAGACAACCCATTCCCAGACTTTCTTGACACTTATCCTACATTGCCAAAGGCTCCCGAATACAAGCCTAAGATGCCATATCCTCAGAGACTTCAAAAGGAGACCAAGGACAAGAAGTTTTCAAAGTTCTTGGAAGTCTTTAGAAAGTTGCAAATCAATATTATTTTTGCTGAGGTTTTGGATCAAATGTCTCTCTATGTCAAATTTATGAAGGAGTTGTTATCAAAGAAGAAGCCTTTAAAGAGAGATGAGACAGTGGTCCTGACTAAGGAATGTAGTGCCATCATTCAGAATAACTTGCCAAGGAAAATGCTGAATCTAGGGAGCTTTCAAATTCCATGCACCATTGGGAGCACAACTTTTGAGAAAGCGTTATGTGATCTGGGATCAAGCATCATTTAATGCCCTTGTCTGTGATGAAGAAGCTGCAAATCCAAGAGGCACAACCTACAAGGATAGCATTACAGATGGCAGAAAAATCTATAAAGCCTGCATACGGATTAGTGGAGAATATCTTGGTCAAAGTGGGTAAGTTCTTCCTCCCAGCAGATTTTGTGATTCTTGACATAAGAGAGGATGAGAATGCCTCTATAATTCTAGGAAGACAATTCCTAGCCACTGGAAGAGCTCTGATTGATGTGGAAGAAGGTGAATTAATGCTTAGAGTGCATAATAAGGAACTAGTCTTTCATGTCTTCAAAGATATACATTCAGCAGGTGAAGAAGAGAGGTGTGTAACACCCCAATTACCCTAAGCCTTACCTCTAGCCGTAAAGCAAAGGTTAATAAGAGGTTACGATAGTCCTAAGGCTTATACATATTTATATATAGAAGGGAATATTATATTCTAGAAGCTTGATGAAGGATTAAGCTCAAAGACAGAATTACAAAAGCGTAAAACGTTCACACGAAGCTAATGCACAAGGCACAAGGTTTTGATGTAAAATAATAAAACATATATATAGATACAATATTATTGTAATCATAGAGAACTAGCCGCAGCTTGCGGAGTTTAAGCCGACTAGTTACAATTAGAAAGATACAGAGTTTTAGAATTAAAACAGCTTATACAACTTATCTCTCAAATAAGCCTCTAAGGCCATAAAGATAAATATACAAGAGGTGAGAGAATACTATGACGAAAGTAAAACATTTATAAACAAGGAACGAACCATACTCCGCTCTGTCACCATATCCGCAATCTCACCGAAGTAGATTACGACCTGCATCTGAAAAACAACAACAAAGTATAGAATGAGAACCGGAGGTTCTCAGTATGGTAACAGTGCCCAATGATTTAAGATGTAAGGCTCCGGGACGCCGAAGGCAATTCTAGAACTTCACATCGCATACGGGTATCCAAGCTTAGAATAAAATATAATTAACGTAAACCTTAAACAATAAACATGGTTTTCTAAACCTAAGGGAATTATAGCTAATACTAACCACACCGCTGTATCCCACAGCCATCGCAAACCTAACCTCTGTGCGATCCCATCGCCACCGCCTACCTAACCTCCTAGCATCAGACAATCACAAATAATGCAGGCAAGTAAAACACAGATAGTATTCATTTACAGCAAATAATTCAAGAAGTAAGTAAGCATGTTATACAATTAGGCAAACTCAAGTAAACAAGCCAAGCAAGCATATAGAAGATGCACATGATGAATGTCTATCCTATTGGCTCGTGATATCACTTGTCGGTCCGTAGATGCCAACCCGACACATCCTCCCAGATGTAGCCTTTTCTGCCACGTCAGAGACATAGTTTCCTGCACACTCATACAGCAGCAGTCTACTGCGTCAGATATATAGTGCCCAGCACACTCCTGTAGTAAAGAGTCTACTACGTCAGGGATATAGGCCTCACACACTTCTTGCAGTAGAGAAGGAACCATCCACAAACAATTCATGTAGCAGAACAATCTGCCATGCCGGGGATATGGGCCCCGCACACTCTCAACCACAACTAGTCATGTAGCAAAACAATCTACTACGCCGGAAATATAGGCTCCGCACACTCTCATATAATCCAATCATACCCTCATCATCCCTTTTCACGTTCTCAACTTAACACAACCATCATCAATTCATGATTCTCCATTCTGAACTCATCAGTTCATCAATTTCTCAATTCATTGCCAATAATCACCCAGTTCACTACTCTTCCTTCTCTCTTAACCAAACTCATCCCCAAAACACCAGAAACCTAAGCCTCTGTCCGCTAACTTTTCAAAAATAATCATCAACTAAAACCCTTAGCTTATTTCCCTTATTCCCATACTCAAATCTAAGCCCAACAGCCTTAAAATGGTGTTATAGAAACTTACAACCTTGTTGGGAAGGTGAAATAGTTGAAAACAAAGTTTAAATTTATGAAACAGGTCGTGTACGTCTGCACAGGGGTGTGCGTACGCATGCCCAGGAAGATTTTCAAAGTGTGCGTACGCATAGGGATTTGCATACGCACAGGTACTGATCCTTCCCGACTTGTGCCTGCACACAGGGCTGTGCGTACGCACAGGTCGTAATTCTTCGTTGATGTGCACGCACACAAGCTGTGCTAACGTGGCAAACAGCACGGCCTTCCCTGCCTTTGCGTGCGCACAGGTCTGTGCGTGCGCATAGGTTTTAAAAAGTGCAGGGTTGTGCGTGTGCACGCACATGGCTGTGCGTGCGCACATATCAGAAATCCTGACATTCTACAACTTTGCAGAATTTCAGATTTTTAACACCAACTTTGAATGATCATAACTTCCTCTACAAAAAATCCAAATTTTACAAACTTTATATCAAATTGAAGGGTTTTCAATGGACTTTAACCCTAAGTAAATTTCAGCAACTATTGAAAATTGAGGCACAAGTTATGACCCTTCAAAGTTCACTAAAAACTAGTTTTTACCAAAAACCTCAAAACTTTAATTTGAACCAACTTTCCATTCAAAACCAAATCAAAACCTACCAAATCACCATAAACTACTACCACACACAACAACTTACCTCTTCATATCATTCTTTTCAATTTCACGTAATTTACTCAACCATTATACCATATCTCACTACCAAATCCATAATTTCTTACTCAATCATAATTTCACACTCATAATCATAATCAATCAACAACAACCTCAACTACCAAAACAAATCATCATAAATTCCAATAATCATTATTGTTCATACCTTGGGTCGAGCTATGCAACCCGGGATGATCGAAGACAAGAAGACCGACCATCTCAGGTCAGGCTCCCCAACCTTTTCCTTTAAAAGAGGTCGGCCAGATCGATAGTAGAGGCCCAAAGCAGGCCCAAATAAAGGAACGCAACCCAAATCTAAAGGCAGCCTGATGAGGACCAAAAGCATGGTTTGGATTTTTACACTAAAAATAGGATTGACGTTGCAAGTATAGTCCAAACCCAACAATTGATCATCAATCAAATTATAATTCTAAAGATGTCACAATTCAATACAAAATTAAACCGAGAGTATTTAGTCTCCCGGGTCGTTCTCCTTAGGAACTAATGCCAATGAGCGCACACAATTTTGGTTGTGGAAAGCAAGGGGTGTTTTCAATGAAGAAGTAAGAAATAAAGAGATAAAAGAACCAGACAAAATTGCAATTAATAAACTAATGAAGGAACAAAAGAACTATGTATGTAATATAAACAAATAAAACTATAAAGTGATTGAAAAGTGGTTCAAAACATAAATAAAACCTTGACTTGGGATGAGTTATGGAATTCCTTCCTTGCCATAACCACAACTATGATAATTATGATGGATTAATCTCACTAAGTCAACCCTTAACATCGAAGGATAAGTCAAGTGAGCATAATTGTTATTAATCCACAAATCCTAGCTAACTTACTAATTACCTTAGTAAAAAGCTAGCGTTAGTGGAAACAATAACAATTAACAACCCAAGAATTATCACTAAATATTGGACATTATAGCTCTAGTAATCCATAAACTCATTTTTCCCAAGCCAAGGGTGGAAATCTACCCCATAACTAGGGTTGACATTTCATCAAACACCTAGCATGCATATTCACAAAACATGGCAAAATTGGGAAAATGGTAAAAACTATAAACCATAAATGATCAAAATCAATAAAAGCAATTCAAACAAACATATAAGAGCCATCAAACATCAAATTAAACAACTAGGAATCCAAAATTGCAAAACTATGTAAATTGGCAAGAGAAATGAAAATAAGAGAAAATGTAGAACAAGCAATGTATTAAAAGAGACAATTAAAGGAATACTTACAATAAAAGTTGCTAGAATCCAAAATCAAACTTGAAGTATAAAATGCTACAAACCCTAACTAAAACCCTAAGAGAGCAAAACCTAAAACTACACTACACTACTCCTACTATGTGTTTTTCCTAAACTAAGATGGCTCTCCCTTCATATGTGTTGCATTCCCCTTCATATAGCACTTGATTTCAGCATCCAAACCTTTCAAAATGGGCCAAAAGAGCCCCAAAACGCGAGTCCACGTGACTTTTTAATGGAGGCATGCGCTGGTACCTGTGCGGACGCATAGGTGTGTGCGTACGCACGCATGCTGATTTCTATTTTGTGCGTATGCACGCATCCTTGTGCGCACGCACGCATGGCTGAGCTATTCTCCTTTGTTTTCTTCATGTTTTCTCCCTATTGCATGCTCCTCTTTCATTCCCAACAAGCCATTCCTACTTATTCATCTGAAACCACTCACAAATAACATCAAAGTATCGAATAAAAGGTAAATGGAATAAAATTAGTCAAAATAAGTACAAAAGAACATGTTTTCACATTTAGGCACAATCTAGAGAGAAAACACAAAAGTATGCTATTTTGGTGCTTAAGTGTGAGTTCATGTGCTAGAATCCATCAAATTTGAGTCAAAATATACCAACAAATATGGACTCATCACAGCCCAAAGCCTAGAAAGATAAAGGCGGTTCCTCCTATAGATAAGATGGCCTAAAAAGATAAGATAAGATAAACTATCTTATCTCCAGAAAGGTCACTCCACACCATTATAAATACACTGGAGCACCCAGGTATAACTCATGCTCTGATTCTATTAAAAACTTGCCTAAAGCATGAGCTAACTTAAGCATCGGAGTCTCTTGCAGGTACCACCACCCTCCGGTGATGAAGGATCAGCAGCACCACCAAATCCAACAAGTCGGACACGGCAGCTCCGGCCACCACCGCGGATCTTGTCCGAGATCGACCTACAGTTTCAGGTAACCCTCAGAACATTGGCGCCGTTGCCGGGAAACCTGGAAGTCATCCCATCATCATGGCGGACAACCTGGACAACAACCACAACTTAGATTTAGAAAATAGAACACCGCATAAGAACGCGGACATCACATTGAAAGATACGCCTCAACCAAATGGAGAGAAGCATTCTCCAAATACAAAAATCCTAGATGCCCTTCAAGAGCAACAGAATCGTCTCAAGCAACTCGAACAAGAGGCCGAACATCAGCGTGAGGCCGAAAGGAACCTTCGGAGAGAAACAAGACGACGCCGAGAGTTAGAGGACAAGCTTCTAAGGCTCGAAGCCGATCTTAAAAACAAAACCATTCGATCCAGTCATGAAGACAGCTCCCACAAAGATCAAGACCCGTTCACCAAAAAGATCATGAAAGCTAAAGTCCCCAAGAACTTCAAAGCTCCCGACATGACCCTGTACGACGGTACCTCTGATCCAACAAAGCGTGTCTGGACATACAAAGTCTGCCAACAGAAGCAGCCATCATGGGTCTCATCAATGGCCTACGAGAAGGACCTTTTAGCCACTCCATATCAAAAAAGCATCCTACATCTTTGAACGAGGTACAGGAAAGGGCAGAGAAATACATCAACATGGAGGAAAACTCTCGACTAGGAGAGAGCTCAAAACCTGGATTCTCCTACCTATCTCGGGACAAGGATAAAGATTCCAAGAAAAAAGAAGATCAACCCGGGGGAGAAGCCTAAAAAATACCACAATTACACTCCTCTTCGGGTATCCCTTGTGGATATTTACCGAGAAATATGCCACACAGAGAAGATCCCACTACCTCGCCCAATCAAGAGCAAAAAAGGAGGGGAAATCAGACAGAATACTGCGAGTACCACCGAATCTACGGACATCCTACCAACGAGTGCTTCGACTTAAAGAATGTCATAAAGAAACTGGCAAGAGAAGGACGACTAGATCGGTACTTAGCCAGCAAAGCTGATGAACCTAGAAAAAGAAGAAGGGATGAAGAGGTCGGACGAGCTGATCGACCACCTCACACCCCAGAGAGATATGTCCATATGATAAACGGAGGATTTGCAGGAGGGGGATCTCTAAATCATCTCGCAAAAGGCACCTTAAAGAAGTATATCACGTCGGGGAAGGAGAGAGGTCAGCCGACCCCCCACTATTACCTTCACCCAAGAAGATGTAGCAGGCACTATCCTGGGCATGATGATCCCATGGTCATTACTATCATATTAGCCAATGCAAATCTCCACCGAACACTGGTAGATTAAGGAAGCTCCGCAGATATCTTGTTTAAGTCCGCCTTCGACAAACTCGGCCTACAAGATAAAGAGCTAAGAGCATATCCAAACAGCTTGTTCGGACTTGGAGACACTCCAATCCAACCACTTGGTTATATCTCACTACATACAACCTTTGGAAAGGGAACTTGATCAAGGACACTCAACATAGACTACATTGTAGTCGACGTGAGCTCAGCTTACAATGCCCTGATAGGTCGGCCAACTCTAAATCAACTCGCCGCAGTAGTTTTAACTCCACATCTATGCATGAAGTTCCCAACTCCAGAAGGGATTGACACGATAAAAGAAGACCAGAAAATTTCATGACGGTGCTATAATAAAAGTCTGAACCTTAGAGGCAAAGGAGAAAAAATCAACACTATCGAACTCGGGGGAGTTAGAGCTCGCGAAGAACTTCATCCACAACCTGAAGGCGAGATCGAAGAAGTCCAGATCAGAGATGCCCTGGATAAAATAACAAATATTGGAGCAACCCTAATAGAAGACGCGAAGAAGCCGTTGATACAATTCCTAAAGGACAACGCCGACCTCTTTGCATGGAAGGCCGTAGACATATTGGGCATAGACCCCAAGATAGTGTGCCATAAACTAGCGGTATATCCAGGAGCTCAGCCAGTGCAACAGAAACGTAGAAAGCTCAGACTGGAAAGGTCCCAAGCTGTGGAAGAACAGGTACGAGCACTATTGGAGGCAGGATTCAAAAGAGAGGTCAAATATCCACTATGGCTAACCAATGTCGTTTTGGTAAAAAAGTCAAATGGGAAGTGGCGGATGTGCACTGACTACACCGATCTCAATAAGGCCTGCCCAAAAGACCCCTACCCATTCCCAAATATAGACACTCTAGTGGATGCCTCCTCTGGATACAAGTACCTCTCCTTCATGGACGCATACTTGGGATACAACCAAATCTCAATGTACCCACCTGACCAAGAAAAAACCTCGTTCCTAACCCCAAAGGCAAACTATTGCTATGTAGTCATGCCCTTCGGACTTAAGAACGCAGGAGCAACCTACCAAAGATTGATGAACAAAGTCTTCGCAGATCATATCAGGAAACTAATGGAGGTTTATGTAGACGACATGCTGGTAAAGACACAAAGCGAGGAATCATTGTTGTTCGATCTCGCCGAAGTGTTCGACACCTTAAGAAGGCATGGTATGCGACTTAACCCCGCAAAATGCACCTTTGCGGTAGAAGCCGACAAATTCCTGGGTTTTATGCTCTCACAAAGAGGAATAGGGGCTAACCCGGATAAATGCCGACCTATACTCAACATGAAAAGTCCGACTTGCGTCAAGGAGGTACAACAGCTCAATCACAGACTGGCAGCTCTGTCCAGATTTCTAGCTGGATTAGCCATAAGATCTCTCCCCTTTTATGCAACATTGAAGAAGGGAAAGAAGTTTGAATGGACAACGGAGTGCGAACAAACCTTCCATGATTTCAAAAAATTCTTGGGGCAACCACCGATTCTTACCCGACCAAGGGAAGGAGAAGCGCTCGTATTATACCTGGCAGTGGAAAATCGAGCAATAGCTTCAACACTAGTTAAAGAAGACGAAGGCGGACAATAACCCATCTACTTTATCAGCAAAGCTCTGCAAGGAGCCGAACTGAACTATCAAAAGATAGAAAAGTTCGCCTACACTCTCATACTCACTTCTCGATGACTCCACCCATATTTCTAAGCTCACACCATCAAGGTACGGACCAACCAGCCCATAAAAGGTATTCTGCAGAAGACAGACTTAGCCAGAAGAATCCTACAGTAGGCAGTAGAGTTATTCGAATTTGATCTCCAATATGAAGCTTGGACAGACATCAAATCACAGTATCTGGCCGACTTCATTGCTGAGCATACTGACACCCCAGGAACTCCTACAAAATGGAATCTCTACGTGGATGGCTCTTCAAACAAAAGCAGGAGTGGCGCAGGTGTGATAATAGAAAGGGATCAGGGAACCCAAATCGAACTCTCCTTAAAATTCAACTTCCCTACTTCGAATAATCAGGCTGAATATGAGGCACTACTAGCTGGTTTGAAGCTGGCTAAGGAGGTTGGAGCTTAAAAACTTATCATCTTCAGTGATTCACAAGTAATTACCTCACAAATAGAAGGGAGCTACCAAGCCAAGGACCCTACTATGGAAAAGTACCTGGACAAAACCAGGGAAGAGCTCGGACAACTCGGGGAATATGAGGTCCACCATATACCTCAAGAACAGAATGCCCGAGCTGATACACTCTCAAAACTAGCCAGCACCAAACCAGGTGGCAATAATAGAAGTCTCATCCAGGAAACACTGCAAAATCCATCAATCTCGGAGGAAGAAAAGGTCCTAGCCATATCAGGTCAGGATCAAGGGTAGATGACTCTCATAATCAACTACCTCAAGTCAGAGATACTCCCCATATATAAGAAGGAGGCAAAGAGGATAATATGAGAAGCACAGTATTACACCATAATGGGTGACATCTTATATAGGAGAGGGATCTCGACACCCCTCCTAAAATGCGTGCCGACCTCCAAATTCCCAGGGAAGTCCTGGAAGAAATACACAACGGCATGTGTGACAATCACTTGGGGGCACGAGCTCTTTCCAAAAAGGTACTCCGAGCTAGATTCTTCTGGCCAACCTTACAGAAGGAAGCAACAGAGTTCATCAAAATATGTCCACCATGTCAGAAGCATGCCAACTTCTATATTGCTCCACCAGAGGAGCTCATCAGCGTTACGTCGCTTTGGCCATTCGCAAAATGGGGGCTCGACCTCTTTGGACCCTTCCCCCAAGGATCGGGGCAAGTCAAGTTCCTCATCGTAGGGATAGACTACTTTACAAAATGGATTGAGGCAGAGCACTTAGCTAACGCCACAGCTCAGAGAAGTAAAAAATTCCTATATAGAAACATTATCACCAGGTTTGGAGTCCCTTACTCCATCACCACGGATAATGGCACTCAATTTAGTGACACAGGTTTCAGAAAATTGGTAGCTGACTTGAAAAGAAAGCACCAATTCACATCCGTAGAACACCCACAAGCCAACGGACAGGCAGAAGCTGCCAACAAAGTCATACTAGCTGAGTTAAAATGGAGACTACAGGAGGCAAATGGAGCTTGGGCAGAAGAGCTCCCACAAGTCCTATAGGCATATCAGACAACTCCACACTCCACCACAGGAGAATCACCCTTCCGACTAGCTTACGGAATGGAGGCAATGATCCCAGTAGAGATCGGAGAGGAATCCCCCAGAATAATTCTATACAATGAAGAGGCCAACCCTCAAATCTAAAGGGAGGAACTCGACCTACTCCCAAAAATCCAAGAAAGAATTCGGATTAGAGAGGAAGCATTAAAGCGTCGAATGGCCTCACGATACAATCAGAAGGTAGTTCAGCGAAGTTATACCAACAATGATCTCATCCTTATCCAAAATGACATCAGAGCAGGTCGATCAGGAGAAGGAAAGCTAGCAGCTAACTGGAAAGGACCTTACCGAGTTGTAGAGGTACTGGGAAAAGGCTACTACAGTGTGTTTGACGTAGAGGGGCGAGAGCTACCAAGGTCATGGCACGCCTGCAACCTAAGAAGGTACTATAGTTAGGCAATAATAAAGATCTTAGGTAAAGGTGCACATCTTTTTCCTGAAAAAAGATTTTTTATCGAGGTACCAAGCCAAGATCTACAAAATTTTCTGACTTAAAAGGGTAAGTACCCACATGTATATATCCTTGTCTATATGCCTTTTTTTAAAATAAAGTTTTTCAGATCCTCTACGAAGTTTTTGCTACCAAGACGCATTAATCTGAATGCAAAAAATTCATCATCCGATCACGACAAGGTCGGCAAGATGAAAGCGATTAAAACAGATTAATGCAAGAAGTTATACAAAGTAAACCATAGAAACAAGCCTGACAAGGTCTGAATAAAAATGGATTACTAAAAATAACTTAGGAAGGACCGACAAGAAGAAGTTGGACCAACCCTATCAAAGCGACAAAGTTATAAAAAGTAACCCATAGAAAGAGGCCTGACGAGGTCTGAGTAAAAATGGATTACTAAAAATAACTCGAAAAGGACCGACAAGAAGAAGTCAGACCAGACCGACTAAAGCGACAAAAGTTATAAAAAAGTAATCCATAGAAAGAGGCCTGACGAGGTCTGATTAAAAATGGATTTACTAAAAATAACTTAAGAAGAACCGACAAGAAGAATTCAATCCCAACCGGTCAAAGCAAAAGTTATAAAAAGTGATCCATAAAAAGAGACCTGGCGAGGTCCAACTAAAAATAGATTGCTAAAAATAACTTAAAGAAGGATCGACAAAGAGAAGTCAGACTAATAAAAAGCGTGCGCTAAAAGGGACTCAGCTTCACCCAAAAAGCTACAACCCCACGAAAAGGCTATCAAAATTGTCTGGAGCAACTAAAAAGCTTCTACGAGAACACTAAGAAGTTGTCGGACAAAGTTAGCCCCAAAGACCACTTCACAAAGGATGGGCAAAGCAATAAAGCAATAAAAAAGAGGTCGGACAGAAAGGTACCAACACTCTGAAAAGATTCGTAGAAATTGCAACAATACAATCAACATATTAGAGATAAAAACATTGAAGACTCAAAAAGCCACCATAAAGTCGGCCTCAAGAATTCAAAACGTTTGATTTTTCCAAAATAAGTTGCTAAGTAAAAGCAACCGAATGTCAAGAGAAGTCAAGCCAGTAAAAAGTTACAAAATCAACAAGTTCAAAAGCCCACAAACTGGGCTACACAAATATATTAGAATTTACAAAGGATTTAAAGTCTCCCCAGTGGCAGCATCCTGGGGTGAAGGAGGATGGGTCGAGAGCGGGACAGCATCAACAGTTCCATCTGGCTGGTTCAGGATCTGAACATCAGTGTCCGACTCGGGATGGCCGGCCTCAGATGCAGGAGTTGGAGAAGTCGGGGCAGCAGAAGCCTTGGCTGATGGCGCAGGAGAAGGGACCACATCTTCATCGTCATCTGGGGCAGGAATGATCTTGCCATCCTCCACCATATTATCTAAGCTGAAGAGAGTGAGGTCAAGCTCGGGAGCGAGAACTCGGACCTGGGCTTTCAGATTCTCGTAGGCGTCGGTCACACTACCCACAAGATGGCCCTGCAGTTCAGCGTAATCAGCATGGGTGGACTCTAGCCTTTCGCTGGTCTCCAGCAGCTCGCCATGAGCACGGACATAGCTCTCCTTATGCTTCTGCACCATCTCCTCGGCCAGAGTCGCAACAGCCACAGCGGCAGTAGCCCGGGTCTTCTCATTCTCCAGATCCAGCTCCAACTTGGCTACCTTCGCTCAAGCTCATCCTTTTAACCCCTAATCCTTTCAAATTCATACTTCGCTTCCTCCATGAAAGCCTTGGTTGCATGAACAGGAGAGTCCTGGACAGTGCGGAACAAGGTTGCTCCCATATGTGCCATCCTAACACTATTTCGGGTAATAAAATTCAAATGGTGAAGGATGGACACGTCGCACATGGGAAGTCGGCCATAGGGAGCGATTTGATTGTCAACAAACCCCACATCATCAAAATCAAGGGCATCCAAATCAAAGGGCTTAACAATCTTCTGTCTTTTGGCAGGAGGACTGGCAGTTGGGGAAGAGGCAACACCAGAGGTCGGCTGGGAAGGATCAACCACATGGACCTAGGGAGTAGGGATAATCTTTCTCGGCCTAGAAGTGCGTGGTCGGCTTCTTAGGAGGGACCTGAGAAGATCCTTCCCTCGAAGCCCTAGCCGAGATGTTTTGAGCAGCCGTAGCTTTCCTGGCCTTTTTAAAGGCCTTCATGGAGTCCGAAGTCTTCGCCATCTCTGAAAAAAGAAGCCAGCAAAAATAAGTTACAACTAAGGGACAAATCAACAAAGTAAACAAACAAAACAAATAATCAACAGAAGAATAAAAAAAAGATCGACCACTACCTAGCTCAGCACGAAGGAGAGAAGGATTCCCTAAAAACTTCTTCGTATCGAGATAAGGAGGCTCCCCTCAGTTCTCCTCCAGCACACTCATGAAAGCCTGCTCAACCTCACTCAGACTCTCCCATGAATACTTGACTACTACCACCTTCTATTGCAACGATAAAGGAAAAGTGGGTTCGTCATTTTCATCTAAAAAGAAAGGCCGAGCTCCTTCAACAGCTCAGACCTTGAAAAAATAGTTCTTGAAGTCGCGGAAGGATTTGTCATACATTGAAAAAACTTTCTTTCCTTGGGTAGCTCGGAAAGAAATCTAAGAGGTCTTCTTCTTGGCTACCCCAGGTTTAGTCAACACAAAAAGATGAAGAAAAAAGTGTTTGAGAAGGTCAGACACCTAACTCTTGACACAAAAGATGAAAAATTTTTATAAAATCCCATGAATTAGGATGGAGCTGGGAAAGGGCTACGTTACAGGACCACATCAAATCAGTCTCTGTTCATGCCCTGGGTCGAGCTGTATGACCCGGGCTGATTGAAGACATGTCGACCAACCTTTTCAAGATAGGATTACCTGACCTCTTCTCAAAGAGTTCGACCAAATCACTACAAAATGCCCAAGAAGGCCCGAAACAGAGGAACACAACCCAAATCTAAAGGCAGCCCAAGCCTAGAAAGATAAGGGCGGTTCCCTTAAAGATAAGATGACTTCACTCAAAGATAAGATAAGATAACTATCTTATCTCAAGATAAGATCACTCCACACCAGTATAAATACACTAGAGCACCCAGGTATAACTCATACTCTGATTCTACTAAAAACCTACCTAAAGCCCATGCTAACTTAAGCATCGGAGTCTCTTGCAGGTGCCACCACCCTTCCGGTGACGAAGGATCAGCTACATCATCAGCACCACCACATCCAACAAGTCAGACACGTCAGCTCCGGCCACCGCAGCAGATCTCATCTGAGATCGATCTACAGTTTCAGGTAACCCTCGGAACATTGGCGCCGTTGCCGGGGAACCTGGAAGTCATCCCATCATCATGGCGGACAACCTTGACAACGACCACGATTCTGATCTAGAAAACAGGACGCCGCATAAGAACGCAGACACCACACCAAAGGATACACCTCAACCAAACAAAGACAAGGATTCGCCAAATATAGAAATAACGGAAACCCTAACTAATGGATTGGGGCAGGTCAAATTCTTCATTGTAGGGGTAGATTATTTCACAAAGTGGATTGAGGCAGAGCCCCTAACTAATGCCACTGCTCAAAGAAGTCAGAAATTTCTATATAGAAACATTGTCACAAGGTTTGGGGTTTCTCACTCCATCACCACAGACAATGCCACTTAATTCATAGATGCAGGCTTTAGAAAGTTGGTAGCCGACTTGAAAATAAAGCACCAATTCACATCCGTAGAACACCCCCAGGATAATGGACAAGCAGAAGCCGCCAATAAAGTCATACTAGCCGGGTTAAAATAGAGACTACAGGGTGCAAAGGGAGCCTGGGCTGAGGAGCTCCCACAAGTCCTCTGGGCATATCGGACAACTCCACACTCCACCACAAGGGAATCACCTTTCCGATTGGCTTATGGAATGGAGGCAATAATCCCGGTAGAAGTCGAAAAAGGATCCCCCAGAACAATCCTCTACAGTGAAGAAGCCAACTCCCAACTTCAAAGGGAAGAGCTCGACCTACATCTAGAAGTCTGAGAAAGAGCTCAGATCAGGGAAGAGGCGTTAAAACGTCGAATGGCCTCAAGATACAATCGAAAGGTAGTACATCAAAGCTTTTCCAACAATGACCTCATCCTAATCCGAAATGATATCGGAACAAGTTGACTTGGAGAGGGGAAGCTAGCGGCTAACTGGAAAGGACCCTACTGAGTCACATAGGTGCTGGGAAAAGGCTACTACAAAGTGTCCGAACTTAAGGAGTGGGAGCTACCAAGGTCATGGCACGCCTGCAACCTAAGAAGGTATTTTAGTTAGGAGGTAATAAAAGATCTTAGGTCAAATGTGCACTCTTTTTTTTGAAAAGGTTTTTTAACGAGGCACCAAGCCAAGATTTGCGAAATTACCTGACTTAAGAAGGATAAGCACCCGCATGTGTATATTTGCCTATTTTCTATTTTGAATAAAATTTTCCAGATTTTCTACAAAGTCACTTTACCAAGACGCATTAATCTAAAACGCAAAAATTCATTGCCCGATTATAAAGCTACAGATTGGCAAAGTGAAAACCAAATTCATTGTCCGATCATGATAAGGGCGACAAAAATGAAAACTGAATTCATCAGAAGTCGGCTGGTGCACGAAATTGTGATCACACTTTTCACAACTCCGCACAACTAACCAGCAAGTGCACTGAGTCGTCCAAGTAATACCTTACGTGAGTAAGGGTTGATCCTACGGAGATTGCCGGCTTGAAGCAAGCTATGGTCATCTTATAAATTTCAGTCAGGCATATTCAAATGGTTATGAGGTTTTGATAATTAAAAGACAAATAAAATAGAAAATAAAATAAAGATACTTATGTAATTCATTGGTGGGAATTTCAGATAAGCATTTGGAGATGCTTTGTTGCTTCTGAATCTCTACTTTCCTGTTGTCTTCCTCCAATCCTGCGTCCTCCCTTCCATGGCAAGCTGTATGTTGGTGGATCACCGTTGTCAATTGCTACCATCTGTCCTCTCAGTAAAAATGGTCCAGGTACATTTTCGCACGACTAATCATCTGTCGGTTCTCACTTGTGTCGGAATAAGATACATTTATCCTTTTGCACACTGTCACTGCGCCCAACATTCGTGAGTTTGAAGCTCGTCGTAGTCATCCCTTCCCAGATCCTACTCGGAATACCACAGACAAGGTTTAGACTTTCCGGATCTCAGGAATGCTGCCAATTGTTTCTAGCCTATACCACGAAGGTTCTAATATCAAGGGTTCGAATGCTCTGTTGTCAGGAGAGGCGAGTCAAATCCATGAGATTAGAGACACAAGAGATTATACTCCGGCTGTCGTCCAATGACTACGTTGAACATCATGTAGACCGCTTGTGGTTGTCAGGCACGCGGATCTTGGCTAAGCGAGTAACGAAGATAATGGGTGATTGTCACGGGTCACCCCTTCATTCTGACTTAACTGAATTAAGTACAAGAGTATATCTTGGAGAAGAAGTAGGCATGAATTGAAAGAAAAACAATAGTACTTGCATTAATTCATGAAGAACAGCAGAGCTCCTCACCTTAATCTATGAGGTGTAGAAACTCCACCGTAGAAAATACATAAGAGAAAAAGAGGTCTAGGCATGGCCAAATGGCCAGCCTCCCAAATGTGAAAAATGGCATAAGCTTCCCTGATACAATAGTAAAAAGTGCTATTTATACTAAACTAGTTACTAGGGTTTACAGAAAATAAGTAACTAAGTGCAGATAGTGCAGAAATCCACTTCCGGGGCCTACTTGGTGTGTGTTTGGGCTGAGCTTTGAAGCTTTCACGTGCATAGGCCATTCTTGGAGTTAAATGCCAGCTTGGATGCTAGTTTGGGCGTTTAACTCCAGTTCTGGTGGCAGTTCCGGTGTTTTACGCCAGAAAAGGGTCTCTGGTGGGCGTTTGGATGCCAGTTTGGGCCATCAAATCTCGGGCAAAGTATGGAGTATTATACACTTCTGGAAAGCCCAAGATGTCTACTTTCCAACGCAATTAAGATCGCGCCAATTGGGCTTTTGAAGCTCCGGAAAATCCACTTCGAGTGCAGAGAGGTCAGAATCCAACAGCATCTGCAGTTCTTTCTCAGCCTCTGTATCAGATTTTTGCTTAGGTCCCTCAATTTCAGCCAGAAAATACCTGAAATTACAAAAAACACACAAACTTATAGTAAAGTCCAGAAATGTGATTTTTGCATAAAAACTAATAAAAATCTACTAAAAAGTAACTAAAACACACTAAAAACTATGTAAAAACAATGCCAAAAAGCGTATAAATTATCCTCTCATCACAACACCAAACTTAAATTGTTGCTTGTCCCCAAGCAACTAAAAACAAAATGGGATAAAAAAAGAGAATATACAATAAATTCCAAAATATCAATGAAGTTTAGTTCTAATTAGATGAGCGGGACTAGTAGCTTTTTGCTTCTGAGCAGTTTTGGCATCTCACTTTATCCTTTGAAGTTCAGAATGATTGGCATCCATAGGAACTCAGAATTCAGATAGTGTTATTGATTCTCCTAGTTTAGTATGTTGATTCTTGAACACAGCTACTTATGAGTCTTGGCCGTGACCCTAAGCATCTTGTTTTCCAGTATTACCACCAGATACATAAATGCCACAGACACATAACTGGGTAAACCTTTTCAGATTGTGACTCAGCTTTGCTAGAGTCCCCAGTTAGAGGTGTCCAGAGTTCTTAAGCACATGGTTAGGGACAGCTTGATTTAGCCGCTTAGGCCAGGATTTTATTCCTTTGGGCCCTCCTATCCATTAATGCTCAAAGCCTTGGATCCTTTTTACCCTTGCCTTTTGGTTTAAAGGGCTACTGCTTTTTCTGCTTGCTTTTTCTTTTTCTTTTTTTCTTTATTTTTTTTGCAAGCTTTGTGTTTTTCACTGCTTTTTCTTGCTTCAAGAATCAATTTTATGATTTTTCAGATTATCAATAACATTTCTCTTTGTTCATCATTCTTTCAAGAGCCAACAATTTTAACATTCATATACTTCACTATCAAAAATATACATTGTTCAAGCATTCATTCAGAAAACAAAAAGTATTGCCACCACATCAAAATAATCAAACTAATTTCAAGATAGAATTTGAAATTCATGTACTTCTTGTTCTTTTGCAATTAGAAACATTTTTCATTTAAGAAAGGTGAAGCATTCATGTGACATTCATAGATTTAAGACATAGACACTAGACACTAATGATCATGTAGTAAAGACACAAACATAGACAAAAGATAAAGCACAAGAAACGAAAAACAGAAAAAACAAATAACAATGAGATTAAAGAACGGGTCCACCTTAGTGATGGCAGCTAGTTCTTCCTCTTAAAGATCCTATGGAGTGCTTAAGCTCCTCAATGTCTCTTCCTTGCCTTTGTTGCTCCTCCCTCATGGCTCTTTGGTCCTCTCTAATTTCATGGAGGATGATGGAGTGCTCTTGGTGCTCCATCCTTAGTTGCTCCATATTGGAACTCAAATCTCCTAAAGAGGTGTTGAGTTGCTCCTAATAGTTGTGTGGGGGGGGGGGAAATGCATCCCTTGAGGCATCTTAGGGATTTCTTAATGAGGGACTTCCTCATGCTCTTGTTGAGGTCCATGAGTGGGCTCTCTTGTTTGCTCCATCCTCTTTTTAGTGATGGGCTTGTCCTCTTCAATGAGGATGTCTTCCTCTATGACAATTCTGGCTAAATTGCATAGGTGACAGATGAGATGAGGGAAAGCTAACTGATGCGAGCGAAAATTGGTGAGTTAAGAATGATTATAAAATATGCGTTGCAAGTATAGTTCTCAACCAACCAGAAATCTGCTTATCAATTTAGAAGGGTGTCACAGAAATTAAAATTAAAATACTGGGAGTATGAATCCTAGGTCGTCTCCCAACGAGTTGCAGAAAAGTGTGCTATTTTATTAATCGGATACTTTCAAAAAGGTTTGAGTTGAATGGCAGAAAATTAAATTAGAGAATTTATATAAATTTAAATAAAAGCCTTGACTGGGAGTTGATTAGATGGAAGCCCTATTCTTGTTGGAGTACTCTCAAGATTAATTGACAATTGAAGGTTATTATGTTTAGTTGTCCCTTACTAAGTAAGGGAAAGTTAAACAAGTTGGAGTGCTGTTTCTATCCACAAGTTCCAATCCGCTCTTGGGAGGATTGGTGTGAGTGACTAGAGAGTAATCCAACAATAAACCCAATTACAATCTTTCTCTTGAGCATCCCAACTCAAGGGTTTCTTTCAATTAACCCCCCATCAAGTTAGGGAACTACTCGCTCATTGTAAATGAAGAATTCATAACATAAGAAAGGGAATTAAAGAAAGACATGATAAATAATGATCAAAGGATTAATCGAAAATAAAAAGTAATTCTTGTATTTAATAAATGCTAAAATAATCCAATAGTGAAATTAAGTAAATTAAGGAACATAGAAGAGTAAGAGACAAGTAAAGAAAACGAAATAGAATGTCGAAGTCTTGTTGAGGCAATAACTCTTCTCAATATCCCAATGCAAAAACAATGAACATAACAAATCCTAAAAACTATGAATGTGTAGAGAGAAAACCTAGAGGAGAGAAAGACTAGATCTAAAAACTAAAACTATGCGGAATGAATGTTGTTGTTTTTTTGGTTTTTGCATGTTCTCTGGCTCTAGTCTGCTTTTCTGGGCCGAAAACTGGGTCAAAATCAGGCCCGAAATTGCCCCAGCGATTCTGCAGATTATGCAGATCGCGCATGTCACGCGGACACGTCATTCAGGCGGACGGGTCATTCGGCGTTTCGCTTCTCCACGCGGACGCGTCGTCCACGCCTCCTCGTCGCTTGTGCTATTCCATGCCGCGCGGTCGCGTCATTCATGTGGCCGCGTCACTGCGATTTCCTCTCTTCCGCGCGGTCGCGTCATCCATACAGCCGCGTCACTTCTCGCTGGTCATCTCCTCAATTCCTTGTATTCCTTCTATTTTTGCAAGCTTCCTCTCTAATCTCCAACTCATTCATGCCCTATAAATTCTGAAACACTTAACACACAGATCACGGCATCGAATGGAATAAAGAAGAAATAAAATACATAATTAAAAGTCTCTAGGAAGCAGGTTTTCAATCATGCAATAACTTTAGGAAGGAATTATAAATGCATGCTTATTTAATGAATAAGTGGGTGGAGATCATGATAAAACCACATAATTAAACACAATATAAACCATAAAATAGTGGTTTATCAACATCCCCACACTTAAACATTAGCATGTCCTCATGCTTAGTTGAAGGAGATAAAATGAATGAGTAAGAACATGTAAAACCTGTGCAATGCAATGAAACCTATATATATGAATGCAACTATATGATTTTTGTCCACTTGATCAAAAGTAAGTAAGCTCTTCAAAACAATTACAAATCAAATTCCACTAACTCAATTCTTATACAGTAAGAACAGATAAAAATGCAAGAAGATAGCTCATGAAAGCATGGAACATAGAAATTCAAGCATGGAACCCTCACTGATGATGTATGTACACTCTAGTCTCTCTAGTGTATAGGGTCATCACTCTATTCTTCTCTAATCATGCTCTCTAATTTTGGTTCTTCTCCTAACCAATCAACAACATTTAATATACCAATGCAAACATCATGAGGTCTTTTCAAGGTTGTAATGGGGCCAAGGTAAGGGTAAGGATGCATATATGGCTAAGTAAGCTTATAAATTGAATCTCTAATTAACCCAAGCTTTAACATAACCTATATATATTCTATATAACTTTAGAATTCATACCTAGCTACCCAGAAATCTCTTTCACACCCATACTCATGTTTCAATCTTTTATTTTGATTTTATCATACATGCATTGATCTTTGAATGCTTGACTTAGCATTGGGGTAATTTTGTCCCCTTATTTATTTGTTGAATATTTTTGAATTTTTTTTTGGATTTTTTTAAACATAAACATAGCTTATCAATGCACATAGATTTTTAATTCTTATAGTTTCACATGAGTAGGTACCCAAATTCCCATTATATTATCATAACACATTCCCTTATTATCTTTGCTTCCACAATTTCCCATACTTAAATAACACACACAATTCTATCTTAAGCTAACCAAAGATTCAATTTGGGATATATAATTATTTTTCCGCTTAAGGCTAGTAATGTGGTAAAATATGGAACAAATGGGATTTAAAGGCTCAAAGTGGCTAACAAAGGTAATTGGAAGGGTAGGCTTTATTTGGATAAGTGAGCTAAACAAATAATGGCCTCAATCATATGCAAACATATAAATATAATAAATATTGGACATATA
>NC_029791.2:102854818-102863114 GCF_000816755.2 Arachis ipaensis
CATAAAGGCTCAAATCTCACAGGTTGTGTGTTCTTTAGCTCAAAAATCACGTTCCAAATACAACTTTAAGCAAATTTAACATAAAAGTTTTAATTAAAATTAGTGAAATTTTGTTCCAAAGATAGAGTCTTAGAAGAAACTTATCGTCTTTTTAATCAAGCAGAACATGCATGCAACTAATCTATTACTATGCAATTTATCCTATTCTATAAAAGAAAAATCTAACTAAATATCCTAATTTATTGGTGTTTAGGGAAGGGAAATTACCTCTGGAAGTCAGGTACTGACCGACCTCCCCACACTTAAGGTTTTGCACCGTCCTCGGTGCCATCTGTCAGGAACAGGGGTGGGCTGGTAGCAGTATCTCCACAGTCGGGACCATCATGACTTCCTGTGCTTGTAAAGGAAGTGGAGTCCGGAGTGTCTAAGTCTTTGAATTTTTTCATGATCAGCTCCTTGAGGTATGTGAATTGGCGCTTGTTACGGCGCTCTCTCATCTTAGCTTTGTGTTCCTGCCGATCCAACTTTTCAAGTACCTGATGGAGCAGTTGGGATGTTGTAGGTGCTTGTAGTGTTGAAGAAGGAATATCTTCAACTGGTTCAGTAGGCTGGCTGATAGTGGCTGCTGGAAGTCTAAGGTACTTCCCGTTGGGGACATACTGATCATCCCGTGGAAGCATGGCTTTGGTGTTCCTAGCTCTGTAGGAGACTCCGGCTACTGAGACAAGATCTGAGACCAGGGCGGGGAAAGGTAAGTTGCCCGCAATTTGTACGTGTCCCATGGCATTCCGGATGTGTCTTGGTAGGTTCAGAGGCTGGTCTGTAAGGATGCACCATAGTAGAACGGCCATGTCCGCAGTGAAGGAGGACTCGTGAGTGCTCGAAAAGACATAATGGGACATAATCTGTGCCCATACGCGAGCCTCCAAGGTAAGTGCTGAAGCCAAAATTCCCTTAGGGCGGGTACGATGGTATCCGTAGATCCATCTGCTGCCAGGTAGTGCGATAACTCTGAGAACGGCGTCCCAGTCAAATTGGTACATCTGGCGCTTGAGTGTGGCTTCTTGAAAGGCGTCCAAACCTTCTGGAATAGGGGGAAGACCTAGAGCTTTTTGAATGACTTCTTCAGTAATGGGGACTTGCTTCTGACGGATATAGACAAACTGCAGGGTTGGCAGGTGGAAGTTGGAGTAGAACTCAACTACCCAAGAAAGATTTGTTGTCTCTATAGGAAATCCCATTGTCTTCGGGCAATTTACGGCTCAACAAAGGTAGCAATATTGTGCGAGAGGAGAAGAAGGTATTCGTTGTTGTAACTCCTTTCAGCCAGGATGGGGAACATCTGCTCACAGTAGCGATTGGGAAATCGCGCAGTGTCCTTTGCTGGGAAGGCTTTTTCTTTATCATCAACCTTTATGATCCTCTTAATCTTCTTTGTTGAGGTCTTTACCGCAGTTGAAGAAGGTTCAGCCACTAATGCTCTTTTCGTTCCTCTTCTTGCTGGTTGTTTGGGGGTGGCTTTCTCTTTTCCTTTCTTGGTGGCCATCCTAAAAAAAGGAAAGAGAAAGAAAATTAAATTCAAAGAGATAAAGCAAGGAAGAGAACGGAAAAGGATGGTTATAAATGCACATTTAAAAGGTAAATGATGTTAGCACACGCTCATGAGTACATGTGAAAACTCATTAATGGAAAATAGCTAGTGCATATGATGACAAGTGAATGCAAGGTGTTTATTGGCATGCCGGCAAAGGGCATGAGTAGTATAGATCAAGCATCACTCGTAACAAACCATCACGTTTGTATTGACAATTAATTTCAATAAATAAAATAGTAAAGGAAATTTGTGAAAAGCAAGCATTGAATATTAGAGTAGAAAAAATGTAGAGAAGTTCATAATGCCGTATGGGCTTTTTCACAAACACATAGCATGCATGTAGAAGAAGTTCTTGAAAATAAGAATTTGAACATGCAAGTAATCCCTTAAAAAGCAATATATAATTGTCAAACAAATTTACAACAATCCACAAGCATATAAAAATAAATAATGACTCACAGAAATTGATAACACCAAGTAACAAAGAGAAAGAAAGAAAAAGAATATATGAACAATGAAGGTAAAAAGAAAAGAAAAGAAGATAACATATAAAAACAAGAAGAATAATAGAAAAGTAAGGAGGGAAGGAGAACAAGAAAAACCTTGTTAATGGGGGTGAGAGAGAGTAAAAAGTGAGAAAGTAGGAAGAAGGGAGGAAGGGAGGAAGGAAGAAGAAATAAGGAGGGAAAAGAGAAAATAGGATTTGGAGAGAAAAAGATATGATAATTGGCAAAATTAGCGAGGCTGTGCGGCGCAAGCGACGCGGTCGCGCGGGGCACGCAGTCGCGCGACTTGTGCTTAAACTTAATGACGCGATCGCGTCGGTCACGCGGTCGCGTGACCCGTTTTATGCCATTGGAACGAGGGTAGCCTCACACTCGCACAACTCTCTGTTCAAAATCATATTAGCGCCAAATTTTGGGTGACGCGATCGCGTGGGGCATGCGATCGCGTGAGTGGGCTTTCAGAAGGATATGACGCGGACGCGTGAGCCATGCGTTCGCGTGAGAGGGACTCCGCGTCCAGCGCCAGTCCAGCACCACTCTAGCACAATTTTTGGTTGTGCACCTTTATTACGTCGAAATCCAGGGCACGCGGCCGCGTGGGGCACGCGGTCGCGTGGGAGGTCATTATTCCCATATGACGCGGTCGCGTCAGTGACGCGGTCGCATGGGGTGATTTGTGCCATTGGCACCCCTCCAGCCCTGCTCCTGCGTAACTCTCTGTTCATATTATTTTTGTCTCCCAGCTCCTTGCGACGCGGATGCGTCAATGAAGCGGTCACGTCGCGTGATTTCTTTTTTTTTAATTAAAAATAAAAGTATGCAAATGCAGATGCACGAAATGTACTAATGAAGAGAAAAGTTATTGAATAAGAAAACTAAAAATAAAGAAAAGAACGATCATACCATGGTGGGTTGTCTCCCACCTAGCACTTTGCTTTAACGTTCGTAAGTTGGACGCTCCACTAGCTCAGTCTTTGGCTATGTGGGGATCGTCCAAGAGGAAGATCTCAAGCTCCTTGTTTTTCTTCAGTTTCTCGCCATGGTACAGCTTCAAATGATGTCCATTAACTTTGATAAGTTCAGAGCTTGAAGGATGGCTTAGGTGATAAACTCCGTACGGTTTGGCCTTCTCTACTCTGTATGGACCTTCCCATCTTGATCTCAACTTGCCTGGCATGAGCCTCAGTCAAGATTTATAAAGGAAGACTAAGTCTCCAGGTTGGAACTCTTTCCTCCTGATGTGCTGATCATGTATAGCCTTCATGTTTTCCTTGTATAGTCTTGAGTTCTCATAAGCTTCCAAGAGAAGGCTTTCCAATTCTTGCAGTTGCAATTTTCTTTCAGCTCCGGCTTTTCCAATTCCCATGTTGTATTCCTTTACTGCCCAGAAGGCTTTGTGCTCTATTTCAACAGGGAGGTGACAAGCTTTTCCATAGACTAAGCGGAAAGGACTCATCCCAATGGGTGTTTTGTATGCGGTTCTGTACGTCCAAAGTGCATCTTGTAGCCTGGTGCTCCAGTCTATCCTATGAGGCTTGACTATCTTCTGCAAGATACGCTTTATCTCTCTATTTGACACCTCGGCTTGCCCATTAGTCTGAGGATGGTAGGCTGTTGCAACCTTATGAATTATCCCATGCTTCTTCATTAGTCCTGTTAGTCTCCTGTTACAAAAATGGGTGCCTTGATTGCTCACGATTGCTCGTGGTGATCCAAAGTGACAAATAATATGGTTTCTCACAAAGGAAACAACAGTGTTAGCATCATCAGTGCGGGTAGGAATTGCTTCCACCCATTTGGAAACGTAATCCACGGCTAACAATATATAGAAATAACCATTAGAATTTGGAAATGGACCCATGAAGTCAATGCCCCAAACATCAAAAATTTCACAGAAAAGCATAATCTGTTGAGGCATCTCATCCCTCCTGGATATATTACCAAATTTCTGGCATGGAAAACAAGTTCTACAAAAATCAGTAGCATCTCTAAAAAGAGTACGCCACCAGAATCCACAGTCTAAAATTTTTCTAACAATTCTTTGAGGGCCAAAATGTCCTCCACTCTCAGATGAGTGACAGGCCTCTAAGATGGACTGGAATTCTGATTGAGGCACATGATGAGCGGATAATTTATACGCTTTTTGGCATTATTTTTAGTATGTTTTTAGTAGAATCTAGTTACTTTTAAGGATGTTTTTATTAGTTTTTATGTTAAATTCACATTTCTGGACTTTACTATGAGTTTGTGTATTTTTCTGTGATTTCAGGTATTTTCTGGCTGAAATTGAGGGACTTGAGCTAAAATCAGATTCAGAGGTTGAAGAAGGACTGCTGATGCTGTTGGATTCTGACCTCCCTGCACTCAAAATTGATTTTCTGGAGCTACATAACTTAAAATGGCACGCTTCCAATTGCGTTGGAAAGTAGACATCCAGGGATTTCCAGCAATATATAATAGTCTATACGTTGGCCGAGTTTAAATGACGCAAAAGGGCGTTGAACACCAGTTCTACGCTGTAGTCTGGAGTTAAACGCCAGAAACACGTCACAAGCCAGAGTTGAACGCCAGAAACACGTTACAACTTGGCGTTCAACTCCAAGAATGACCTCTCCACGTGTAAACTTCAAGCTCAGCCCAAGCACACACCAAGTGGGCCCCGGAAGTGGATTTATGCATCAATTACTTACTTCTGTAAACCCTAGTAGCTAGTTTAGTATAAATAGGACTTTTTACTATTGTATTTACATCTTCGGATCATCTTAGGATCTGGGGATCATCTTTTGATCATTTTTATATCTCTAGACCTCCATGGGAGGCTGGCCACTCAGCCATGCTTACCCTGTATTCACTTATGTATGTTTCAACGGTAGAGTTTCTGCACTCCATAAATTAAGGTGTGGAGCTCTGCTGTTCCTCATGATTTAATGCAAAGTACTACTGTTTTATATTCAATTCAACTTATTTCGCTTCTAAGATATTCATTCGCACTTCAACATGAATGTGATGAACGTGACAATCATCATCATTCCCTATGAACGCGTGCCTGACAATCACTTCCGTTCTACCTTCGATTGAATGAGTATCTCTTGGATCTCTTAGTCAGAATCTTCGTGGTATAAGCTAGATTGATGGCGGCATTCATGAGAGTCTAGAAAGTCTAAACCTTGTCTGTGGTATTCCAAGTAGGACTCTGGGATTGAATGACTGTGACGAACTTCAAACTCGCGAGTGCTGGGCGCAGTGACAGATGCAAAAGGAGGGTGAATCCTATTCCAGTATGATCGAGAACCTCAGATTATTAGCTGTGCTGTGAAAGAGCATTTGGACCATTTTCACAAGAGGATAGGATGCAGCCATTGACCACGGTGATGCCTCCAGATGATTAGCCATGCAGTGACAGCGCATCGGACCATTTTCACAGAGAGGATGAAAAGTAGCCATTGACAATGGTGATGTCCTTACATAAAGCCAGCCATGGAAAGGAGTAGGACTGATTGGATGAAGACAGCAGGAAAGCAGAAGTTCAGAGGGACGAAAGCATCTCTATACGTTTATCTGAAATTCTCACCAATGATATACATAAGTATTTCTATCTTTATTCTCTATTTATTTATTATTATTTTTGAAAACTCCATAACCATTTGATATATGCCTGATTGAGATCTACAAGATGACCATAGCTTGCTTCATACCAACAATCTCCGTGGGATCGACCCTTACTCACGTAAGGTTTATTACTTGGACGACCCAGTGCACTTGCTAGTTAGTTGTATCAAAGTTGTGAATGAAAAACGATTTATTAAGACGTGTGTACAGAGTTTTTGGCGCCGTTGCCTGAGATCACAATTTCGTGCATAAAGTTTTTGGCGCCGTTGCCGGGGATTGTTCGAGTTTGGACAACTGACGGTTCATCTTGTTGCTCAGATTAGGTAATTTTCTTTTTATTTTATTTTCAAAAAATTTTTCAAAAAAAAAATTCTTTCAAAAATTTCTCATCTGTTTTCGAAATTTATTCTAAATTTTTTTACGAATGAATTCTAGTGTTTCTTGAAGCATGTTGAAGCCTGACTGGCTGTAAAGCCATGTCTAAATTTATTTGGACTGGGGCTTCTAACCCAACATTATCAAGAGGAAGCTAGTTGTTGCTAATCCACCTGCTGCTGTTCTTGATCCACCTGATTTACATGCTAAAGCTTGACTGGCTATTAAACCATGTCTAACCCTCAGATTGGAGCTTTAGACTAAGAGTGCAAGATTCCTGGAATTCATATAAAAAAATTTTGGAATCCTTATTTTTCTTTTGTTTCTTTTTCACATTAATTTTCGAAAAACCCAAAAAAAATTATAAAATCATAAAAATCAAAAATATTTTGTGTTTCTTGTTTGAGTCTTGAGTCAATTTTTAAGTTTGGTGTCAATTGCATTTTTTTCTAAACATTCTTTGCATTTTTCGAAAAATTCATGCATTCATTGTGTTCTTCATGATCTTCAAGTTGTTCTTGATAAATCTTCTTGTTTGATCTTTGTATTTTCATGTTTTGTGTCTTTTCTTGTTTTTCATATGCATTCTTGCATTCATAGTGTCTATACATGAAAAAATTTTTAAGTTTGGTGTCTTGCATGTTTTCTTTGAATTAAAAATTTTTCAAAAATATGTTCTTGATGTTCATCATGATCTTCAAAGTGTTCTTGGTGTTCATCTTGACATTCATAGCATTCTTGCATGCATTCATTGTTTTGATCCAAAATTTTCATGCATTGCATCATTTTCATGTTTTTCTCTCTCATCATTAAAAATTCAAAAATAAAAAAAATATCTTTCCCTTTTTCTCTCTTAAAATTTTGAAAATTTTAATTGACTTTTTCAAAACTTTTTAAAATCTAGTTGTTTTTATAAGTCAAATCAAATTTTCAATTTAAAAATCTTATCTTTTTCAAAATATTTTTCAAAAATCAAATCTTTTTCATTTTTCTTATTTATTTTCAAAAATTTCAAAAATATTTTTCAAAAATATTTTTCTTAATTTTATCTCATAATTTTCGAAAATAGCATCAACAATTAATGTTTTGATTCAAAAATTTCAAGTTTGTTACTTGCTTGTTAAGAAAGATTCAAACTTTAAGTTCTAGAATCATATCTTGTGATTTCTTGTGAGTCAAGTCATTAATTATGATTTTAAAAATCAAATCTTTTTCAAAACTAATTCTAATCATATCTTTCTATCATATCTTTTTTTAAAAAAAAAATCTTATCTTTTTCAAAAAAATTTGATTTTCAAATATCTTCTTTAACTTCTTATCTTCTTATCTTTTCAAAATTGATTTTCAAATCTTTTTCAACTAACTAATTGACTTTTTGTTTGTTTCTTATCTTTTTCAAAACTACCTAACTAACTCTCTCTCTCTAATTTTCGAAAATACTTCCCTCTTTTTCAAAAATTCTTTTTAATTAATTAATTGTTTCAATTTTTAATTTTAATTTTAACTTTTTCCTAATTTTCGAAAATCACTAACCCCTTTTCAAAATTTTATTTTCAAAAATCCTCTTTCTCTCTCATCTCCTTCTATTTATTTATTCATCTACTAACACTTCATCTCACCCAAATTCGAACCCCCTCTTCCATCTGTGTTCGAATTTTCTCTTCTTACCTTCTTTACATTACATTCTTTTCTTCTTCTACTTACATAAGGGAACCTCTATACCTGGGCAAAAAGGATCCCTATTATTATTATTCTTCTATTCCTTCTTTTCCATATGAGCAGGAGCAAGGACAAGAACATTCTTGTTGAAGCAGACCCTGAACCTGAAAGGACTCTGAAGAGGAAACTAAGAGAAGCTAAAATACAACAATCCAGAGATAACCTTACAGAAATTTTCGAACAGGAAGAAGAGATGGCAGCCAAAAATAATAATAATACAAGGAGGATGCTTGGTGACTTTACTGCACCTAATTCCAATTTACATGGAAGAAGCATCTCAATTCCTACCATTGGAGCAAACAACTTTGAGCTTAAACCTCAATTAGTTTCTCTGATGCAACAAAATTGCAAGTTTCATGGACTTCCATCTGAAGATCCTTTTCAGTTCTTAACTGAATTCTTACAGATCTGTGATACTGTTAAGACTAATGGAGTAGATCCTGAAGTCTATAGGCTCATGCTTTTCCCTTTTGCTGTAAGAGACAGAGCTAGA
>NC_029791.2:102863128-102920219 GCF_000816755.2 Arachis ipaensis
AGTTTCATGAATGAAACAAGGTCCTCCATTAGAAATTTGGAGGCACAAGTGGGCCAGCTGAGTAAAAGGATCACTGAAATCCCTCCTAGTACTCTCCCAAGCAATACAGAAGAAAATTCAAAAGAAGAGTGCAAGACCATTGATATAACCATCATGGCCGAATCCAAAGAGGAAGGGGAGGACGTGAATCCCAAGGAGGAAGACCTCCTGGGACGTCCAGTGATCAATAAGGAGTTTCCCTTTGAGGAACCAAAGGAATCTGAGGCTCATCTAGAGATTCCATTGAACCTCCTTATGCCATTCATGAGTTCTGATGAGTATTCTTCTTCTGAAGAGAATGAGGATGTCATTGAAGAATAAGTTGCCAAGTACCTTGGTGCAATCATGAAGCTGAGTGCCAATTTATTTGGTAATGAGACTTAGGGAGATGAACCTCCCCTGTTCACCAATGAACTGAATGCATTGGATCAACTGAGATTGCCTCAGAA
Organism: Arachis ipaensis; assembly: GCF_000816755.2. Taxonomy (NCBI): domain Eukaryota; kingdom Viridiplantae; phylum Streptophyta; class Magnoliopsida; order Fabales; family Fabaceae; genus Arachis; species Arachis ipaensis. The sequence continues at coordinate 102,863,617 of NC_029791.2, forward strand.
GAAACAGGATCCTGAAAAGTTCCTGATACCTTGTACCATAGGCACCATGACCTTTGAGAAGGCTCTATGTGACCTGGGGTCAGGAATAAACCTCATGCCACTCTCTGTAATGGAGAAACTGGGAATCTTTAAGGTACAAGCTGCTAAAATCTCATTAGAGATGGCAGACAATTCCAGAAAATAGGCTTATGGACAATTAGAGGACATATTAGTAAAGGTTGAAGGCCTTTACATCCCTGCTGATTTCATAATCCTAGATACTGGGAAGGATGAGGATGAATCCATCATCCTTGGAAGACCCTTCCTAGCCACAGCAAGAGTTGTGATTGATGTTAACAGAGGTGAACTAATCCTTCAATTGAATGAGGACTCCCTTGAGTTTAAAACTCAAGGACATCCTTCTGTAAACATGGAAAAGAGGCACAGTAAGTTTCTCTCAAAACAGAGTCAACCAGAGCCCCCACAGTCAAACTTTAAGTTTGGTGTTGGGAGGCCACAACCAAATTCTAAGTTTGGTGTTGAACTCCCATATCCAAACTCTAAGTTTGGTGTTGGGGAGTCTCAACAATGCTCTGAACATCTGTGAGGCTCGATGAGAGCCCACTGTCAAGCTATTGACATTAAAGAAGCGCTTGTTGGGAGGCAACCCAATTTTTTATTTTTATTAGTTATATGTCTTTATAGGTTCATGATCATGTGGAGTCACAAAATAAATCAAAAAATTAAAAATAGAATAAAAAATAGCAGAAGAAAAATCACACCCTGGAGGAGGATCTTACTTGCGTTTAAACGCCAGTAAGGAGCATCTGGCTGGCGTTCAACGCCAGAACAGAGCATGGATCTGGCGTTGAACGCCAGAAACAAGCAGCATCCTGGCGTCCAGACGCCAGAAATGCATAGTGAAGAAGAGCTGGCGCTGAACGCCAAAAACAAGCATCTGGCTGGCGTTCAATGCCAGAAATATGCTGGATCTGGGCGTTGAACGCCCAAAACAAGCATCAGTTCGGCGTTTAAATGCCAGAATTGCATGCAAAGGCATTTTACATGCCTAATTGGTGCAGGGATGCAATTCCTTGACACCTCAGGATCTGTGGACCCCACAGGATCCCCACAGCATATGTGGACCCCACATGATCCCCACCTACCACCACTCACTCTCTTCCCTCTTCTCAATGTTCATCCTCTCTTCCCAATAAACACTCTTCCCCAAAACTCTTCACCAATCACCTCAATCTCTCTTCCCTATCACTACTTCACCACTCACATCCATCCACTCTTCCCCATAAACCTACCTCATAAACTCCACCTACCTTCAAAATTCAAAATCAATGTGATTTCAGGTATTTTCTGGCTGAAATTGAGGGACTTGAGCTAAAATCAGATTCAGAGGTTGAAGAAGGACTGCTGATGCTATTGGATTATGACCTCCCTGCACTCAAAATAGATTTTCTGGAGCTACAAAACTCAAAATTGCGCGCTTTTAATTGTGTTAGAAAGTAGACATCCAGGGCTTTCCAGCAATATATAATAGTCTATACTTTGGCCGAGTTTAGACGATGCAAAAGGGCGTTGAACGCCAGTTCTACGCTGCAGTCTGGAGTTAAACGCCAGAAACACGTCACAAGCCAGAGTTGAACGCCAGAAACACGTTACAACTTGGCGTTCAACTCCAAGAATGACCTCTCCACGTGTAAACTTCAAGCTCAGCCCAAGCACACACCAAGTGGGCCCCGGAAGTGGATTTATGCATCAGTTACTTACTTCTGTAAACCCTAGTAGCTAGTTTAGTATAAATAGGACTTTTTACTATTGTATTTACATCTTCGGATCATCTTAGGATCTGGGGATCATCTTTTGATCATTTTTAGATCTCTAGACCTCCATGGGAGGCTGGCCACTCGGCCATGCTTACCCTGTATTCACTTATGTATGTTTCAACGGTAGAGTTTCTGCACTCCATAGATTAAGGTGTGGAGCTCTGCTGTTCCTCATGATTTAATGCAAAGTACTACTGTTTTATATTCAATTCAACTTATTTCGATTCTAAGATATTCATTCGCACTTCAACATGAATGTGATGAACGTTACAATCATCATCATTCCCTATGAACGCGTGCCTGACAACCACTTCCGTTCTACCTTCGATTGAATGAGTATCTCTTGGATCTCTTAGTCAGAATCTTCGTGGTATAAGCTAGATTGATGGCGGCATTCATGAGAATTCGAAAAGTCTAAACCTTGTCTGTGGTATTCCGAGTACTTCATACCAACAATCTCCGTGGAATCGACCCTTACTCACGTAAGGTTTATTACTTGGATGACCCAGTGCACTTGCTGGTTAGTTGTATCGAAGTTGTGAATGAAAAACAATTTATTAAGACGTGCGTACAGAGTTTTTGGCGCCGTTGCCTGAGATCACAATTTCGTGCACCAGCATACACCGTCTAATTACCTGGTCAGCGCCACATCTTCATAAATATGGGTCATCCCATATATAATATTTAGACTCACTTTTCAGCTTGTCTCTTTGATGCTTAGAAAAGTTTGGAGGAAAGGTGCGGCTAACTAGATAATTAGCTACAGGTGCATACCAAAGGACTATCTCAGATACTGCTTGCAGGTTATCAAATGGGAAATTATCAGCTATAGGAGTGGAATCATCCTTAACGTGCTCAAGGTGACTCAAGTGGTCTGCCACTAAATTCTGGTTACCACTCCTGTCCTTAATTTCCAAATCAAATTCTTGTAATAGCAGTATCCAACGTATAAGCGTTGGTTTGGACTTCTTTTTAGATAATAAATACTTTAGAGCTGCGTGGTAAGGTAAACTAGAAATAACGTCCACCTTTGCTGGATCTACAGAAATGCCAGTATTAGACACGACATGTCCTAGTACAATTCCCTGTTTAACCATAAAGTGACATTTTTCAAAATTTAATACCAGGTTTGTACTGACACATCTATCTAATACTCTAGATAATCCATCTAAGCAAAGGCTAAAGGAATTGCCGTATACACTAAAATCATCCATAAAAACCTCCATACAGTCCTCAATAAGATCAGAGAAAAGACTCATCATGCACCTGTGGAAAGTAGCTGGTGCATTGCACAAGCCAAAGGGCATTCTCTTGTAAGCATAAGTCCCAAAAGGACATGTAAAAGTGGTCTTTTCCTGATCCTCAGGAACTATATGAATCTGGAAATAACCTGTGTAACCATCTAGAAAATAATAATGTGATTTACCTGACAGGCGATCCAGCATTTGATCAATGAATGGAAGAGGATAGTGATCCTTACGGGTTGCTTGGTTGAGGCGTCTGTAGTCAATGCAGACCCTCCAGGTGTTCTGAACTCTGGTTTTCAGGAGCTCTCCATGCTCATTCTTCACTACAGTGATTCCAGACTTCTTTGGCACTACTTGTACTGGGCTCACCCATTCACTGTCTGAGATGGGATAGATGATATCTGCCTCTAGTAGTCTGGTCACTTCCTTTTTGACAACTTCTAGGATAGTGGGGTTCAGTCTTCTCTGGGGTTGATGGACAGGTCTTGCTCCCTCTTCTAAAAATATTCTGTGCTCACATACTTGAGGGTTGATGCCTACTATGTCTACCAAACTCCAACCAATTGCCTTCTTGTGCCTCCTCAGCACACCAAGTAGCTGCTCTTCCTGTTGAGAAGTGAGTTCTCTTGTAATGATAACCGGAAACTTCTACCCATCTTCCAAGTAAGCATATTTGAGGTGTGGAGGAAGGGGTTTTAATTCTAACTTCTGTTCATGTTCAGGCTCTGGGTTGTCTGGAGCTGGTAATAGTGGTAAGGCTGATAAACCCATATTTCATGAGTTTTTTTGTGCTTAATTTGAGTGATTTATACAACCCTTCACCTACTTATTCACATTAATTGTATGGTTTTACTTTTCCTTCCTTATTATGTCATATTGTGAAAAACATATTTCCTAAGCTTTAAAAATTAATCATTTTATTTACCTTTATTTCCATTCGATGCCGTGATTAGTGTGTTGAGTAGTTTCAGATTTTCTAAGGCAGAATGACTTAAAGGATGGAAAAGGAAACATATAAAATAGAAGGAGAAAGCAAAGCAGAGCTTTAAGGAAACTGGTATCCACGCGATCGCATGGATGACGCGATCGCGTGCCAGAAGTGAAGATGCAGCGACGCGGCCGCATGACTGACGCGACCGCGCGACCTAAGCAAAACGCATATGACGTGGTCGCATGACTGACGCGACCGCATGGCAAGGAAAAGCTCCAAATGACGCGACCGCGTGACCCACGCGGACGCGTGACAGAGGCCACGTATCAGAATTTACAGAATGCGCCCCTAGCGATTTCTGAAGCCCTTTTTGGCGCAGATCCAAGTACAGACAGCATACACCAGAGGTTATAAAGTGTGGAAATGCACCCATTCAAAGAGAGCTCGCATATTTTATTTTTCAATGATTTAGATTTAGTTGAGAGGGAGATCTTCTCCTCTCTCTATGTTAGGATTTAGGATTTCTTCTTGTTTAAGAGTGACTCTCAATCCAGGTTTTATATTTCTTTGTTTTAAACTTCCCTTTCACTTTATTTATTTATTTCAGTATCTGAGTTGGCTATTTATCCTTATGATTGGATTTATGAATTTCTTCCATGTTGCAGATTGTTATTTGAATTAATAATATTTGAGGTATTTTCAGTTTATGATTGTTCTCTCTGATTTAAGTTACCATTGTTTCCCATCTAAGGATATTTTTATTATTCCAGCAATTTTACTTTTTCCCCTTTTGGTTCTGGTTAAGAATTTAGTAACTCAACAATTATTAAACTCAACGTAATTGATAATCGTTATCTTGCTAATTAAGTTGAACTTAAATAATCCCAACCTTTCTTAGGAAATAAATAGGATTCAAAGGCCAGATTAATTAGTCTCTTGACTTTCCCTTGCCTTAGTAAAGGTTGACCAAGTGGAGTATAGATTCAACTTTCATTATAGTTGGGAGAGATAACTACGTTGGACCTCCAACTTCCCTTACCTTGCCAAAAGTCTGCTTTACAGTATTTATTTATTTTAATTGCCATTTACTATATTTGTTACTTAAATTACTTGCTTCTCATCTTCTAAACCCCGATTACAACCTTTATAGCCAATAATAAGAACATACTTCCTCGCAGTTCCTTGAGAAGACGACCCGAGGTTTGAATACTCGGTTAACAATTTCTAAAGGGGTTTGTTACTTGTGACACCCAAAATGTTTGTACGAAGGGACTTTTGAAGGTTTAGAGACTATACTTGCAACGAGGATTCATCCGCAATTTTCTAGACCACGCAAAAGTCCTCTCGTCAAAGGAACTGTCATTATCCTCGGAGAATGTCCCCACACTTGGACCTTGTCCTGTGTGCTTCTCTTCAAATTCCTCCTGATGGACTTCAGCCACGGTTTCATCTATAATGTCATACTTGAGGATAGAGTGATCCTCCGGAGGATGCTTCATAACTCCATTCAGATTGAAGATCACTACTCGGCCATCTATTTCAAAAGAGTATGTTCCTGAAAAAGCATCTAATTTAAACTTTGAGGTCTTCAGGAATGGTCTTCCGAGTAGGATTGATGATGGCTTATCTGAGTCATTTTGGGGCATCTCCAAGATATAAAAATCAATGGGAAATGTGAGCCCTTTAATGCCCACTAAAACATCTTCAGCAACTCCAGCCACTGTAATAATGCTCTTATCTGCTACACAAAACGAGCTGCCGACCTTTTTAAGGGGGGAGCCTCAAAATATCATATATAGACAAAGGCATTATACTCACACATGCTCCTAAATGACACATGCAATCAGAAAATACTACACCACCAATAGTACAATTAACCATACAAGGACCTGGGTCACTACACTTTTTAGGTAAACCTCCCATTAAAGCAGATATGGAACTTCCTAAAGGAATAGTTTCTAATTCATTAATTTTGTTTTTGTGGATACATAAATCTTTTAGAAACTTTGCATACTTAGGTACCTGTTGAATAACATCAAATAGAGGAACAGTTACCTCGACCTTTTTGAATATCTCTACCATTTTTGGATCAGGTTCCAGCTGCTTCCTGGGCTTCCTTGCAAGTTGTAGAAATGGAATAGGAGTGGTGTCTTCTGCAGTGTCTGCGCCTTTTGGTGCTTCCTCTTGTGGTTGCACTTCTTCTTCTTCAGTTATGTCCTGTATGTCTTCTTCCTCTTCAACATCTTCTATTTCCACTACCCCTTCAGCTGAGGCGTGTTCTGGTGAGCTTGGCTCCTCTTGGTTCCTCACCTGCAGTGTGGTTCCAGACCTTAGAGTGATGGCATTAATACCACCCTTGGGATTGGGTAATGGTTGAGAGGGAATTCCACTGGAGCTCAAAGGTTGATTATTGGAGTTATTCATTGAACCAATCTGTGAGACAAGAGCTTGCAAAGTAGCATTCAGACCATTCAGAGTGGCATTAATGTTATTTTCCATGGTCTGCTGTCTCCGATCAATTGATTGTAGTAAGTCATCATTAGCAGAAGAAGAAGTATAGGTAATTTGAGAGGTCTGTTGTTGGGTATTCTATGGTCCTTGGGATTGCCTTAGGTGAGGTGCTTTGTAAGGCTGATTCTGATTCTGCTGCCTGTTGTTGTTGTTATTCCACTTCTGATTTCCTTGATTATCTCTGCCTCCTCTGTTGTTGTTGTTGTCCCTCCAATTCTGGTTAGAATTGTCTTGCCATCCGTGGTTGTAATTGCCACCTTGATTGTACCCTTGGTTGGGGCGGTCATAGAAGTTATGTGTGGCTGCCACGGTGTTGTCTTCCTGCTGGAGCTGCGGACATTCATCAGTATAGTGGCTATAATCAGCGCAGATTCCGTAAACTCTCTGTGGGACTAACTATTAGTTTTGCTATGCTGGAGAAGGTTGAGCTTGCTGAACTTGTTGTTGATTCAATTGCATTTGCTTCATCAAGTTGGTCATTTCACAGATACTCTGAATTAAAGCAGCAGTCTCGCTGCTAGAGGATACTTCTGCCACAGCTTTTGCACGGCCTTGTTTCTGCCTGTGATTCCTAGTAGATTCAGCTAAGTCACTGATCAATTGCCATGCCTCATCAGTGGTTTTGTACTTTTTCATAGACCCATTGCTAGCACTTTCCAATGTGGTCTTATCTTGGGGCCTCATGCCCTGTGTGACATAATCGAGTAACACTATCTTGTCAATCATATGGTGGGAGCAAGCTTCTAGAAGATTATTGAAGCGCTCCCAGTACTCATAGAGATTTTCAGAGTCATCCTGAACAATCATGGAAATATCTTTCCTCAGTTTATAAGTAACTTCAGCTGGAAAGAACTTTTCCAAGAATTCTCTTCTCAGTGTATCCCAGTTGGATACAGTTGCTGCGGGTTGAGTGTAGTACCACTCTCTTGCCTTTCCCTCAAGAGAAAACGGGAAGGCTTTTAGCAAAATTGAAGTTTCATCTGCACCATCACGCCTGACAGTAGAACAGGCTACTTGAAAATCTCTCAGGTGCTTGATAGGCTCTTGAGCAGGTAAGCCATGAAACTTGGGCATCAAATTAAGCAGTGCGGTCTTTATTTCAAAATCTGTAGCCACCGCTGGATGATGCGCTTGAAACGGTTGCATTGTAAAATCAGGGGCTCCAGCCTCCTGAATAGTAACTCTTCTGGATGCTGCCATGTTACCTGTATGTAAAACAATCGAATCAGTAGAACGGGAGCTGGTTTCTTCCCCAAATGACGTTTCAGATCCGCCCTCAGAGAGGACTAACCGACGCCGAGCTTGCCTTATTCGTGAAATAGTTTTTTCAATCTCAGGATCGAATACTGGCAAGCTTGGATCAGGAAGTGAACGCGTTATCTAGCGAAAGAAACAAGCAGCTCATAGTAACAAAATAAAATAAAATGCAATAAATAAATTCCAATTAATAACTTTAGCACTCTATTGCAACTCCCCAGCAACGGCGCCAAAAATTGATGCGAGCAAAAATTGGCGAGTTAAGAATAATTATAAAATATGCGTTGCAAGTATAGTTCTCAACCAACCAGAAATCCGCTTATCAATTTAGAAGGGTGTCACAGAAATTAAAATTAAAATACTGGGAGTATAAATTCCAGGTCATCTCCTAACGAGTTGCAGAAAAGTGTGCTATTTTATTAATCGGATACTTTCAAAAAGGTTTGAGTTGAATGGCAGAAAATTAAATTAGAGAATTTATATAAATTTAAATAAAAGCCTTGACTGGGAGTTGATTAGCTGGAAGCCCTATTCTTGTTGGAGTACTCTCAAGATTACTTGACAATTGAGGGTTATTATGTTTAGTTGTCCCTTACTAAGTAAGGGAAAGTTAAACAAGTTGGAGTGCTGTTTCTATCCACAAGTTCCAATCTGCTCTTGGGAGGATTGGTGTGAGTGACTAGAGAGCAATCTAACAATAAACCCAATTACAATCTTTCTCTTGAGCATCCCAACTCAAGGGTTTCTTTCAATCAACCCCCCATCAAGTTAGGGAACTACTCGCTCATTGTAAATGAAGAATTCATAACATAAGAAAGGGAATTAAAGAAAGACATGATAAATAATGATCAAAGGATTAATCAAAAATAAAAAGTAATTCTTGTATTTAATAAATGCTAAAATAATCCAATAGTGAAATTAAGTAAATTAAGGAACATGGAAGAGTAAGAGACAAGTAAAGAGAACGAACTAGAATGTCGAAGTCTTGATGAGGCAATAACTCTTCTCAATATCCCAATGCAAAAACAATGAACATAACAAATCTAAAAACTATGAATGTGTAGAGAGAAAACCTAGAGGAGAGAAAGACTAGATCTAAAAACTAAAACTATGCGGAATGAATGTTGTTGTTTTTTTTATTTCTGCATGTTATCTGGCTCTAGTTTGCTTTTCTGGGCCGAAAACTGGGTCAAAATCAGGCCCAAAATCGCCCCCAGCGATTCTGTAGATTATGCAGATCGTGCATGTCACGCGGAAGCGTCATTCAGGCGGATGCATCATTCGGCGTTTCGCTTCTCCACGCGGACGCGTCGTCCACACCTCCGCGTCGCTTGTGCTATTTCATGCCGCGCGGTCACGTCATTCATACGGCTGCGTCACTGCGATTTCCTCTCTTCCACGCGGTCGCGTCATCCATGCGGCCGCGTCACTTCTCGCTGGTCATCTCATCAATTCCTTGTATTCCTTCTATTTTTGCAAGCTTCCTCTCTAATCTCCAACTCATTCATGCCCTATAAAGCCTGAAACACTTAACACATAGATCACGACATTGAATGGAATAAAGGAGAAATAAAATACATAATTAAAAGTCTCTAGGAAGCAGGTTTTCAATCATGCAATAACTTTAGGAAGGAATTATAAATGCATGCTTATTTAATGAATAAGTGGGTGAAGATCATGATAAAACCACATAATTAAACACAATATAAACCATAAAATAGTGGTTTATCACTAACCTTGCCAAAGTGGAGGGCTTGTCAGCCACCTTGTACAGTTCTAGAGATTGATCTCATGAACTTCCACTTCCTCTCCAATCATGATACTATGGATCATGATAGCCCGATCCACAGTTACTTCAGATAGGTTGCTAGTAGGAATAATAGAGTGTTGGATGAACTCTAACCATCCTCTAGCCACGGGTTTAAGGTCAGGCCTTCTTAGTTGAATTGGCTTGCCTTTAGAGTCTCTCTTCCATTGGGCTCCTTCCACACAGATGTCCATGAGGACTTGGTCTAACCTTTGATCAAAGTTGACCCTTCTAGTGAAAGGATGAAGATCTCCTTGCATCATTGGCAAATTGAATGCCAACCTCACAGTTTCCGAACTGAAATCTAAGTATTTCCCCCAAACTATTGTGAGCCAATTCTTTGGGTTCGGCTTCACACTTTGATCATGGTTCTTAGTGAACCATGCATTAGCATAGAACTCTTGAACTATTAAGATTCTGACTTGTTAGATGGGGTTGGTGAGAGCTTTCCAACCTCTTCTCCGAACCTCTTGTCGGATCTCTGGATATTTGCTCTTTTTCAGCTTGAAAGGGACCTCGGGGATCACCTTTTTCTTGGCCACAACTTCATAGAAGTGGTCTTGATAGACCTTTGAGATGAACCTCTCCATCTCCCATGACTCGGAGGTGGAAGCAACTGCCTTCCCTTTCCTCTTATTAGAGGTTTCTCCGGCCTTAGGTGCCATTAATGGTTATGGAAAAACAAAAAAAAAACAACGCTTTTTCCACACCAAATTTAAAAGGTTTGATCGTCCTCGAGCAAAAGAAGATGGAAAGGAGTAGAAGAAGAAGAAAAGGAGGAGATGAAGGAGGGTGAGTGGTTCGGCCAAGGGGGGTTGGGAGTGTTTGTGATGTGTGAAAATGAAGGAGTAAGGAGGGGTATTTATAGGGTAAGGGAGAGAGGGAATCCATGTGAAAGGGGTTGGGTTTGGGAGGGAAATGGTTTGAATTTGAATGGGTGGGGGTAGATGGGTTGTATGATGGGAAATAGTGGATGGATGTGAGTGGTGAAGAGATTATGGGGAAGAAGGTAGGATTTGATAGGTGAATGGTGTTTGGGGAAGGGTGTTATGGAAAGGTGTGAAGAAAGGAGAGAGTGAGTTGGGGTAGGTGGGGATCCTGTGGGGTCCACAGATCCTGAGGTGTCAAGGATTTCTCATCCCTGCACCTTTTTGGCGTTTAAATGCCCTCTGTGTGGCATTTTTGGCGTTAAACGCCAGTCTGGCTGCCAGTCCTGGCATTTAACGCCCATAATGCTGCCAGACTGGGTGTTAAATGCCCATTCTGCTATCCTTACTGGCGTTTAACGCCAGCCAGACACCAGACACCCTTTTCTGGCGTTAAACGCCAGTCTGTGTGCCATTTCTGGCGTTTAACACCCAGAATGGTGCCAGACTGGGCGTTAAACGCCCAATTTGCTATCCTTACTGGCATTTAAACGCCAGTAAGCTCGTCCTCCAGGGTGTGCTATTTTTGATGTTGTTTTTTATTTTGCTTTAATTCTGTAGCTGCTTTTGTGACTTCACATGATCATCAACCTAAAGAAGACATAGACTAACACTAGAAAATAAAATGAAAAAGTAATTAATATAGATAAATAAAATTGGGTTGCCTCCCAATAAGCACTTCTTTAATGTCAATAGCTTGACAAGAAGCTCTTACAGAGCTTCACAGATGTTCAGAGTATGATGGTGGCCTCCCAACACCAAACTTAGAGTTTGAGTGTGGGGCCTCTGCTTGACTCTGTATAGAGAGTATTGAATGAAGCTTTTCATGCTTCTTCTCCATGTTTACAGAAGAAGATCCTTGAGTCTTAAATACAAGGTTGTCCTCATTCAATTGAAGGACTAACTCTCCTCTGTCCACATCAATCACAACTCTTTCTGTGGCTAGGAAGGGTCTTCCAAGGATGATGGATTCATCCTCATCCTTCCCAGTGTCTAGGATTATGAAGTCAGTAGGGATGTAAAGGCCTTAAACTTTCACTAAGACATCCTCTACAAGTCCATAAGCTTGTTTCATTGATTTGTCTGCCATCTCTAGTGAGATTCTTGCAGCTTGTACCTCAAAGATCCCTAGTTTCTCCATTACAGAGAGTGGCATGAGGTTTATACCTGATCCTAGGTCACATAGAGCCATCTCAAAGGTCATGGTGCCTATGGTACAAGGTATTAAGAACCTTCAGAATACTCATCAGAGCTCATGAATGGCAACAGTAAGTTCAGTGGAATCTCTATGGTCTCTGTATGAGCTTCAGACTCCTTTGGTTCCCCATTAGGAAACTTGTCAGTGGTCAGTGGATGTCCATTGAGGTCTTCCTCACTGAAAATCACTGCTTTTTCCTCCTCTATAGGTTTGGCCATTTTGGTTATAGTTATGGCCTTGCACTCTCTTTTTGGATTCTCTTCTGTATTACTTGGGAGAGTACTAGGAGGAGTTTTCGTAACTCGTTTACTCAGCTGACCCACTTGTGCCTCTAAATTTCTGATGGAGGACCTTGTTTCAGTCATGAAACGAAGAGTGACTTTAGATAGATTAGAGACTATGGTTGCTAAGCCAGAGAGGCTTTGCTCAGAATTCTCTGTCTGTTGCTGAGAAGATGATGGAAAAGGCTTGCTATTGCCAAACCTATTTCTCCCACCATTATTGTTATTGAAGCCTTGTTGAGGCTTTTGTTGATCGTTCCATGAGAAATTTGGATGATTTCTCCATGAAGGATTATAGGTGTTTCCATAGGATTCTCCCATGTAATTCACCTCTTCCATTGTAGGATTCTCAGGGTCATAAGCTTCTCCTTCAGAGGAGGCTTCTTTAGTACTGCCGGATGCAGCTTGCAATCCAGTCAGATTCTGAGAAATCATATTGACTTGCTGAGCCAATATCTTATTCTGAGCCAATATGGCATTCAGAGTATCAATCTCAAAAACTCCTTTCTTCTGAGTCATCCCATTACTCACAGGATTTCTTTCAGAAGTGTACATGAACTGGTTATTTGCAACCACTTCAATGAGTTCCTGAGCTTATGCAGAGGTTCTTTTCAGATGAAGAGATCCACCAGAAGAGTGGTCCAATGACATCTTGGATAATTCAGATAGACCATCATAGAATATATCCAAGATGCTCCATTCTGAAAGCATGTCAGAAGAACACCTTCTGATCAATTGCTTGTATCTTTCCCAAGCTTCATAAAGGGATTCATCTTCTTTCTGTTTGAAGGTTTGGACGTCCACTCTAAGCTTGCTCAGCTTTTGAGGTGGAAAGAATTTGGCCAAGAAAGTAGTGACCAACTTGTCGCAAGAGTTCAGGCTTTCTCTAGGTTGTGAGTCCAACCATATCTTATCTCTGTCTCTTACAGCAAAAGGGAAAAGCATAAGTCTGTAGACCTCGGGATCAACCCCATTGGTCTTAACAGCATCACAGATCTGCAAGAATTCAGCTAAGAACTGATGCGGATCTTCTGATGGAAGTCCATGAAACTTGCAATCCTACTGCATTAGAGAAACTAATTGAGGCTTAAGCTCAAAATTGTTTGCTCCAATGGTAGGAATTGAGAAGCTTTTTCCATAGAAGTTAGAGGTTGGTGCAGTATAGTCACCAAGCATCTTCCTTGCATCTCTAGCATTGTTGTTGGGTTCGGCTGCCATGTCTGCTTCTTTTTTAAAATTTTCTATAAAGTCCTCTCCGGAGTGTTGTGCTTTAGCTTCTCTTAGCTTCTTCTTCAGAGTCCTTTCAGGTTCAGGATCAGCTTCAACAAGAATGTTTTTATCCCTGTTTCTTCTCATATGAAAATGAAGAGAACTAAGGGAGTAGTGGAATCCTCTATGTCATGGTATAGAGATTCCTTGAGGAGTCAGAAGAAAAAAAGAATAGAGGAATGAGGTAGAGAGAGAATAAGAAGAATTCGAACACAGAGAGAGAGAGAGAGGGTTCAAATTATAAGTAGAAGAGAAGTGTTAGCAAATAAATAGAAAGAGATGAGAGAGAGTATTCGAAAATTAAAACTAAAACAATTAGTTAATTAAAAAGATTTTTGAAAAAGTGGTTAGTGATTTTCAAAAATTAGAGGTGGAAAAGTGGTTAGGTGGTTTTGAAAAAGTAAACTTTTTAAAATTAAAACAAACAAATCAAGTAGTTAGTTGAAAAAGATTTGAAAATAATTTTGAAGAGATAAGAAGTTAGAAAGAGATTTTGAAATTAAAATTTTAAAACAAGATATGATTGAAAAAGATTTGATTGAAAAGATATGATTTGAAAAGATATGATTGAAATCTATTTTGAAAAAGATTTGAAAAAGAGATTAAAAAGATTTGATTTTTAAAATTGATGACTTGACTAACAAGAAACTAAAAGATATGATTCTAGAATTTAAAGATTGATCCTTTCTTAACAAGAAAGTAACAAACTTGCAATTTTTTTAATCAAAACATTAATTGTTAGCAAGGATTTTTGAAAATGTGATATGAAAAAGATAAGAATTTAAAAATTATGAATTAAAACATGAAAATTTGAAAGAAAATTGAATTGGAATTGAAATTACCTCCCTAGTGTCATCCTGGCGTTAAACGCCAGAATGCTAACGCCCACTTGGCGTTTAACGCTAGGAATCCTTCTTTACTGGGCATTTTTCTAAATGCCCAGAATGCTGCCCATTCTGGCATTTAACTCCCAGAATGATAGCTTTACTGGCGTTTTAATGCCAGTGAGCTCTTTTTTTCTGTGATTCCTCTGGTTTGACTTTTGAATTGTAAATGAGGAGAGAGAAAAACAACAAAATGAAACAAAACATGAAACTTTAAGATCAAAACAAATAATGCATGCAAGAACACTTTGAATGTCAAGATGAACACCAAGAACACTTTGAAGATCATGATGAACATCAAGAATATATTTTTGAAAATTTTTAAGAAAAGAAAAACATGCAAGACACCAAACTTAGAAATTTTTAATGTTTAGACACTATGAATTCGAAAATGCATATGAAAAATAAGATAAGACACAAAACAAGAAAATTTAAAGATCAAACCAGGAAAATCATCAAGAACAACTTGAAGATCAAGAAGAACACAATGCATATATTTTCAAAAACATGAGAAAATTTGGAAACATGCAATTGACACCAAACTTAGAATTTGACACTAGACTTAAACAAGAAACACAAAACTTTTTTTTTTGTTTTTATGATTTTATTAAATTTTTTTGTATTTTTTTTTTGAAATTATTTTTGAAAAACGAAAAAAAGAAAATTTTTGAAATTTTTTTTTTGAAAAGAAAATAAAGGTTGAAACAAGAAGAAAATTACCTAATCTAAGCAACAAGATGAACCGTCAGTTGTCCAAACTCAAACAATCCCCGGCAACGGCGCCAAAAACTTGGTGCACGAAATTGTGATCACACTTTTCACAACTCCGCACAACTAACCAGCAAGTGCACTGGGTCATCCAAGTAATACCTTACGCGAGTAAGGGTTGATCCCACGAAGATTGCCGGCTTGAAGCAAGCTATGGTCATCTTGTAAATCTCAATCAGGCGGATTCAAATGGTTATGAGGTTTTGATAATTAAAAGACAAATAAAACGGAAAATAAAATAAAGATACTTATGTAATTCATTTGTGGGAATTTCAGATAAGCGTTTGGAGATGCTTTGTTGCTTCTGAATCTCTGCTTTCCTGTGGTCTTCCTCCAATCCTGCGTCCTCCCTTCCATGACAAGTTATATGTTGGTGGATCACCGTTGTCAATGGCTACCATCCGTCCTCTCAGTGAAAATGGTCCAGGTATGTTTCCACACGGCTAATCATCTGTCGGTTCTCACTTGTGTCTGAATAGGATACATTTATCCTTTTGCACACTGTCACTGCGCCCAACATTTGTGAGTTTGAAGCTCGTCACAGTCATCCCTTCCCAGATCCTACTCGAAATATCACAGACAAGGTTTAGACTTTCCGGATCTCAGGAATGCTGCCAATTGTTTCTAGCCTATACCACGAAGGTTCTAATATCACGGGTTCGAAAGCTCTGTTGTCAGGAGAGGCGAGTCAAATCCATGAGATCAGACACCCAAGAGACTATACTCCGGTTGTCGTCCAATGACTACGTTGAACATCATGTACACCGCTTGTGGTTGTCAGGCACGCGGATCTTGGCCAAGCGAGTAACGAAGATAATGGGTGATTGTCATGGGTCACCCCTTCATTCTAACTTTACTGAATTAAGTACGAGAGTATATCTTGGAGAAAAAGTAGGCGTGAATTGAAATAAAAATAATAGTACTTGCATTAATTCATGAAGAACAACAGAGCTCCTCACCTTAATCTATGAGGTGTAGAAACTCAACCGTAGAAAATACATAAGAGAAAAAGAGGTCTAGGCATGGCCGAATGGCCAGCCTCGCAAATGCAAAAAATGGCATAAGCTCCATTGATACAATAGTAAAAAGTGCTATTTATACTAAACTAGTTACTAGGGTTTACAGAAAATAAGTAACTAAGTGCAGATAGTGCAGAAATCCACTTCTGGGGCCCACTTGGTGTGTGTTTGGACTGAGCTTTGAAGCTTTCACATGCATAGGCCATTCTTGGAGTTAAACGCCAGCTTGGATGCCAATTTGGGCGTTTAACTCCAGTTCTGGTGCCAGTTCCGGCGTTTTACGCTAGAAAAGAGTCTCTAGTGGGCGTTTGGACACCAGTTTGGGCCATCAAATCTCGGGCAAAGTATGGACTATTATACAT
This sequence comes from Arachis ipaensis, assembly GCF_000816755.2. Taxonomy (NCBI): domain Eukaryota; kingdom Viridiplantae; phylum Streptophyta; class Magnoliopsida; order Fabales; family Fabaceae; genus Arachis; species Arachis ipaensis. Next base: position 102,879,894 of record NC_029791.2, read on the forward strand.
TTCTGGAAAGCCCAAGATGTCTACTTTCCAACGCAGTTGAGAGCGCGCCAATTGGGATTCTGTAGATCCCGAAAATCCACTTCGAGTGTAGGGAGGTCAGAATCCAACAGCATCTACAGTCCTTTCTCAGCCTCTGAATCAGATTTTTGCTCAGGTCCCTCAATTTCAGCCAGAAAATACCTGAAATCATAGAAAAATACACAAACTCATAGTAAAGTCCAGAAATGTGATTTTTGCATAAAAACTAATAAAAATCTACTAAAAAGTAACTAAAACACACTAAAAACTTTGTAAAAATAATGCCAAAAAGCGTATAAATTATCCGCTCATCATCGGCCAAGCGAGGATTAAACTCACTACCCAATTTCTACAAAGTCGGCAAGATGAAAAACAATAAAAACAGATTAATGCAAGAAGTTATAAAAAAGTAATCCATAGAAAGAGACCTGACGAGGTCTGAACAAAACTGGATTGCTAAAAATAACTTGGGATGGACCAACATGAAGAAGTCGGACCAATCCCCCAAAAGTGACAAAGTTATAAAAAATAATCCATAAAAAGGGGCCTGACAAGGTCTGAGAAAAAATGGATTGCTAAAAGTAACTAAATGACGGACCGACATAAAGAAGTCGGACCAATCGACTAAAACAATAAAAGTTATAAAAAGTAATCCATAGAAAAAGGCCCGATGAGGTCTGAAAAAAATGGATTGCTAAAAATAACTTGGGATGGACCGACATGAAGAAGTTGGACCAATCCCCAAAGCAACAAAAGTTATAAAAAGTAATCCATAGAAAGAGGCCTGGCCAGCCCTGACTAAACATGGATTACTAAGAAATAACTTAGAAGGGACCGACTTAAAGAAGTCGGCCCAAGCCGGTTAAAGCTACAAAGTTATAAAAAGTAAATCCATAAAAAGAAACCCGGCGAGGTTCAAATTAAATGGATTACTAGAAATAACTCGAGAAGAATTGACAAGAGAAGTTGACCAATGGAAGGCGTGTGTTAAAAGAGACACAACTCGATCCAAAAACTACGACCTCACCAAAATCGATTTACAAGTGTTCTATGAGAATACTAAATAAAATAGTTAAATAAAGCTAGCCTCAAAAGTCACTTCGGCTAAAGCAGGAAATCAACAAACACAAAGGCAATCAAAAGTGATTGAAACTCCAACACTCTAAAGATTCCTGGAAGTGGCAAAAGTGCAAATCAGCATAGCAAAAAGATACCATAATAAAAGCTCAAGAAGGAAACCTTGAAGTCGACCTTAAGAGCTCAAAAGTATTTGTCTTTTGAAAAGGCAAAGTTGTTAAGTAAAGCAACCTGATGTCAGGAAAAGTCAAATCATCCAAAGTTACAAAAAATAGAGTTTAAAGACCCACAAGCCGGGCCATAAAGATACAAAAAAGAAACTACAAAGGATTTAAAGACTCCCCAGTGGCGGCATCTCGAGGTGAAAGAGGACGGGTCGCAAGTGGGACAGCATCAACGGTCCCATCCGGCTAGTTCAGGATCTGAACGTCAGGGTCCGACTCGGGATGGCCGACCTCAGCTGTAGAAGTTGGAGAAGTCGGAGCAGCAGAAGCTTTTGCTAACGGCGCATCAGGAGGATCTACAGCCTCATCATCATCTAGGGCAGGGACAATTTTACCATCTTCAATAACATTGTCCAAACTAAAAAGACTCAGTCGATATCGGGAGCAAGAACTCGGACCTGAGCCTTTAAGTTCTCATATGCGTCAGTCACGCTGCCCACAAGATGACTCTGAAGCTCAGCATAGTCAGCCTGAGCATTCTCCAGCCTCTCTCTTGCCTCTAACAACTCGCCATAAGTACGGACATAGCTCTCCTTATGCTTTTACGCCATCTCCTCAGCCAGAGTTGCAGAAGCCACAGCCGCAGTAGCCCTAGTCCTCTCATTCTCCAAGTCAAGCTCCAACTTAGCCACTTTGGCATCCAGCTCATCCTTCAACCCCTTGATCCTGTCGAACTCCGACTTGGCCTCCTTCATAAAGGCCTTTGTTGCATGAACTGGGATATCCTGAGTAGTTCGGAATAAGGCTGCACCAATGTGTGCCATCTTAACACTACTCTGGGTAATGAAATCCAGGTGGTGAAGAATGGACACTTCATTCATAGGAAGTCGGCCATAAGGAGCGATTTGGTTGTCAACAAATCCCACAGCATCAAATTCAGGGGCATCAAGGTCAAAGGGTTCAACAGTCTTTTGCTTTTTTGGTGGAGGACCAGTAGTAGGAGAAGAGGTAGCACCAGAAGTTGGATGAGAAGGATCAAACGGACTTGAGGAGTAGGGATCACCTTCCTTGACTCAGAAGCGCTGGAGGCCGGCTTCTTAGGAGGGACCTGAGAAGATCCTTCCCCAGCCGCCCTGGCCGAGATGTTCTGAGCAGCTGTAGCTTTCCGGGCCTTCTTAAAAGCCTTCATAGCATCCGAGGTCTTTCCCATCTCTAAAAACACAGTAAAAACCAGAATTGCAAATAAGAAAGGGATGGATTGACAAAACAAAACAAATAAAAAGAGATAAAAAGCCAGCGAAGAAATCGGTGAATAACCAATGCAGCTCGGAGAAGTGAGGGATCCCCTAAAAACTTCTTTGTGTCAAGATGGGGAGGTTGCCCCCACTTCTCCTCCAAAACATTGACAAAGGCCTGCTCGACCTCATCCAGCATTTTCTATGATTACCTAGATACTACAACATTCTTTTGCTAGCACAAGGGGAAAGTAGGTTCATTATTCGACTCTAAGAAATAAGGCCGAGTGATGAGCATCCAATTATTGTATCGGTGTAGAATTTCTCTCATAGAAATAAGGACTTCGTTGCAAGTATAGTCCTACACCAACAAACAATCCTCGCAATCAAAAATTTTGTGGTTATGTCACGAATAACAAACCCCTAATATGAATTACCGAAGTATTTGGACTCTGGGTCATCTCTTTAGGATACAATGAAGTGCTCAGTTATTGGCTATAAAGGGGTAAGGGGGGTTTTGGTTCATAAGAGGGAAAGAAAAGTAGATTAAGCAAGTAAGTAAAGAAAACAAGATAAAGAACTCTTGACTAAGACTTGGGTAATTGAGATCACCATCCTTGTCAACAAACCAAATATTGATAATCATGAGAGGCCAACCCATTAAGTCTACTTCCCAAAAGCTTTAAGTACGTAACATCTATTCCTAAGCTTGAAGTACGTCAAATAGGTTTGATCACATCAACCCTTAAGTCCCAACCTACCTACTAATTAGCTTAGTAGTGGGTTAGCATCAATGGGTATCAAATTGATCACCAAGGGTTCTCAAATCACCAAATCCATCATACCCAATAATTCAAGTTTGCTCAATTCCCTTAGCTTAGACCAAGAGTTGACAAAACTATTCAATAACTAAAGAGAACATTTCATCAAACATATAGAATGCAACAAAAGTAAACATCATAAATTGCAATAATAATAAAATCTACCAACTACTAATTGCAAGGAAGGTAAATTCACAACTCAATTCATCAATAAAAAGAAACATCAACATCAACTTGTATTAAATGTAAATCAAATCCAACATGAGCTCATCATCACAAAAGAGAGTAAAATGAGAAATTAACATCACAAATAAGAGAATCAAGATGTAGAATTGAGGAATTATAAAAGAAACAAGATGAGATCAAGGAATTAAACATTAATCTAAGACAATTTATCCTAATCCTAACCTAATTCTAGAGAGAAGAGGGAGCTTCTCTCTCTAGAAAACTAACTAAAGGCTCATGTTGACTAAACTAATTGCTCCTCCTTTGCTTGGACTTCAATTCTGCATGAAATACACCCAGAAACAAGTTGGAATTGGACCTGGGCAGCTCAGAAATTGCCCTAGCATTTTGCCTTTAAGTGGGCCATGTGAGAGTATCGTCGTGTACGCGCCATGTGCGCGTGTGCGTCGATTGACAAAAATCTTCACCTGCGCGGACGCGGCATGTGCGCGTGCGCGCCTCTATGTAAAATACTTCTGCGCATGCGCGCCTTGTACACGTGCGCGCCCATTGGTGCATTCCCAATCTTTGTTTCTTCATGCATTCTCCTCTTTGTACGCTTTTCTCCTCATTTCTTCCATCTAATACTTACCTTATGGACCTGAAATCACTCAACAAACACATCAAGGCATCCAATGGAATTAAAATAAATCAAAATCACCAATTTAAGGCCTAAAAAGCATGTTTTTACACTTAAGCAAAGTTCAAGGGAGAATTACAAAACCATGCTATTTCATTGGATATATGTGGGAGAAGGTGGTAAAATCCCCTAAAATAAGTACAAGATAAATCACGAAATCAGGGTTTATCAAATCTCCCCACACTTAAACTAAGCATGTCCTCATGCTAAAATCAAGAAAGAAGCAAAGGGTATTAACATTTATTCAATGTAACTAACTAAATGCAATCTATCTATATACAACCTATCTACATGATGTAATGGCTTAGTCAAAATAAATCAATCTGCAAGAATACACATGCAAGCACAAGGGCTAAGGTATTAGCAATCAAAGCAAACCACAATTGGATTGAATCGTAGAAAGGGTTCACAAACTTGCAAGAAAAGATGATCATGGGTGGAAACATGTAATTGAGCGATCGAACCCTCGCCGGATGTGTATCCGCTCTATGCACTCAAGTGTATGGGGTTGATTCACTCAATTCTCCCCTAATCATACTTTCCAAGATTTGTTTTTCATCTAACAATCAACAATTATTTCATGCATGCATACAGATATCATGAGGACTTTCCCATAGGTTGTAATGGGGCTAGGGTCAAGGTAGGATGCATATGGTCAAGTGAGCTTGAAATCCGAATCTTTGATTAACTTAAACTTCCCACCTAACCTATGACAGCCTAAACAATTCTAAACAAGCCTAGTTATCCATTCTTCACTTTTTCACACATTCATGTATTTCCTTTTGATTTCCACATATATGCACTGAATTTATGAAAATTCAAACTTTGGGACATTTTGTTCCCTTCTTGTTGCATTGTAAATTAAAAAAAAAATTAGATAAAATATATACAATAGCATCAATGCATATGGTTTACATATGATTAATACATGAGTGTGTACCCAATTCTTGAGAATTTTTTCAAAAAAAAAAACATAAACACACTTTTATCTCTACCCAATGTACCCAACTTTCCCAAAATTAAGTAATGAACACTCTCACTAGCTTAAGCTAATCAAAGATCCAAACAAGGGACATTTATTATTTTTCACTTAAGCTTGTAATGTGCTACAATTATGAACAAATGGGTTAAGCATAGGCTCAAGATTAGTTAACAATGGAGGATAAAAGGTTAGCTATTTGGGTAAGTGAGCTATTTGAACAACGGCCTCAATCATATAATTGCATGTATACACAAAATAATGGACATAGAGAATCAAACAAATCAAAGATTACACTTATAAGAAGAGAATAATGCACACAAGAATGAAAGTAAGTGGTTATGTATGATGTAACCACACAATTAGGCTCAAATCTCACATGCTTGTGTTCTTTGCTCAAAACATGGTCCACAAGTGTATAATTCAAGCAAGTTCTAAAAATTTTTTTTCAACCAATTGGGGTGGTACCCTAAAAATGAATTTCTCGAAAATTTTCATCATATTGACTAGGCTTATTCTAATGTAGTGTTGTGATTTAGAAAATTTAAAAAAATTTTAGATTTTTAACAATTCAAAACATTTTATATATATATATATATATATACTAAAAGTATGCAACAACCAAAACAAGATTATCCACAATAGCAAATATGTACAGTAATCCCAAAATAATCTAAAACATAAGGTGCAAAATAAAATAGAGTAGCAGAGAATAGAAATGGATGTCTAAGAGTTCACCACACAAATGTAAACACCGGTCACGAACGGTGACCTCCCCACACTTTAGAATCAAGCATCGTCCTCGATACTACTGCTGAAGCTCGGGATGGGGGTCAACAATCGCGCTGGGCTGTGGCTGTGGCTGTGGCTGTAGAGTGTCATGTTGGTATGCGAAATGAAGCGAGAGAGTCTGGGAGCGGCGGTAGCTCAATGCCCTGTGATATAAACACCTGGTCAATGCGGTTGAGACGTTGCATGACACGATGCTCGAGGCACTCCATGAAGCAAAGCAGGTGCTGCACCAACAGATAAGTCGGCTCAGGTGCTGGTGGTGGTGGTAAGGATGTTGCTGCTGCTGAAGTAGAGGGGGTCCTGCTGTTGCTGCTGATGATGAGGGCTGAGCTGCCTCCTCCACTGCTCTAGCTCGGGAACGGCGTTTGGGTGGGGGCTTCTCGTGCACCCACCCACCCCATGGAATGGTAACCTCCTTCTCGTCTTCATCTGAGGGTGGTGGTCTCACGTCATCATCCTTCCACGGAACATCAGCCATCTCGATCATGCTGGTGATCAGTGTAGGAAAGGGCAGCAGGCCACGGATATGCGCGCGCCACATACTCTGCCTGATCAAACGAGGGAAGTTCACCTCCTTCCCCTCCATCACACACCTAATCAGAACCGGCATATCCATAGGAATCTCTGAAAAGTGAGTGGTGGGCAGGACGTAGTGAGCGAAGATATGCTGCCAGGTCTTCACTTCCTTCGACAGATAAGCGAAGCGCATCCCCTTGGGCTTCTTGTTCCCAGAGTCCATCACCCAGGGGGCGTCAGGTGTGACAATCACGCGCTTAAGCGCCTCATAGTAAAATGTCATGCTGTGGATGGCTATCTCGGCCTGCTTATAAGCGCAGGTGTCATCAGGACGATGGTGGCAGAGCAGTGCATCCCCAATGGCAGCCTCAGTGATCATAATCTATCTACCCTGCAACTGAACTGAATCAAGAGTGGCTCGGAAGAAGTTACAATAAAATTTTCTCACCCATGAAGTGTTCACCCTCCCTAAATCTCTGTCAACAAAGTCTAATCCCAACTCTAAAATGCGGGTGTTAATGGTACGCCTCACATCATTGGGAAGGAGCAGCTTCTTCTCAATGTTTAGATTTTTCTTCCGGAATTCGGAGAAGCTAAGCTCACAGTAGAGGTTTGGAAATTTGATTGGATCAGTGGGTGGTAGCAGCTAATTTTTCTTATCCTCTTCATTTAAGGGATTCTTAGCATAGTTTGCATAAGGAGAGGGGGTGGAGGTCTTAGAGCGCTTTCTCTTTTTGGTAGTAATGGCTATAGCCTTTCCTTTGTCTGACATCCTGAAAAACAGAGATGATACAACATAAGCAGATAGCCAAACAAACAATAAGCACTCAAAGCAAAGCATATCCATAAAGTGAATGAATAAAATAGAGATCTTGCAATGCAAGCAACAAGATTCAGAATTCAAATCAAACTTCAAACCAAGAATTCAAACCACATTTGCACATTACTTGTTCATCAAGCCTAAGAAACACCATATCCAAAAGGAATAATTAGAAGAGTTAAGTTGAAAACCAAAAGAAAGTTAGTTGGTTAAACAGATTAAAGTTAGAAATCAGTTTGAAAATCAGTGATATGGTGGTTATCGGCTCAATTCAAAAGGAATGCACAAAATAAGGATGTAGGCACACTCATAATCATGGAATGTAACAAGTCATTGATGATGAAATATAATTTTTCTAGAAAGCAACTAATATGAAACAAACCATCAATCAATGTAAAAATCACTATTGGTGTTGGTGAAATAAGAATTACAGTGAACAATACACATAAGTGAAATTCAAACACCAAATTTCAATGAGCCATGAATGTCACAAGGTTGAGATAAAAGTTGAAAATTATATGTGCCATGTGACTAAAGGTAATTTGGGCGTAGAGAAAATGAATCACATTAGCCACATAAGTAGAAGAAATCATCAACCTTGTGAAAGCAAGCAAATTGGGCTTAATTTCAAATGAAAACCAAGCTTATGGTCAATCTGAGAGTTTACTTAATCATGCAATGCATATAGCAAATTAGCATTGCAAGCAAGTAAAGAGTATTAGAAGCATAACCAAAAACATGTAAACATGCACATGAGGATTTTTTTTCAAAACCATTTAGGCAACAAAATTCTATTTGACACAGAAATCATCAACTAGAGCTTGTTACACCAATCAAAATATTGTTATTGTACGGAACATGGTTAGGGAAAATCCGGCAGCATTTCAGCAGTAAATTGGCTATTTTCCAAGTTTAAACAGTCAAATTAGATTCCATATAAGTTCATCAATACTTAAAAACACAAAACCATATAGATGAATTCACATGGATGTAACAAACAGCCAGCATTTTAGCAGTAAAGCAGATTAAATAGCACAAAGAACAGCAGCAGTTGCTTCAATCAGCATTCTTTTCACCAATCAATCACAAGTAAGCAGCATCAACAAATTAAATGAACACAGAATAATTCAAGAAAACAGAGCAATTTCATACAGCAGCAGTATTTCAGATAAGCCTAAATCCACTACTCAGCCCAAGTTCTCTAACCACCTAATTACACTAACTAACTAAACTAATCTAACTAAACTAAACAGAATAATCTAAACAAAGTTTAATTAAACGAAATTAAAATTGAAATGAGAAAAGAAAGGAACCTGGAAGTAGGGGAGTTGGAAGGTGGAACAGAGGACGGGGAAGGAGGGTGGAAGGGGTGAACCGGCTAGAGCAGAGCTGTGGTTCGGGAAGATGACCAGGAGTGTTCGCCGGCGATAGTGGAGTCGCGGCTGTGCTCGTGGTGGGGCAGTGGCTGGCTGCGAGAGAGACAGAACAGAGAGGATTGAGTGAGTGAGAGAGAGCCGAGGAGTGAGAAAGAGAAGGAGAGTTGGGGCGCACGGTGACGGCGGCGGTGGGCGCCGAAGTGCTCGCCGGAGGTCGCTAGTTGCAGGGGTCGTGGTTGGCGATGGGGGGGAAGAAGGAGAAATGGAATGTTGGGGTGAGGAGGGGGTTTCTGCGCGAATGCGCTAGGGCTTCGCGTCCCTGGTTAAATGAGATTTTTGAATCCATGCGGGCGCACACCGCGCGCGTCCGCGTGGGTGAGGGAATTAGGGAAATGGCGTGGAGGCGTCATATGCGCCTACGCGTAGATGGGAGAATTGGCAATGGGCGCGGACGCGTACGGTGCGCGTCCGCACGGGTGTGTTGGGCCAGAGGCACAAAAGAGGCCCAGAGTTGGCACAACTCTCGGTTCCTTTGACCTGGGGATGCTAAAACGCACCGACGCGAGCGCGCACTGTGCGCGTTCGCGTGGATGGCTTGAGCTTATTGAATGGGCGCGGAGGTGCCAGGTGCGCCAACGCATGGGTAAGGAAACACGAGGGGGCGTAAACGCGTACAGCGTGCGTCCGCTTGGGTTGAGGCACAGAGTTGGCCCAAAAATGGCACAACTCTCTGGTCTTTGGCCCAGAAAGCTAAAATATGCAGTCGACGCGCGCACGCTATGCGCTTTCGCGTGGCTGGGGTTTTTTTTTTAAATGAGCATCAAAAAGAGCTCATTATCCTCCTAATCTCCTCTAAGACTCTAAAACTAGCTAAGATGCAATCAAAGCAAAAACTCAAATTCAAAGAATCATCCCTTATTAAAGCACACAATTTATAAACATCTTAGCAAGCAAAGCAAAATATACTAAGAAGTAAAGAAACTATATACAATGGAACTCAATTCATTCATTCATTATATCTACAAGAGAATGGAAAGAGTTTACCATGGTGGGGTGTCTCCCACCAAGCACTTTTAGTTTAAGTCCTTAAGTTGGACATTTGGGAGGCTTCTTGTCAAGGTAGCTTATGCTTGTATCCATCCTTGAACCTCCAAGAGTGCTTGTCCTTCAATCGGTTGTCAGAAGTTCCAACCTTCTTCACTAAGTTTGAGTGAGGTCCTCTCCAAGACATGAGCTCCCAAAATTGATTTTCGTAGGGTAATCCAGGATCCCATATATTGTCCTCGCACCCATCTTCTAATTGATTGCCTTGATTTCGTCCGGGTGACGGGAAAGCAGAATTCTCATGAAAGCACCAAACTACTCTCCTAAACCCATTTAATTGAGCATTACACCAATCCATGCTCTTCAATTTTGAGCTTCCAACCATAATGAATCTAGATTTACAATGCCAACCACTAAACATCCTCCTCTTTCGCTTAATTCCACAAAGCGTCCTAAGTTGGCCATCCGTCTCAAGCAAACCATACTCAAGTGGGATAATAAAGCTAAGAGTTAGAAGTTTTACCCACTCAGACGGAGGATCGGATGGCGAACTAGGTGTAGAAGTTTCCAAAGATCTTGATAAAGCATGCTTGACTCCCGTCCATCCTCTTTTAGAGGTTTCTAACACTTGGCAAGGTTCTTTAAGTTCCTCCTCAAGCCAAGCTTCCTCAAGTGCATATTCTTCTTCACCAATTTCTTCCATCTCTTCCCCATCACTCTCATCATAGATAGGAGGTCTAGTGAAGTCTACATCATCATCAGGTCTAAGCATTTTGGGGAAGGACTCTTCAAACTCAAAAGGATCATATGTTGATGTGAAATCATCATAAATAGGAGGGCTCGTTGTTTGGAATACTTCTTCCAGTTCTTCACTTACAATAGGTCTTGGGGGTTGCACATCCTCCTCAACCTTGCATTCTGGTCCACCGGTAGAAGGTTCAACAAGGTCATTGAGGAGATTGATCAATGTGGGCGAAAAATCACTAGTGATGGAGTCCACTTCTTGATCAATGTCCTTCGACTCTCCATTTACTTTCGCAACTTTACTTTCCTCTTTAACATCCTTTATGTGCTCAACATATCCCAAACATCCATCCACTACTTCCTTTTGTTCGCTAATCTCTATCTTCTCCTCTTGTTGCACTTCTTGCTTCAAATCTTCTTCCTCACCATGGAGCTTCAAGTTCATTCCCTCACTAGGCTCCTTGATTGTTTCTCCACATTCAACGATGGGATACTTAGGGTACATGAGCTTAGGTGGGATGTTAGGTGACTCACGGCTTCTACTATGCCGGTCATTCTTGCTCTTAGTTCCTTAAACTTAGTTTCATCCTCCTCTTGTTGCCTTAAGATACGAGATTCAAGGTCTCTCAGTTCTAAGATGAAGGCTTCATCGGGAGGTGGTGGTGGAAAAAAGGGTTCATTGTTTGAAGGAAGGTTATTGATACTGGAAGGTGGTTCATATTGGTAGAATTCTTGAGGTGGTGTGTGTGGAATTTGTGGTTCTTGGAAGTATTGGTATTGGAATGGTGGTGGTTGTTCTAAATGTGGTTCATATGGTGGTTGATATGGTGGGCATTGGTTATGGTCATATGGAGTTGAATGGTGGTGTGAGGCTTGTGAGTATGGTGTATGGCTATTTTAAGGAATGGGATCATATGCATATGATGATTGTGGTTGACAACCACAATGAGGATCATCACACACGTTGGATTGATACACATTAGGATCAGGATTATACCCATAAGAGTTCGTAGGAGGTTGTTGCCATGAAGGTTGTTCATAAGCTTGAGGTTCCTCCCATCCTTGATTTCCAAATCCTTGATGTATATCCTTATTGGAGCTTCCATTTTCTACAACATAGTTTGAACTACACTCAGAGCCAAAAGGATGAGAATTCATAGTGAAAAAGAAAACAAAAACAAATATTAATAAGAACAAAGAAGATAAAATCCTAAACTAGCAAAAACTAGCAAACAAACCAAAATTCAAGCTATTCACAATATATACAATAGCCAATAACATAGCACCATTGTGTTCCCCGGAAATGGCGCCATTTTGATGAGCATCCAATTGTCGTATTGGTGTAGAATTCCTCTCATAGAAATAAGGACTTCGTTGCAAGTATAGTCCTACACCAACAAACAATCCTCGCAATCAAAAATTTTGTGGTTATGTCACGAATAACAAACCCCTAATATGAATTACCGAAGTATTTGGACTCTGGGTCGTCTCCCTAGGATACAATGAAGTGCTCAGTTATTGGCTATAAAGGGGTAAGGGGGGTTTGATTCATAAGAGGGAAAGAAAAGTAGATTAAGCAAGTAACTAAAGAAAACAAGATAAAGAACTCTTGACTAAGACTTGGGTAATTGAGATTACCATCCTTGTCAACAAACCAAATATTGATAATCATGAGAGGCCAACCCATTAAGTCTACTTCCCAAAAACTTTAAGTACGTAACATCTATTCCTAAGCTTGAAGTACGTCAAATAGGTTTGATCACATCAACCCTTAAGTCCCAACCTACCTACTAATTATCTTAGTAGTGGGTTAGCGTCAATGGGTATCAAATTGATCACCAAGGGTTCTCAAATCACCAAATCCATCATACCCAATAACTCAAGTTTGCTCAATTCCCTTAGCTTAGACCAAGAGTTGACAAAACTATTCAATAACTAAAGAGAACATTTCATCAAACATGTAGAATGCAACAAAAGTAAACATCATAAATTACAATAATAATAAAATCTACCAACTACTAATTATAAGAAAGGTAAATTCATAACTCAATTCATCAATAAAAAGAAACATCAACATCAACTTGCATTAAATGTAAATCAAATCCAACATGAGCTCATCATCACAAAAGAGAGTAAAATGAGAAATTAACATCACAAATAAGAGAATCAAGATGTAGAATTGAGGAATTATAAAAGAAACAAGATGAGATCAAGGAATTAAACATGAATCTAAGACAATTTATCCTAATCCTAACCTAATTCTAGACAGAAGAGGGAGCTTCTCTCTCCAGAAAACTAACTAAAGGCTCATGTTGACTAAACTAATTGCTCCTCCTTTGCTTGGACTTCAATTCTACATGAAATACACTCAGAAACAAGTTGGAATTGGGCCTGGGAAGCTCAGAAATTGCCCCCAGCGTTTTGCCTTTAAGTGGGCCATGTGAGAGTGTCGGCGCGTACACGCCATGTGCGCGGGCGCGTCGATTGACAAAAAATCTTCACCCGCGTGGACGCGGCATGTGCGCGTGCGCGCCTCTATGTAAAACACTTCTGCGCATGCGCGCCCATTGGTGCATTCCCAATCTTTGTTTCTTCATGCATTCTCCCCTTTGTATGCTTTTCTCCTCATTTCTTCCATCCAATACTTGCCTTATGGACCTGAAATCACTCAACAAACACATCAAGTCATCGAATGGACTTAAAATGAATCAAAATCACCAATTTAAGGCCTAAAAGCATGTTTTTACACTTAAGAAAAGTTCAAGGAAGAATTACAAAACCATGCTATTTTATTGGATAAATGTGGGAGAAGGTGGTAAATTCTCCTAAAATAAGCACAAGATAAATCACGAAATTGGGGTTTATCAACGAGCTTCTTCAATAGCTCGGGCCTTGAAATAATAGTTCTTAAAGTCCCTAAAAGACTCGTCATACATAGAAAAAACTTTCTTTCCTTAAGCAGATCGGAAAGAAACCCAGGAAGCCTTCTTTTTTGCAGAAATCCCAGGTTTTGTCAAAACAAAGAGATAAAGAAAGAGGGTTTGAGAAGGCTTGACATCTAATTCTTGACACAATAACTGAAAGATATTTATGAAACCCCATGAGTTCGGATGGAGTTAGGATGGAGCTACATTACAGGACCACAACAAATCGGTCTCGAAGGAGGTAAAAGGAATGGTAATGCTCATTTGGCTAAAAAAGTAGTCATAAGCGAAAAAGAAGGGACGTTCCCCCTGGGACGGAGAAGGAAAACAAACCCTCTCGTCAGGATCACGCGCTACCAACTCATAATTCTTCTCTTGATCTCTACTACTACAAATTCTGTGATGTTTCCTAAGCTGCACACGATATTCAAAATCGACAACAGAAACACACATCAGGACGAGGGAGTCCAGCCAGTGTGACATGCCCTCAGGGACTTTGGTGGATGTCTCGACAATATTTTTGCGAGAAGACATGGGTCAACTAGTCCTACAGTAATAAAAATGAAAGTGGGTTACTAATCAAAACAGCTCGAGCAAATTAAGAGAACAGCTCGAACAAACATGGATATAACTCGAACCAAAGCATACAAGTGTTAGAAGTCAGAGATAGCAGTAAAAGGAATCCCCATGACTCACACCAAGATCCAGGGACATCCTTTGGAGGTAGTAATAGAGTAAGGATTCAGAAAAAATCTACAGTCTACGCCCTGACATCTCTCAAAGAAAACAACCCTCCTTCAACAGCGACATTTCAAAGGGAAAATCACAAATCACAAAAAGTCATCAAAATTACTATCTTTTCAACAGTTTATCAGCAAAGGGGCTTCATCACATCTAAAGGAAATCATCCCACGATTCACACAAAATAGCAAGGGAACCGTCAACATCAAACTCTCAAAGATCCAACCTTTTTAAACAGAGGCGGTGCATTACTTCAAGCTATGAATAGAAAAAAGATCAAATCCTTCTCTAATAAAAAGTGAAGAAACCATCACAAGCACACAGTACATCGATGATCAGACACAACAAAGCAGAAAAAGATTCAAACTTTCCTCTATGAACGCACACAAGATCAAAACTTCTCATGCCCAAACAAACAAACACAAAACATAATAAGAATGGCGTAAAGAGAGGAAGACAGAAAACCAACCTGCAGTGGAGAGGAGACGACAACTGATCTGAGATTGAAGCAAATAGCTAAAACGACACCAGCAAATCTCCTTTCAAGCGAAAGAAAAGGGAAGTGCGAGAACAGAAGGGCAAGGAGAGGAAAAGGAGTTACAGCGAGCAAGAGAAGAGGAAACTGAAGCAAAGTCTTTAGAAAATTCAAAATGAAAACGTGGGGGAGGGAAACGGCAAAAAAAGAATTAAATGAGCTTTAAAACCCTCACACGTTTCCAAGGAAAATGCAGATACCAAAAAACATGTGTTGCAGTTAAAAAGAGTTAGACGAGACGTTCCCATTCAAAGACATTAAATAGGAGTTCTACAACAAAATGCTCGAGCTGGGCTTCTCCAAAAGAGGTCAAAAAGCTAGCAAATAGATACGACCACAAAAAGAAAGACCAAGCTCAAGTAGGGGCACTGTTCATGCCCTGGGTCGAGCTGTATGACCCGGGCTAATTGAAGACAAGTCGACCAACCTCTTCAGGACAGGATTACCCGACCTCTTCTCGAAGAGTTCGACCAAATCACTACAAAAGGCCCAAGAAGGCCCAAAATAGAGGAACACGACCCAAATCTAAAGGCAGCCCAAGCCTAGAAAGATAAGGGCGGTTTCCTTAAATATAAGATGACTTCACTCAAAGATAAGATAAGATAACTATCTTATCTCAAGAGAAAATCACTCCACATCATTATAAATACACTGGAGTACCCAGGTATAACTCATACTCTGATTCTACTAAAAACCTGCCTAAAGCCCATGCTAACTTAAGCATCGGAGTCTCTTGCAGGTACCACCACCCCTCCGGTGACGAAGGATCAGCTACATCATCAGCACCACCGCATCCAACAAGTCGAACACGTCAACTCTGGCCACCGCAGCAGATCTCATCCGAGATCGACCTACAGTTTCAGGTAACCCTCGAAACTATCTCAAAAGGGGTAAAAGGGAGGGTTATCTTCATTTGACTAAAGAAGTAGTCATAAGCATAAAAGAAGGGTCGATCTCCTTAAACCGAGGTAGGAAAGCAAACTCTCTCCTCAGGGTCGGGTGACACTAGTTCATAATTCTTCTCGACATCCCTACTACTACAGATGCTATGAAATCTTCTAAGCTTCTCACAATATTCCGGATCAACTACGAAAATGCACATAAGAACCATGGAATCCACCCAATCAGCCAAGCCAGCAGGAACCTTTGAAGACATATCAACGATATCTTTCCTTGAAGACATAGGCCAACTATCCCTACAAAAGAAAAACAAAAAAGGGGGGGTCACTAACAAACAACTCGGGCAATTAAGGAAACAACTCAGACAATAAAGACTCCGACATGGCAGTAAAAGGAAAACCCCAGGACGCACACTAGGGGTCCAGGGGCACCCTTTGGAGGCAGTAGCAAGGCAAAGAACTCGGAAAAAAAAATCAACAGATTAACCCCTAAACACCTATCCACAAAAGACAGAAAAGATCAAATTCCTCACACAAACAGCAAGAAAGTCACCATCATCAACAAAAAAGACATTAAAGTTACAACCTTTCCTACTAGCAGTATATCATCAAAGTTACAGAAAGTTTTCAAAAGACTTTAAAGTCTCAATCTATCAAAATCTACAAAACTATTGATCACTGGATACAATCGCTAAAAGAGACAGAAATAGTGACAAGCAAAAAGCCCTAAAAAAGCATCAACTACCAGAAAATGCAAGAAGGTGCACGTCACAGAAACAATGATCAAAGCACAAAGAAACAATCTTTATCAAGGATAATCAAGCTCTTCAATGCAAGCTCGAATAAAAATCAAAACTTGGCAAACTACGCAACATTGAAAGGACATGCATCAAGGTATAAGAACGAAAAAAAGAAAACCAACCTGTAAGTAAGAAAGGCGACAAAATCCGAAAGCAATGACGAGCCTATACCAACAAATCGCCTTCAAGTGGAAGTTAAAGGCTTGAGAAAGTGAAGCACCACGAACAAGCCAAGAAGACGAAGAGAAAAGTGAAGAAAGAAACTGAAGAAAATCTTTAGAAATTCAAAATGAAATGTGAAAAAGGGAAACGGCAGAAAGGAGTTAAGTGGCCTTTTATGAACCTCGCACGTTCCCAAGGAGAAATACAAAATGCGTGTTGCAATTAAGAGAGAGAAACGCTTCGCATTTAAAGAGCCGCAACAAAATTAACTAGGAACAAAGATGCCCGAACTCGACTCCCTCATAAGGGTCAAAGTCCCAAAGACACGACCTTAAGGGTAAGATCGAGCTCGAGCAGGGGCACTGTTCATACCCTGGGTCGAGCTATGCAACCCGGGATGATCGAAGACAAGAAGACCGACCTTCTCAGGTCAGGCTCTCTGACCTCTTCCTTTAAAAGAGGTCGGCCAGATCGACAGTAGAGGCCCAAAGCAGGCCCAAATAAAGGAACGCAGCCCAAATCTAAAGGTAGCCCAAAGCCTAGAAAGATAAAGGTGGTTTCTCCTAAAGATAAGATGGTCTAAAAAGATAAGATAAGATAAACTATCTTATCTCCAGAAAGGTCACTCCACACCATTATAAATACACTGGAGCACCCAGTATAACTCATAGTCTGATTCAATTAAAAACCTGCCTAAAGCACGAGCTAACTTAAGCATCGGAGTCTCTTGCAGGTACCACCACTCTCCGGTCACGAAGGATCAGTAGCACCACCAAATCCAACAAGTTGGACACGGCAGCTCCGGCCACCACCGCAGATCTTGTCCGAGATCGACCTACAGTTTTAGGTAACCCTCAGAACAATTATCAAACCCTATCCATCATTAACCAAATCCATCATAAGCTCATCAATACCAATGATACCCAACAATCCTTAACAACCACAATAACCAACAATCAAAAATCATCATCAGTATATGTCATCAAACATCATAATCATCAATATCCTTTATTCCAACCCACGAAAAATATTTTACATTAACTCATCATCTTAATTTCTCAAAATTCTCATTAACCATCAATATAAATAATCATCATCAATACTCATCGACATCATTTATCTCCAACAATCATCATCATCCACAATAATTCCATACACCAACAATTAACATCAATTCACATATAATTACTCATATACCCACAACATTCAATCCTATCTTAGGGTCAACTAGCCTAAGTATCTAGAAACATTACAAATTACATAAAGGAAACCGAAACCATACCTTGGCCGATTCCCAAACGCACCAAACACCAAAACGAAACCACCAAGCTTGCTTCAAAGCCTCAACCAACTCCAACAAACACCAAAGCATCAAACTAACAACAAATATATCCCCAAAATCAAAACCAAAGATACACAAAACAACTAAATACAAGGGTTTAGCAAAACCTTACCTTACCCAATGTGATTAGGGGTAAAATCCAACATTTACCCGCTACTAGAGATCACCTAAACAAGCAAAACCACAAAATCTACTAAAACCTGGAGAGTGAACAGCGATTTCTTACCAGACAAACTTAGATATTAAGGAAGAGCTCGTCAAGAGCTTCCCGTGACCGCAAACGGCTCGTCAATCGGAGCTCCGGATCAAAAGTTATGGCTCCCGGAAGGTGGAGGTGAATAGTGTCACCCACTTCCTTCTCCCTTCTCTCTATATCCGCGCCTCTCTCTTCAAAATGGGGGAGAATGGGCTGAAAACCTCATTTAATGAGAGTTATATATGTTGGACTTGGGCCCACTTGGGCCCACTTGGGCCCGGTCTAATCCGCTAAGCGTTTTTGGTCCGTTTGGCCTACTTTGGGCCAAAACCTTTAAGATTAGTGTCCGGTTTTCTATTATAAATTATTTTTATCTTCTCAAAACAATAAATCAATTTTCAAAATCTTATTTTTCCAAAATACGCAGTACTGGACAGACCAGAGCCGGTACTGCCGGCTTAAGCGCCAGTACGCATTTTTACAAAAACTTTTCGAAAGAAATACATTTTCCAACTCAGAAAAATTCACTAAAATCAAATTTCACATTTTTATTTTCAAATTAAAACTTCTAAATTTTGAATATATTCCGGGCACTAAAATTATTTTATTAAAACGGTTTTACGTGAAAACGCGGGTTCTTGCATCCTCCCCTCCTTAAAAAGATTTTTGCCCTCAAAAATTTGAGTTACACGATATATCCCCATCAAAGCGCCCTGCCGTGTTGATGTTCCCTCTCGCCTTCCGCTGCGTCACTCTGATTATCGCCATCAAGAATACAAAAGTTTCCTTAAAACAAATGCCGATTTTTGGTAATATGTTTCCAAAACTTTCAAAACAAGTTTATTCTAAATAAGTTCATTGTTAAAGCTCTTTCAAAGGAGTTAAAAATCATTTACTAGTAAGTCAAACACTTGAAATACAGTTTTCTTAGATAAAAACTTTTCAGTTTGAATTCCTTTCGATAAGATAATTTGGAAACTAAATTCACAAATGAACGTAATCTGAGAACTCACTTTTCTTTTTAAACAATATCCTTCAAACCAAGAATTTCCGACGTAGTTTCAAAACCAAAGACTGCTTTTGTAGCATTTCGCAAAGCTGTGAAAACAAGTTCAATCTAAACCGGTTCATCATGAAAGCTTTTTCAAAAGGCTCAAAAATTCATTTATTCTTAAATCAATTACTTCGAACCATAATTTTCTCAAATTCATTTAAAATTCTTAAATCATAATTTCAAGTTGTATTCCTTTTTGATAAGATAAAGCATAAACCAAAACCACAAATCAAGAAAATCTTAAAACTCACTTTTTCTGCAAACCATATTATTCAGACCAAGAGTTTCGATTTAGTTTCAGAAGCAAAACATTTAAACCAAAAGTTTCAAACCAAATTTGAAAATCATGTTAAACTTTAAAACCCTTTTCAACATGGTTCAAGACCATACCAGTTAGAAACTGAAAATCATAAGTAAAAACCGCAAAAGCGTCAATCGTTACTTCCATTGCCACAAGCGTTAAGCCGCACCCATCAGCCGATATGCCACCAACTCCATGAACAGACTTTTCCAGGACGTGCTGAGCTCGTAACGCATAGGCCAGGTTATCCACCCTCACTAATCTTAAAGGTTTTGGTTCGTTTGGCCCACTTTGGGCCAAAACCTTTAAGATTAATGACCGGTTTTTTATTCTAAATTATTTTTATCTTCTCAAAACAATAAATCAATTTTCAAAATCTTATTTTTCCAAAATACGCAGTACTGGATAGACCAGAGCCGGTACTACCAGCTTAAATGCCAGTACTCATTTTTACAAAAACTTTTCGAAAGAAATACATTTTCCAACTCAGAAAAATTCACTGAAATCAAATTTCACATTTTTATTTTCAAATTAAAACTTCTAAATTTTGAATCTATTCCAGGCACTAAAATTATTTTATTAAAATGGTTTTATGTGAAAACGCGGGTTCTTACAAGGTGCATGCAGATTGAGCTTAATAATCCAAACCTTCAAGAACACCCTGATGATGCACAGTAGAATTTGCAGCTCAAACCTCCTTTAGTAACGATTAATAAAATTTCTCCTAACATCAAACCTAAGTTTGGTGTCGGGAATGCATCATCCACCAAGGCGGAGGTTCCCAAAAAGAAGAAAGTACCCAGGGGATGGAGAAAAGAAAAAGATTCCCACTGAAGACTTCTCCCCATGAATGAAGGTGGTATTCATTGCATGTCCAATCCTGCCTCATACAGTGAACAGGATCCTATCTCTTGAGCATATAGAGTTGATCAATGGGAGCACAGGAAAGAAGTTCACAGTGAGGGGTGAAGAGCTGAGCCCTTATGATCCTCCTCCATAGAGGAGCTGACCGTCAAGTTAGTGACAGTAAAGAAGCGCTTGTCGAGAGGCAACTCGATAATTTTGTATCCTTAGTTATTTTTCCGTTGCGTTGATTATATTATTTGTTCAATTTTTATTGAGTTTTTACTGTTTTTCCTTTGTTTTACGTATGTTTGATCATGCAGAATTTTTAGAACAGGAACCGAACACTTAGAAAAAATTTTGCTCACTCTGTAGAAGGTTGATTCTGCCAAGTCCACGCTGAACTTAGAATTTTCCAAGTTCAACGTAGAGTGTGCGTACAAATTGGGTAAGAGGCTCTGCAAGATCCACGTTGAACTTGGGATTTTCCAAGTTTAATGTGGTAAACAATGTAAATGGCGTAAAATTGATGAAGACCCACGTTGAGCATGGAGAACGACATAAAAGAGAGCAAAGAGGCCAAGAGTCCACGCTGAACTTGGAATATCTCAAGTTTAGTGTGGGATGTGCGAGATAAGAAGCAAATTGCCACTGTTAGGTCTATGCTGAACTTGGGATTTTCCAAGTTCAGCGTGGAGAATAAAAAAAATTATATATATATAAAAGAAGGGTGAACCCACGCCGAACTTGGGCTGCACCAAGTTCAGCGTGGAGATAAGAGCTCCATTACATGCATCACGGCGCTGGACTTGTCTCCCTTCAAGTTCAGCACTGGCCTAGTCAAATTACGTTAAACTCAAGGAGATCTTCACTAAATCCCAGCCCTTTGGTTCCCACCCCCTCCTGATTCCCTTTCTTTTTTCCTTCCTTGGTCTCATTCCCAACCTATACACTCNCTTTTTCTTTTGTAATAATATTTATTTTTACTCCTCCATACATCTTTTTATGTCCCTTCCTGCTTTCAGTTCTTCCTTGCTTGAGGACAAGCAAATTTTTAAGTTTGGTGTTGTCTTCGCTCATGGCTTTTCTTTTTATTTTTGTAGCGCCAAAGGGAGGCAAATCATCTTCACGGAGGAGCACAGCCTTAAGAATGAGACAGCCACTAGGATAACTGAGATGGTTGAGTGTTCATCTTCGCTCATGGCTTTTCGAAAAGTATTCTTGAGTGTTCATCATTGTGTTCGAATTGTTCTTGGTATTTTTCTTGGTTTGATCTCAAAATCTTTAAGTTTGGTGTCTTTTTGTCTTTTTCCTTTAAAAAATTTCGAAAATCATAACATTTGATTTCAAAAATTTTTAAGTTTGGTGTTTCTTTGTTAGTAAAGTTTAAATTTAAATTTTAAATCTTATCTTTTCAAAATCTTTTTCAAATCTTTATCATATCTTATCTTTTCAAATCTTCATTTTATCTTTTTCTTTAAATTCAAAATTTTATCTTATCTTGTTTTAAATTCAAATTTTAAAATTCAAATTTCAAATTCCTATCTTATCTTAATTCAAATTCAATTTTCAATTTTCAAGATTTCAAAAATCAAAATTTCAAAATTTAGGTTTTCAAAATTCAATTTTTAAATTTTAAATTTCAAATTTCAAAATTCAAAATTTTCAAATTTCAAATTTTAAAATCAAATCTTTTTCAAATCTTTTGAATTTTAAATTTTTGAATCTTATCTTATCTTGTTTGATTCTTTCCTTTTAAATTCAAATTTCAAATCTTAATCTTTCTTTGACTTTCTTTTTAAATTCAAATTTCAAATTTTAAAAATTTAATTTTCAAATTTTAATCTTCAAATTTTCAAAATCAAATCTTTTACTTTACTTTCAAATCTTGTTGATTAGTTATTTACTTATCTTATCTTATTCTCTTTTTTACTCTTCTTTCTCTTTCCTCTTTTTCAAAACCTCCTAACTAATTCCTCTCTCTTCTTTTTCGAAAATTCGTACCTCTTTCTCTCTCTCTCTTCTATTTTCGAAAATCATCTACTTCTTTCTCTCTCTTCTTTTTTGAAAAACACCTTTAAAATTGTCAAGTCTTTTTAAGTAATTAGTTGTCTTAAATTTTCTTTTATTTTTCTTTGTTCTTTTCGAAAATAACAATTAAAAAAATAAAAAATAATTTAATTTTGTTCTCTTTTTATTTTCAAAAATTTGAATTCCATCTCTCTCCCTCTACCTCCATTCTTCTTGTCTTCTCATGACATCTTACTGGAAGTGCTCTATACTCTGATATAGAGACATACACCTTCCCATTTCCTTGTTTGTTGACTGAGTGCATAGGAACACGAAGAGTTTACCATGGACCCAAATGGAAATGAATAGTTCAGAAGAACTTTGGGGTCTTATATAGCCCCCACAATTGACTTCTATAGAAGCAGCATTAGTATACCTCCTATTGGAGTAGCTCATTTTGAGCTCAACCCACACTTAATCACTCTAGTACAGTAAAACTGCCAGTTCCAGGAACTTCCTCAAGAGGAGCCCACATAATTTCTTGCTGAATTCTTGCAATATGCTGACACAGTGTACACTGACGGAGTAGACCAAGATGTCTACAGGTTGTTGCTCTTTTTATTTGCTATGAAAGGCCAAACAAAGAGGTGGTTGGATAATCAACCCAAAGCAAGCTTGAAAACATGGAGTCAACTGGTGGAAAAGTTTTTGAATCAATACTTTTCCCCAAAGAAGCTGACCCAGCTAAGACTGGACATTCAAGGCTTCAAACAAGGAGATAATGAATCCATTTATGATGCTTGGGTGAGGTACAAGATGATGTTATGAAAATGCCCTACTGAAATATTTTCAGAATAGGTAAAGTTAGACATCTTTTATTACGGACTCACAGATATGGCTAAGATATCCTTAGACCATTCTGCTGGTGGTTCAATCCACATAAAAAAGACAGTAAAGGAAGCTCACGAACTCATTGAGACAGTTGCCATCAATCAACATCTGTACTCATCTAGTGAGATTTCAATGAAGGGAGAGGTCAAGCCAGTGTCCACTAAATCAAACTCTTCTAAGCAAAGTCTGTCATTAACCCAACAGCTGCACTTTCTCACACAACAAGTGCTAAGCTTGCAAGAAACAGTGCAAAAGACTCGAGCCTCCAGCAAGAATATGGAAGCATGGTTGAACCAGGTTAAACATCTCTTGTCTGAACAAATAAGAGAAGAGTGTCAAGCTATCCAATTAGGGAGTACCCTGAACACCCAGCCTCATAACACTAAGAGGCTGGGCAGCACCCCTGGCATTGAACGTCCAATAAGGGACAATATTCTTGGCGTTCGCAGTACTCCTGGCGCTGAACGCCAGAAAGGGGGCAGCACCCCTGGCGTTGAATGCCAGATACAGGGAGACCAAACACGTGTAAGTGTTGGGACCACCTCTCCTAAGCAAGCTGGTAACCCTTCTTTAGGCACTATAGACACTCACCTTGCACCACTCAAGGCCTTTGAGTACAAGGCCAACTTACCATACCCTCAAAGACTCCAAAAAGTAGAAAAGAATAGGCAATTTGCCAAATTCTTAGAAGCTTTCAAGAAGTTGGAGATTAGAATCCCCTTTGTAGAGGCTCTTGAACAAATGCCTTCATAAGCTAAGTTCATGAAGAAAATACTGAATAACAAGAGGGATTGGAGGGAAGTAGAGATAGTGGTGCTTACTAAGGAGTGCAGTGCAGTCATTCAAAGGAACCTTCTTCAGAAACTTCAGAGACCTCCAAACACTCTTCCCAGAGACATAGAGTTGAATCTAAGAGAAGAGTGTTTGGCCCTCATTAGTAGCAAGGAGGCTGAGCCTAAGGTGGTACACACTGTTGAGGAACTAGATAAAGAATAGACTCAAGAAGAGGCTGGAAGCACATTGTTGCACACCCTTCTTATGGGAAGAAAGCCTAAAGTACTACACCTTCAGAAGCCCCAAAAGGAGACCAAGGACGAGCACTGCTCAAAGTCCTTGGAAGGATCTAAGAAGTTGTAATTCAATATTCCTTTTGCTAAGATCTTGGAGCAATGGTCTCTATCTACTGGAAGAAGCCTCTCTGATGCTGAGAGAGGCAAATTATTGCTGAGGTTATAGAAGAATTACATGATTATCAAGGTCCTGAAACCTCCACTACCCCCTGACAAAGGAGGTACTTCCGTGCAGAGTACAATACTATAGCCTCCTCCCTTGGTGAAAACTCATACAGTTTTCCCAGACATCAAACTTAAGTTTGGTGTTGGGCAGTCATCACCCACCAAGGAGGAAGGTCCTAAAAGGAAGATTGATAAGCTCCATTTTTAGGATTTATCTTGCGCTTAATTTATGGGATTTTTGACCTTTCACCCACATTTATTCAAGGAAATGGCATGGTTTCATGATTGTCTCCTAATTTGTGCTTAAGTGTGAAAACATGCTTTTTAGCCTTAATTAGCTAAATTTAATTTACCTTTGATTCCACTAGATGCCTTGATTTGTGTGTTAGTGAATTCAGATTAGAAAGGCTAGGAATGGATCAAAGGGATAAAGAGGAAAAGCATGCAAGTGGAGAACTCATGAAGAAACAAGGATCTAGGATGCTGAGATCGACGCGCACGCGCAGCAGACGCGCACGCGTGGAATGTGAGGTCGCATGGCGACGGGTATGCGTGGATAGCAAAATGTCAAGCGACGCGTACGTGTGACCCACACGTACACGTCGAGGCTTGCACGTGACCCACTTAAAGTGAATCCGCTGGGGGTGATTTTTGGGCTTCCCAGGCCCAGATCCAACTCAATTCTGAGGCTATTAAAGGCAGAATTCAAGGGGAAATTGACATCACTTCATACTTTAGTCATAGTTTAGTTTAGATCTAGTTTTAGTTTAGTTTTCTAGAGAGAGAAGCTCTCTCTTCTCTCTAGAATTAGGATTAGGGTTAGATTAGAATTTCTTAGATCTAGGTTTTAATTCTTGCTCTCATCTACTTTCCTTTTCAATTCCTTGTTGTTACATCTTGTTCCTTCATTGATTTGTATTCATTCCTTTATTTTGTATACTTTGTTGTTGATACATTCTTGTTCCTTTTATTTTCTTTTAATGCAATTTGAGGTAATTCATGTTAATTGTGATTTCCTTGATTGTTGTTGTTAATTCTTTGCAATTAGTTGTTGTTAGATTTTATTTTTGTTGTCATTTTACTATGCTTTCCTTTTATGCCTTCCAAGTGTTTGATAAAATTCTTGGAAGGATGTTAAAGTAGAATTTTATATTCTTGGCTTGGGATGGTAACTTAGGAATTCTTGAGTTACTAATGTCCAAGTGATTGATAATTGATAGCCGTTGACTCTAGCTCTCATTAATTCAATTAGTGAATAGCTAGGACTTATGGACTTGGATTGATATAGCTCATTTAATTTTCCTTTACTTGTTAGAGGATGATTTAATGGGATTGATCCTTGCAATTATCATGTTATGGTTAGTGATAAGGATAGAGATCCTTGACCACCAAACCTTGCCAAGACCTTTTTGTTATTTGAATTTCATTGCCATTTACTTTTCATGTTTCTCATTCAAAACCCCAAATTATACAACTCATAACCAATAATAAGAACACTACCCTACAATTCCTTTGAGAGACGACCCAAGGTTTGAATACTTCGGTTTATTAGTTTTATTAGGGGTTTGTACTTGTGACAAATAAAATTTTTGTATGAAAGGATTATTGTTGGTTTAGAAACTATACTTGCAACGAGATTTCATTTGTGAAATTCTAAACCACACAAAAATTCATTCATCAAAGATGAATAGGGGATGGAGAAACAATACAATCCCTACTCTAACAAGCAAGGAAAATCAAGCTCATCACACTAAAAGAAAGCTTGTTAGGAGGAATTCTAATCTGAGGGCACTAATCTCCCCCTCTTCTCCCATGGAGTCATTTCTGTTAACCAACTGGAAGAAAAGGAATAAAGTCAGCAATCAAGTGTCAAGCTAATGACATTAAAGAAGCGCTTGTTGGGAGGCAACCTAACCATGAAGTAGAGTATTACTGTTTCTTCTTTAGTTTATCTCTATTTGAGTTATTTCAGTTTATTTTTATAGTTACTTCATTTGCTTTTTGATGTTTGTGATCATGTATAGCACTTAGAATAAAAACAATGGCATTGAAAGATGAAAAATAGAACACCCTGGCATTGAACGCCAGACAAGGTAGAAGTGTGAGCGTTCAACACCCAAGATGGAACAAAGACCTGGCGTTGAACGCCAGAAAGCGAGTCCCTCCTAGGCGTTCAATGCCGTATATGGAGCAGGAAGCTGGCATTGAACGCCAGCAGGGAGCAGAGGTTGTGCGTTCAACGGCCACAAGGGGACAGGAAATTCAAATTCCTTAGCCCCTCAAGACCAGTGGGTCCCACAGAATCTCCACCTACCCCACCTATCTCACCCTCTATCTCTCCCTCTTTCTTCTTCTTCTACTTTACTCTTCCCTTTTTGTGCTTATTTGCTCGAGGACGAGCAAAGTTCTTAAGTTTGGTGTTGTAAAAGCTTTGCTTTTTTACTTCTACTATCCCTAAGTATGGCACCAAAGACTGGTGAAACCTCAAGGAAGAGGAAGGGAAAGGCACTTGCCTCCACTTCCCTTACCTCATTTGTCACCTATGCAATTCATCTGGAATTGTCAGAGAAGAGGACAAGCCCATCACTAAAAGAAGGATGGAGTATGTTAAAGAGTCGGCACATGGACCACAACAAGAGCATGAGGAGCCACCTCAATAGGAAATCCCTGAGATGCCTCAAGGGATGTATTTTTCTCCCCTAAAATTTTTGGGATCAACTGAACACCTCTCTGGGAGAGTGGAGTTCAAACGTGGATCAGCTGAGGTTAGGCCACCAAGAGCAGTCCACCATCCTCCATGAGATAAGAGAAGATCAAAGAACCATGAGGGAGGAGCAACAGAGGCAAGGATGAGACATAGAGGAGCTTAAACACTCCATTGGATCCACTAGATGGAGTAGCAGCCGCCGTCACTAAGGTGGTCCCGTTCCCTTAAATCACCTTGCTTATATTATTTTTCTATTTTCTATGTGTTTGTCTTGTTGTCTATTTCTAATGCATGATCATCTTCATTTATGTCTTAAAGCTATGAAATATTCCATATATCTCTCACCTTGCTTGAAAGAAAATTTTAATTGAAAAAGAATAGGGAGATACATGAATTTCAAATTATATCATAAGAATAGTTCAATTATGTTGATGTGGTGGTATTGCTTTTATTTTCTGAATGCAGGAATGAACAGTGCATGTTTGATGTTGAAGTTAAGAATGTTGGATCTTGAAAGAATGATGAAAAAGGAGAAGTATTATTGGTAATCTGAAAAATCTAAAAATTGATTCTTGAAGCAAGAAAAAATAGCAAAAAGAAAGAAAAGAAAAAGAAAGAAGGGAAAAAATGCAAAAGAAAAAGAAAGAAAGAAAAAGAAAAAGCTAGTAGATCTTTAAACCAAAAGGCAAGACGAAGGATCCAAGGCTTTGAACATCAATGGTTAGGTGGGCCTAAAAGAAAAAATCTCTTGGCCTGAACAGTTCAAATGAGCTGCCTCCCTAACTATATGCTTGTGGTGTGAAGGTGTCAAGTAAAAAGATTGAGACTGAGCAGTTAAAGTCGTGATCCAAAGCAAAAGAGTGTGCTTAAGAACTTTGGACACCACTGGCTGGGAATTCTAGCAAAGCTGAATCACAATCCTAAAGGGTTTACCCAGTCAAGTGTCTGTAGTGTTTATGTATCCGGTGGTAATACTGGAAAACAAAGTGCCGTTGCGCCATGCCCGCCTGTCGCCGCCGTTCCATAGAGTCCACCTTGGTGCCGGTTGAACAGAGATGAGGGAGAGGCGTTGAGAGAGAGACACGATGGAGGTTAGAGGGAGGAGCTGCCATCACTGCTGTCCCATCCATGGAGCTCAAGCTCGCGTCGCCGTCTCTGAGCTTTGGTGCCGCCGTGGAAGAGAGTGGAGCAGTCACCGTCGCTGGAGAGAGGGAGAGCCAGAGAAGGAGGACGAGACGTGTGAGAAGGGTAACGCACTGAGGAGAGACCGTTCCTCTGCCGCCGCTATCGGCTGAATTCCTGGTTGCCGTCGTCGTTCATGGTGAGTTAGTTGTGCCCTGGTTACCAGAACCACTATCTCTGAACCCTACTTGCTTTGTAACAATCCTATATTTGCTTCTGATGTTCCTGGCTCTATTGCATTTTTGGGAATTGTCATAGCTGAAGCTTGTCACCGGAGAAGACAAGCTGCTGCGCCATCCCCTTCGTTCTAACCCCGAACCTTCCGTTTGTAATCCTATAATGCTTCCATTCATGTTCTGTTTAACACCTTATTTCTCTGCTATGTTTTTATCTTAACTTCAATAGTTGATATCTCCATTTTATTATCGTTGTATTCTGATGCAACTGTCGAAATTGTGATTGCTGTGAGTGGGATTAAAATTAGTGTTGCTGCCGCCATCTTGGTCACGTTGGAATTGCCACTTGTAACACCCTAATTACCCTAAGCCTTACCTTTAGCCGTAAAGCAAAGGTTAATCAAATGTTACAACAATTCTAAGGTTTATACATATTTATATAGAAGGAAATAATATATTCTAGAAGCCCGATGAAGGATCAAGCTCAAAAACAGAATTACAAAAGTGCGAAATGTTCACACGAAGCTAAGGCACAAGACACAAGATATAGATGCAAGAGAATAGAACATAATAGATATAAGAGTATAATAATCATAGGGAACTAGCCGCAGCTTGCGGAGTTTAAGCCCACTAGTTACAAATAGAAAAATACAGAGTTTTAGAGTTAAAACAGCTTACGTATCTCTCAAGTAAGCCTCTAAGGCCATAAAGTCTAAAACAAAAAAGGTGAGAGAATGTACTACAACAAAATAAAATAGAAATAAACCAGGAAGAAACCATACTCCACTCTGCCACCATGTCCGCAATTTCACCGAGGTGAATTACGACCTGCATCTGAAAAACAACAACAAAGTATAGAATGAGTACCGGAGGTTCTCAGTATGGTAACAGTGCCCAATATGTAAGATGTAAGGCTCCGGGATGCCAAAGGCAATCTTAGAACTTCACATCGAATACGGATATTCAAGCTTAGAATAAAATAAATAATTAAGGAACTTAAACCATAAATAGCGTTATCTAAACGTAGGGAAAATTCTAACTAATACTAATCACATCGCTGTATCCCACAGCCTTCACCAACCTAACCTTCGTGCGATCCCATCGCCACTGCCTACTTAACCTCCTTAGCACTAGACAATCACAATTAATGCAAGCAAGTAATACACAAGTAGTAATCATATATAACAAGTAATTCAAGAAGCAAGTAGGCATATCACATAACTAAGCAAACTCAAGTAATCAAAGCAAATAAGCACATAAGAAATGAATATGATGAATGCCTATCCTATTGGCTCGTGATATCACTTGTCGGTCCGTCAATGCCAACCCGACACATCCTTCCAGATGTAGCCTTCTCTGCCACGCCAGAGATATAGTACCCTGCACACTCGTGCATCAGTGAATCTGCTACGCCAGAGATATATTGCCGTACACACTCATGCAGTAGGGAGTCTACTACGCTAGGGATATAGGCCCCGCACACTTCATGCAACAGAGAAGGAAACAATCACAACTACTCATGCGGCAAAAAAATCTACTACGCCAGGGATATAGGCCCTACACACTCTCAACATCATCTACTCATGCAGCAGAGAAATCTGCAACGCTAGGGATATAGGCCATGCACACTCTCAACAACATCTACTCATGCAGCAGAGAAATCTACTACGCCAGGGATATAGGCCCTGCACACTCTCATATAATTCAATAATTTCATCATTCATTTCCAAGCTCTCAACTCATCATAACCTTCACATCACTGGTTTTCACTTTTGAAATTCATCATAAGCATTCTCTTTTCTCAATAATCTCTTCAACCATACACTTCACAACTCAACATTCACTAATTCAAAATAAAAAATACACAAACCTTCCATACCTATGTCACCGGCTCTAAACTCATAACTAAAAATACTCTTTTTTATTTCTTTATTATTTTTTCCCTTGATTCAAGATCCTAAAACTAGCAAAAAGGTTATAAACAAGTGTTACAGAAGTTTGCAAGCTTGCCAGGAAGGTAAAACAGTTAAAAATAAGATTTTTATTGAAAAATAGGGTAGTGTGCGTATGCACAGGGGTGTGTGTGCGCACGCCCAGGAGGATTTTCAAGATGTGTGTGTACGCATAGAGGTGTGCGTACGCACAGGGAGTAAAATTTTCAACTCTGTTCATCTGCACAAGGCATGCGAATGCCCTCAACAAAGTGCACCTTCCAACGTATGCGTGCGCACAGGGCTGTGCGTGTGCACAGCTTGCAAAACTTCGTTGGTTGTGTGTGCGCACAGGGTGTGCTAACGCTCTCATCAGCAAGCCTTATCATGTGTGTGCGTGCGCACAAGGCTGTGCATCCGCACACTCTAAAAAACACACAGGATGTACGTGCGCACAAGGCTGTGCGTGCGCACACAAACCAGAAATCACCAATTCTGCAGCATTCACAGAATTCAGATTTCAACACCAAACTTTGAATGATCATAACTTCCCTTACAAAAATTCATTCTCTACAAACTTTATATCAATTTAAAGCTCTCAAATCCATCTTTAATTTAAAATAAGTTTCATGCAATTTTAAGCTTTGAGGCCCAAGTTATGATCCGTCAAAGTTTACCAAAAATCTATTTTTACCAAAATCTTGAAAATTCAATTTACCATAACTCTCAACTTAAAACCAAATCAAAGCCTACTCAACACAATACCAAATTCACTCATGAATCCATACCAAATATTTCTCAACTATATCAACTATTCAATCATCCAAACCATTTAATATCTCAATCTATCAACTTCTTCAACACTCATCAATCCAAGCATCAATTTATCATCATCCTAACTTCATAATCCATATCATTTATCAACATTCTCAACACTCACCTTCAATTACCAAAAATATCAATATTCATCATCAATCATCAACCATATCAATAAACCCTCATCAACAACAATAATTCACACATTCATCATCAACCTTCATAATCATTAAATACCAACAATCATCATCAAATTCATATATTTCTCATCCCAAGACTCCATATCATCATCACCATCATACAATTTATCTTCAAAAATCAAAATCACATACAATTAAACATACACCCAAAACATTCAATCCTATCTTAAGGTCAACTAGCCTAAGGTTTACGAAACATTACATATTACATAAGGAAATCGAAACCATGTCTTGGCCGATTCCCAATATGTGCAAACACCAAAAGCTTGGCTCCAACAAGCTTCCATCAAGTTCCAAACCACCAAAGCCAAACCAAAAGCCACAACCAACTCCAAAAATAAGCTTCAAACATACAACATAACCATGCATTAACAACTAAAGCTCACACTACACTAAACCACAAGGACATAGAGGTTCCTTGCCTTATCAACAGTGATTGGGGTAAAGCCCGACAATTATCCGCTACTAGAGATCACCTAAACAAAAAAAAATCACAAAATCTACTCAAAAATCAAACCCAAAAATGCAGAAACTCTAGGGCTGGAAACTGGAGCTTGAGTTTCGATTTCTTACCAAATTTTCTTAAAAAAAATGAAGAGCTTGACAAGAGCTTCACGTGGTCGCAAATGGCTCGTCAATCGGAGTTTCGTAACTCAAGTTATGGCTAGAACAAGGAGAAGGTGAATAGTGTCATCCCTCTTCTCCTCTCTTCACCATCTCAACGCCCCCTCTCATGTTTCTAGGGTTGAAATGAGCTGAAAGCTCATTAAACATGTATATATATGCTGGGTCTTGGGCTCGGTTTGGGCCCGATCCAACCCGTTAGCAATTTTAGTCTGTTTGGCCCACTTTGGGCCAAAACCTTTAAGATTAGTGCTCGGTTTTCAATTCTAAATTATTTTTTTTGTCCTGTCAAAATAATAAATTAATTTTCAAAATCTTATTTTTCAAAATACACGGTACTGGACAGACTGGAGCCGGTACTACTGGCTTAAGCGCCAGTACGTATTTTTACAAAAACTTTTTGAAAAGAATATATTTTCCAACTCAGAAAAATTCATTGAAATCAAATTTCACCTTTAAATTTTCAAATTAAAACTTCTAAATCTTGAATCTACTCCGGACACTTGGAAATTATTATTTTATTAAAACGGTTTTACGTAAAAAACTCCTGTTCTTACACCATTGCTGCTGTGAATTCAAAGTAAGTGGATTTATCATCGTTAATTCCTGTGGGTTCAGCTAATCGAGATAGGGGATTTAATTTAAACAATTTTTAATTTAAGAATTCCCACAAAATTTATTGAATAACTGCAAATAGGTTTAATTATTGAATAACTACAAATAAGTTTATTGAATGCCCATAAAGTCTATGTTTCAACTGTAATGGACTAAGCAGTAAGATGCCTTATTGGTGGGATTGTTTTGCAAAATAGACCAATATAGCACAAATTCAATTGAGTTTTATGGTTTTGTGACTAATATTTATCTCTTAATCAGAATGGGGTCAATAAAAAAGCTTAAGTATAGAGGTCTTTTATGGATATACATATCTGTCACATCTATGGTCAGATAAAATTTGAAGGCAGCTCAATTTTGATAGGGAAAAATATTGAATTTGACATGTCAAATTGAATTTTAGTGGAAGCAATTCTGTGTTCTTTGCATGTTCCTAAACACAATGATAGAGACATGTATATTTCTTTATATTCATTAATTTGCACACTTATAGACTTCAAACATCATAAAATATTGTTGCACATTTGTGAAGTTTCCTAAGTAGCTACTACCTACTAGTATTAGTATATATCCAGAAAAATAAAAAAGTAGTGTTCATCACATTATAAAATATAATTTTTCTTATTAATTAAGAAGTGTTTGATGTAAATTGATATGGCTACGACCTTCTAGTTTGTAACTATAACTGGTTGTATTTTACTTTGTTTATTAACCACATACATAATAACTAATATATAAAAAAAATCTTATTGAAAGAAGGTAAGATTATTGCTTTGTTATTTGATTTTATAGATCATTATTTTCATATTGTAATGTTTGTTTTGTTTTGTTTGTTGAATTTGGAGTACAATGGATTACATTTAATTTAATGTAAACTTTTAAATTTTGATTCTTGGAAACATAATTTAACTATGACTCTAGGATTGTTTTGCAAATTGTGGGATGTTACATTTAAATAGAAGCACAGCTCTTATTGGTGGATCATATAATGATAATATGATAATATTGTGGTAGATGTTTTAAATAGAGATGCAGCTTTTATTCCCCCGATATTTTGTGTACAATACTTAATAGGCCTTTAGCCAATCCAGTGTAGTAGAGTAGCATTGATATGGATTTTAATACCCCATCCCCCTCCTTTTGTAACAAAATTTTCAGGCTCTGAATTTGATTTTACTTACATCATTAGAACTATCTGAGATCCGAGATCTTTTAAAGCAATCACTGGTAAATCCTGTTGGGAAGGATCTATATGTTTCTTTGTATGCCTCATGGTGACATTCTCCAATGGAAATTATAAGTCTTTGCTTAGTATATCAGGTAGGTATCTGTAATTTGGTTTTGATTATTAGTTTTAAGTCTTGTGCATGTACATAGAGACACACTAGTACAATATTGTAATATAATATTTTTGTTAGGGGGATAAAATATATAATGTGAAGAACTTTTTCTGTTATGTTAAATTAAGGATTATTTTCATCATTTAGAGTGACGGCAGTTAGATAGTTTTGGTAATGAATATCAATATTTTAAAAAATGCTTCTCTTATCCACTGAAGCATCATGCAATTTTGAAGCTTCTTGAACCTGGAAGACATATATGGTTGTTTAAAGCATTGTACAGTCTTCTAATGTTGTTAGGTATAAACAACTTCATCTATTTCTTTCCATCACATCCTTGTTTTGTGGTGGGACAATGTCTAAGATATCATGCTTGAATTGTTTTTACTCTCTTATTACTAAGCATGTTGCTTAAATTGACCCTTTTTTTATTTCTTTTGCTAGCAGGAGGATATGAAGAAAATATTTTTCATAGTAATATGAGATGGAATGGGTCTCATATAAAAAATATGAGACCCATTCCATCTCATATTACTATATGAGACCCATTCCATCTCATATTACTATGGAAAATATTTTCTTCATATCCTCCTGCTAGCAAAAGAAATAAAAAAAAAGGGTCAATTTAAGCAACATGCATAGTAATAAGAGAGTAAAAACAATTCAAGCATGATATCTTATATGTAATATTTTGATGTGTTGTGTACTTTTTGTTAACAGACTTTACTTGGTATTATATGTAATGGTTAAAGTACACCGTATTTTGATTTGTGTTGTTCGGACTAAAAACATATCTAGCTTATAATATAAATTTCATGATCTAGATTTTTTGAATTTTTTAATTTTAGACTTATTTTGTGATTATCATAAATTTGGGATGCAATTATGCTTTAAAAAAATAAATCTCATATAATAAAGTAGGCTATGGTCACGGTAAAATAGGGTGACCGTAGATAAACTATGGTCACGGTTTTAAGGAGGGGTGACCATAGAGGCTATGGTCACAATTTTAAGAAGAGGTGACCATGGAGGCTATGGTTAGTTTTAAGTAGGGTGACCATCTAGAGGCTATGGTCACACTGAAAACTGTGACCATAGATTAGGCTATGATCACGGTTTTAATAAAGGGGTGACCATAGAGCAACCTATGGTTGTAAGAACCAGATTTTTCACGGATAAAATTATTTAAATGGCCAAATTAAATTTCGGAAGCATAGGATGAGAATTTGGAGATTTAAATGTGATTTTTGGACTCAGTAGGTTTTTCTAAGTCAGAAAATGTGTTTCTGTAAAAAACTGTGAAAAACCACAAACCGGCAGTCGAACCAGTTGAACCGGTTCAAGTCTGTCCAGTGCTGTGCGAGAAAAAGTAGAAACAGTCAAAAACCTTAGAAAAATATTAGAAATGGAAAACCGGGCGTTAGTGTTGAAGGTTTGGCCCGAAGTTGGGCCAAACGGGCTAAAAATGCTAACGGGTTGAACCGGGCCCAAGTTGGGTCCAAGCCCAACATATATAAGGTTCATTTAATGAACCCTTTCACCATAATACACTCACAACACACACACATATCAGAAATATGAAAGAGGGAAAAGAGAAGAGATTGAGCACTATTCATCATCATCTTCACAAGCTAATATCTTGAGCTACGGTGCTCTGATTTGCGTGCCGTCAGCGGCTACGCATTTCTTATGAAGAGCTCTACAAAAATCATGTAAGAAACTGGTAAGAAAAGTTCGAAATCCTCCCAGTTCCTCTCCTCTAAATTTCGGGTTTTTAGGGTTTTGACTAAGTGAGGTTTTGTGATTTTTTGGTGTTTAAGTACACTCTAGCCTTTGATTGATGTTGGTTTTGGCTTTCAAAACTGTTGGGCAAGGTAAGAGGCATTGAAACTCTTGTGAAATTTCAATTATAATGAGCCCTAGGTTGATTTGTGATGATCTTTGTACATATATCTTGTTTATGGTGAGTTTGGAGCTTGTTGATGATGGTTGATGCTTGTTGGAGACTCTTGGTGGCATAGATTGTGCTTGAAAGCTTGTCTTGGGCTCAATTTGGGGTTTTGGTGCATATAGGAAATCGACCAAGGTATGATTTCAGTTTTCTCTATGTAGTATATAATATTCATGGACACTTAGGCTAGTGACCTATAGGATAGGTTTGAATTAAAAATGGTTAATGAGTATTGAATGTTGTTGTATGTTGATTTATGATGAATTGATGGTTGTTGAGTTTGATTATGATGATTGATAATGATATGATAAGGTTGAATGAATTGTGAGGTGGAGAAGTGGATTATGTTAGTATATATGATGATAATGTTGATGATTTGGTAAGGTAGTTGGATATGTATTAATGAGAATTGATTATAATGTGATTTATTGAAGTGGAAGTTGATGGATGATGAATGGTAAAGGATATTGTGGTGTGCTTAGTATTATATGATATAAAGGGTTAATATTGATGAGGAATGAAGTTTGGAATGGTTTGGTATGGTTTTGGTTGTGTTTTATGAGAAATTGGGGTAATGGTGAGATTAGGGAAAAGTTAGTTTTTGGTAAATTTTGTACGATCATAACTTTTGCCTCGGTTTTCAAAATTGATTGAAATTTGTTTAGAATTAAAGATCGTAGAAAACTCTTCAAATCGGTATAAAGTTTGTAAAAATTGGAATTTTGTAGAGGAAGTTATGATCATTCAAAGTTCGTGTTAAAAATCTGAAATTCTGCAAAGTTGCAGAATCTCATGATTTCTAATATGTGCGGGCACACACCCTGCAAAAATTTTGACCTGTGCGGACGCACACACACTTGTGCACACGCACAGGCAGGGAAGTGCATTCTGTTTGCAGCGCTAGCACAGCTGGTGCGCGCGCACATCAGAGGAAGAATTTCAACCTGTGCGAACGCACAGGCTTGTACGAACGCACAAGTTGGGGAGGCCAGTCTGTTGGGGGCATTGGCACAGGTTTTGCGAGTGAACAGACCTTTTAAGTTTTGACACTTGTGCGTACGCACACGCCTGTGCGTACGCACACGCCTGTGCGTAACTTTTAAAAATTTCCTGGGCGTGCGCACGCACACCCCTGTGCGGCCGCACACGCCCTGTTTCTCAAATTTTACTTGTTTTTCAACTATTCCACCTCCCCAACAAGGTTGTAAGCTTCTTTAACACTAATATTAGACTCATGGGCCTAGTTTTAGACTCTTAAAACATTGGAAAAGAATATAGGGATGTTAGATGATATTATTTGAAAAACTTAGAAAACGGAGGCCTAGGTTTCTAGTGGGCTGAGGATGGTTTGATGTCATAGGAAGAGTGATTGATGTATAAGATGAGAAATTATGAATTGTTGATGTTCAGAAACTAAATTGTGGATGGATAGGGGTTGAGATGAGTCGGGGACTCGGATTGAAATGATGGATCCATATATACTGAAAATGTTTTCTAAAACCATTGAGATGTTGTTTTTACTGTGATTATAAGACGCTATGCGCCCGACAGGGACGGTGGTTAATCCCGTCTGTCAAGGTAGCGACGGCGGCATAAGGGCGGTGGTTCATCCCGCTTGTGCTTAGATGTGAGGTCTGTGGCAAGAGTATCCCGCTCGCATCCCTTCGGATCAATAGGGTGTACAGGCGCCGGTACCTGGATAGTGATCCGGGCACTATATCTCGGGGGTTACCATAAAATGATTCCGAAGGGCGACGTCTCCATGGAGATGTGTCGGGTTGGCAGTTGAACCGACAATGTGATATCACAGCCAGTAGGGCGGGCATTCATCATATGCATTTTCTATCTGTTTGTATGCTTTGTTTACTTGTAATGGCTTGCCTAATTGAATAACATGCTTACTTGCTATCTAAATTATTTGCCTTATATGCTTCTACTTGTGCTTTACTTGCATTGTATATTACCTGTGTTTTCTACTGGGATTGAGGAGGTTCGGAAGGCGGTGGCAATGGGATCGCATAGAGGATCAGTTGGTGAAGGCTGTGGGACAGCGATGTTTGGTTAGAGTAGAAATTTCCTAAGATAGATTACCTAGTCTATTGATGAGCGGATAATTTATACGCTTTTTGACATTGTTTTTAGTATGTTTTTAGTAGGATCTAGTTACTTTTAGGGATGTTTTTAATAGATTTTGTGTTAAATTCACATTTCTGGACTTTACTATGAGTTTGTGTATTTTTCTGTGATTTCAGGTATTTTCTGACTGAAATTGAGGGACTTGAGCAGAAATCAGATTCAGAGATTGAAAAAGGACTGCTGATGCTGTTGGATTCTGACCTCCCTGCACTCAAAGTGGATTTTCTGGAGCTACAGAACTCGAAATGGCGCGCTTCCAATTGCGTTGGAAAGTAGACATTCAGGGCTTTCCAGAAATATATAATAGTCCATACTTTGGCCAAGAATTGACGACGTAAACTGGAGTTCAACGCCAGCTCTCTACCCAAATCTGGCATCTAGCGCCAGAAAAGGATCCAAAACCAGAGTTGAACGCCCAAAGATCACAATTTCGTGCACCAAGTTTTTGGCGCCGTTGCCGGGGATTGTTCGTGTATGGACAACTGACGGTTCATCTTGTTGCTTAGATTAGGTACTTTTCTTCTTATTTTTATTTTCAAAAATATTTCTAAAATTTTCTCATCTGTTTTCGAAAAAAATAAAAATGTTTTCAAAAATAAATTATTCTATGGCTTCAAAATTTTTAAGAATGAATTCTAGTGTTTCATGAAATATGTTGAATCATATCTGGCTGTAAAGCCATACCCAAAATACTTTGGGATTAGTATTCAACTAATCACTCCAGCCCATGTAATTATATGTTGCAGCCTGGCTGGCTGTAAAGCCATGTCTAAATTTATTTGGACTGAGGCTTGCAATTGGTTATCAAGAGCAAGCTAGTTGGAGCTAATCCATCTGCTACTGTTCCTGATCTACCCGCTGTTGATCCACGATCACCTGCTGAAGCTTGGCTGGCCATTGGTCATGTCTAGTGTTTTGGACTGAAGCTTTTATTGAAAGCTTGGCTAGCTAGTGAGCCATGTCTAATTCCTGGACTGAAGCTTTAGACTAACATGGCAAGATTCCTGGAATTCATATTAAAAATTTTGGAATCCTTATTTTTCCTTTTAATTTTCGAAAAATATAAAATAAAAATCCAAAAAAATTAGAAAATCATAAAAATCAAAAAATATTTTTGTGTTTCTTGTTTGAGTCTTGAGTCATGTTATAAGTTTGGTGTCAATTGCATATGCATCTTGTATTTTTTTCGAAAATATCATGCATTAATAGTGTTCTTCATGATCTTCAAGTTGTTCTTGGTAAGTCTTCTTGTTTGATCTTGATGATTTTTTGTTTTGTGTTGTATGTTGTTTTTCATATGCATTCTTGAATTCTTAGTGCGTAAGCATTAAAGAATTCTAAGTTTGGTGTCTTGCATGTTTTCTTTGCATTAAAAATTTTTCAAAAATATGTTCTTGATGTTCATCATGCTCTTCATAGTGTTCTTGGTGTTCATCTTGACATTCATAGCACTCTTGCATGCATTCATTGTTTTGATCTAAAAATTTCATGCATTGCATATTTTTCATGTTTTTCATAAAAATTTCAAAAATCAAAAAAATATCTTTCCATTTTTCTCTCATCAAATTCGAAAATTTGGATTGACTTTTTCAAAAATTTTTAAAATCAAATTGTTTCTCATGAGTCAAATCAAATTTTCAATTTGAAAATCTTATCTTTCTCAAAATCTTTTTCAAAAATCAAATCTTTTTCAAAATTCTTAGTTATTTTTGAAAATTCCAAAAATATTTTTCAAAAATCTTTTTCTTATTTTTATATCATAATTTTCGAAAATAACATAATCAATTAATGTTTTGATTCAAAAATTTGAAGTTTGTTACTTACTTGTTAAGAAAGATTCAAACTTTGAGTTCTAGAATCATATCTTGTGATTTTTTTATGAATCAAGTCATTAATTGAGATTTTAAAAATCAAATCTTTTTCAAAAACTAATTTCTATCATATCTTTTCAAAAATATCTTCTTATCTTATCTTTTTCAAAATATCTTTTCTAACCTCCTAACTTCTTATCTTTTCAAAATTTGTTTCAACTAACTAACTAACTTTTTTGTTTGTTTCTTAACTTTTTCAAAACCACCTAACTAATTCTCTCTTTCTAATTTTCGAAAATATCTCCCCCTTTTTCAAAAATTTCTTTTTTAATTAACTAATTATTTTTATTTTTATTTTTATTTCAAAAAAAAATTCGAAAAATACTAACAAATTTTCAAAAACCAATTTTCAAAAATCACTAACTCCTTTTCAAAATAATTTTCGAAAATTAT
>NC_029791.2:102920348-102928800 GCF_000816755.2 Arachis ipaensis
ACTCAGCAACAGACAGAGAACTCTGAACAAAATGCTTCTAATTTAGCAAATCTAGTCTCTGACCTATCTAAGGCCACTGTAAGTTTCATGAATGAAACAAGGTCTTCCATTAGAAATCTGGAAGCACAACTGGGCCAGCTGAGTAAAAGGATCACTGAAATCCCTCCTAGTACTCTCCCAAGCAATACAGAAGAGAATCCAAAAGGAGAGTGCAAGGCCATTGACATAAGCGCCATGGCCGAACCTGTGAGGAGAGGAAAGGACGTGAATCCCAAGGAGGAAGACCTCCTGGGACGTCCAGTGATCAATAAGAAGCTTCCCTCTGAGGAACCAAAGGACTCTGAGGCTCATCTAGAGACCATAGAGATTCCATTGAACCTCCTTATACCCTTCATGAGCCCTGATGAGTATTCCTCTTCTGAAGAGAATGAGGATGTCACTGAAGAGCAAACTGCCAAGTTTCTTGGTGCAATCATGAAGCTGAATGCCAAATTATTTGGCATTGATGCTTGGGAAGTTGAACCTCCCTTGTTCATCAATGAACTAAGTGATCTGGATCAACTGACATTGCCTCAGAAGAGACAGGATCCTGGAAAGTTCATAATACCCTACACCATAGGCACCATGATCTTTAAAGCTCTGTGTGACCGTGGTTCAGGAATAAACCTCATGCCCCTCTCTGTAATAGAGAAACTGGGAATCTATGGGGTGCAAGCTGCTAAAATCTCATTAGAGATGGCAGACAGCTCTAGAAAACAGGCTTATGGACAAGTAGAAGATGTAGTAGTAAAGGTTGAGGACCTTTACATACCTACTGATTTCATAATCCTGGAAACTGGAAAGGAAGAGGATGAATCCATCATCCTAGGAAGACCTTTCCTGGCCACAGCAAGAGCTGTGATTGATGTTGACAGAGGTAAAATATTCCTTCAATGGAATGAGGACTCCCTTGTGTTTAAAACTCAAGGATCTCCCTCTGCAACCATGGAGAGGAAGCAGAAAAAGCTTCTCTCCAAGCAGAGTCAACCAGAGCCCCCAAAGTCAAACTCTAAGTTTGGTGTTGGAAGGCCACAACCAAACTCTAAGTTTGGTGTTGAAGAAAGTCAATAACACTATTCGAAATCTGAAGTTCCTATAGATGACAATCATTCTGAACCTCAATGGATAAAGTGAGATGCCAAAACTATTCAAGAGGCAAAAACCTATAAGTCCCGCTCATATGATTGAAGCTCTGTTTTATTGATAGTTTGGAATTTATAGTATATTCTATTCTTTTTATCCTATTTGATTTTCAGTTGCTTGGGGACAAGCAACAATTTAAGTTTGGTGTACAATTATGAATTAAGATCAAAGCACCAAGCTTTGGAGCCATTACCAGGGATTGTTCGAGCCTGGACATCACAATTTCGTGCACCATCTATTTAAAGTTAATGTTGGTATATTATGCTTAATTTTTTTAGAATGCTTAAGTTTGAAATATTGTGATGGATATGGAGCTTAGGATTGCCTTTGGCGTCTCGGGGTCTTATATCCTACATCACTGGGCACTGTTACCATACTGAGAACCTCCGGTTCTCATACCATATCTTTTTTGTGTTTTTCAGATGCAGGTTGTAACCCACCTTAGTAAGTTGCTTTGGATAGTGACAAAAGCGGAGGATCTTGGATTCTTTTGGAGTCTTTTGGTTTATTTTGTTTATACATCTCTCTTTTTGTATTTTGTTTTGCCTAGAGGCATGTATTTGAGAGAACAAAACTTGTATAAGCTGTTTTCACTGAATGGTTCTGTATACCTGTATATGGCTAGCCGGCTTAAACTCCGCAAGTCGTGACTAGTTTCCTATGATATTATATACTTATCGTTTGTTATATCTCATCTGTTTCTTGTGCCTTAAGCTAGTGGCTTTGTTAGTACGTTTTGCGCTTTTAAATCCTATATTTTGAGCTATATCTTTCATCGGGCTTCTAGATTATACTATTCTTTCTATATATATATTATGTATGAGTTTAGAACTGTCGTAATCTCTGATTAACCTTTGCTTTACGATGCGAGGTAAGGCTTAGGCTAATTAGGGTGTTACAATGGTCACGGTTTTTACGCGTGACCACAGATTAACCTATGATCACAGTAATAAAGCGTGGCCTAAAATACCAGAATTTAAACACTACAACCGAAACCATAGAAACTGTGACCATAGATAAAAAAAACCGTAACCATAGGTCTATGATCATAGTAGAATAGGCCACAGTGTAAAAATCGTGACCATAGGTTAAAAATCGTAACCATAGACCTATGGTCACCCTTTTCACTAACTATAGTCACAGTTTTTCACCATGACCATAGATTTTTTTGTAGTGACTTCTTAAAAAATATTACTAAAAAAATATTACCAAAATAAAAAAATATTATTTTAATTTTTAAAACACTTGCATAGTTAGACAATCACCATAAACATAGTCACCATAAATTATGATTTAGTTAACTAGTTTTTTTATTCTGTGTGCTTGGGTTCTCTCTTTTTCTTTCTAAATAAAATTTCATAAACAAAAGCATATTAAAATTCACCTAATAAAATATATCAATCTTAAAATACAAAATATATATTAAAAATAATTTAAATAATATATATTTATACATAATTATATAATAATTAATTTTAAGAGAAAAGGACAAATTAGTCCCTGACCTTTTAACCCGCGGACATTTTCATCTCTGACCATTGGAAAATACTTTTAAGTCCTTGACGTCCCTAAAAATTAGACGGATCAGTCCCTCCGTCCATAAGCCATCGTCAGACCCAACGGAAATGGCTGACCTGGCTCCCCCTCTGCTTACCTGGCTTAACGGTGTTCTCACGTGGCACGTTAGTGGGATGGAGCTTTTGAAAAAGGGACACACAAGTCCCTGTCACTCAAAACGACGTCGTTTTGTGTGCTGCCCCTTATATACACTCGCATCCATTTCCTTGTGTACAATGCCTATTACACTCACAGAGCTTTTACACAATTACATTAAACCCTAAGGAAGACCAAATATCAAACACAGGAATACTCTGTTTCTCCCTCCAAAAAAACCACCATCCAGACTGTGGAGGTTCCGGTGTGCATTCGCTGTCGAAGAGGGAGAACCATATACTCTGTTTCTCGTCTTCTTTATTGAGACGTCTGCTGATGAAAAAATTGAGTGCTCTTGTTCCCCGCTTTTAACAAGTTCGCACGAGATCTTTGGGCCCATTTAATCTCTTCTTGATAGAAGAGTTCGTCTAAGACTGCCTGTGCCCTTTTCAAATTCAGAATCGTTTCTTCAATTTGTGAGTGAGATGTAAGTTGTCATATGAGTTCTTGTTGTCCTTTATTTGTTTCGGAAGCTCCCC
This sequence comes from Arachis ipaensis, assembly GCF_000816755.2. NCBI lineage: Eukaryota > Viridiplantae > Streptophyta > Magnoliopsida > Fabales > Fabaceae > Arachis > Arachis ipaensis. The sequence continues at coordinate 102,923,723 of NC_029791.2, forward strand.
AATTTTCTCTTTTCTCCATTCTTGCAATGCTTTGCTGTACTTTCCTAGTTTTTCTTCAATCTGATCATAGTTCACAGCCCAGCTTCTTTTGATAATCTCTTTGCATTTAGAGTCTCTAAGCCACATTCTTCGGATCTGAAAATATATGGCCTCTTCCTTTTTAAGCTTTCCCCATGAACATCGATTAGGATTGGACAATGGTCTGATCTGTATCTTTGAAAATGCTTTACCACTCCTTCTAGGAATGCTTCCTTCCAATTTATTATTGCCACTGCTCTATCTAGCCTTTCTTGAATATTTGCTTCCCCAACCTGATTGTTAGACCAAGTGTAAGCATATCCTACAAAGCCAAAATCTAGTAATTGATTCACTTGAAGAGATTCCCATTTACCTGAGTATAAGTCATTGGCAGCCCTCCAAGTTGCTCTTGTTTCAACAACAATAAGCTCACTCTTTTTTCTTTTAACCTACTAAAGAAGGTTTTTTTAGATGCCTTATTTACGAAAAGAAACTAGCTATATGAATCAGATTCAGGTAAACCCATCCAACACTTCAAATCTATCTATAAAAAAAACATAAGAAGTAATAAATGAATGTGAAGTGCCATTTTAAAACAGCAGAACTATGGTTCATTAGTGTTTTACTTGACTTGTTTTCTCCCTAAAATTCTAAATCTAAATCACAAAAATGTCATGAACTAATATTTTTGCGTTGAGAATATACCGAATGGAAGTGTTTAACATCCTCCTTGAAAATGTAAGCAGGAGTCAAGTCAGTCCCCCCGCCAAACCAACACTGCCTAGGTGCTCCAGGAGCATCTGTAGAATGCAACAGAGTTACACAGTCAGTAGCAGCAAATTTATGCAGATACTTATTTGCAAGACAACAACCTTAGAAATTGGCATAAGTAAGATTTTGAGCTATATGACAGACAACAGTAGTAATAATGGTATGAGAAACAGCTCCGAAATAAGGATGGAAAATCATAATCTGCAAGGTTGGGGAAAATGGGTTCTTCGGATGCAAAACCTGAAAAAGGTTGATGTCATTTCCCATTCCATCTGAAATCGAAAAGAATTGAATGGGGGAAACACTTACGGAGCTAATTCCAGTGGCGAAGAACGGGCTAGGACCAGGCTTCTGGTCAGGAGAAGCGGCAGCTTTTGCAGTGCGGTAAGCTTCTGGCGGCATGATGCCATAAACAACGGAGACATTAACTCCATCCTTCTCCCAAATGGCCCCGTCCTGGAGAACCCTGATGATGCTGCCACCACCGCCAGGTCTGGACCAAACGTCCTCCTTGAAGTTGGCCCCGCCGTCGGCGGCCTCAAGGACGGTGCAGACGGGTCCTGAGCTTCTCTAATCATCCTCTCAAAGTGGGCCCTTACAGAAGAGGAGGAGGAAGAAGAAGAATGGGCCATTTAGGGCCAAATGGGAATGACGTAGTTTTAGGGTTGATGGACTTATTTGTCCAATTTTTGAAACTATCATGTTGACTCATCAGTCCACGTGTGTATCTATGATGCCAAGTCATCAGAACGGGAGCCACGTCAGACTTTTCCGTTGAGTCTGACGAAGGCATTTGGATGAAAGGACTCATCCGTCTAATTTTTGTGAAGGTCAGGGATTTAAAAGTATTTTTCAATGGTCAAGGACGAAAATGTCCACGGGTTAAAAGGTCAGGGACTTATCTGTCCTTTTCTCTAATTTTAATGATTAATTTTAGTATATAAATAATATTTTTGAATAAAATAAAATATATCAAGATAAACCGTAGAGCCTAGAAGAAAGACGTGGCTTGATGAGAACATCAAGGGGAGTAGCTTTCATAGTTGTGAGGCCAAATATTTCAGTCATATCAATGGGTTCATCAGATGGCTTTGAAATTTCAAAGGATTGCAAGAAAGTAGCCAAAGTTAGATGAATCATGGGAAGGGCAAATGATAGTCCGGGACACATTCTTATTCCACTTCCAAATGGGATCAACTCAAAGTGGTTACCTCTGACATCAACATCTTTGTGAGTGGTAAGGAACCTCTCTGGCTTAAATTCCAATGGGTCTGACCGAATGCTAGGATCCGTGTGAATCTTCCATAAATTTATGATTAGTTGCGTTCCTTTTGGAATGTGGTAGCCATTAACAAAGCAATCATCCGCAAACTCACGAGGTCCTGAGAAAATTGCTGTAGGGTGTAGCCTTAATGTCTCTTTAACGATGGCTTGAATGTACACCAACTTACTTATGTCGGTTTCGTTTACAAGTCTGTCTTTACCAACATAGATGTTCAACTCCTTTTGTGCTTGTTCTATTGTGCCTGTATTGTTCAACATACAAGATAATATCCATATAAGAGTTCCTGAAGTGGTGTCAATCGATCCTCCCATCAGAATCTGCAATGCACAATAATTTTCAGAGGAAAAAGTGTTCTTTGATTAACAAAACAGTAATATTTTTTCAAGTAATAATTAGAAGTTGTAATTCACACATAGTATTTGTCAGTATTAATTAACTAATATAATATAATATAACATATTATATTGATCAATTTAGGTACAATTGACTATAACTACATTACTTGAAAAACACTTGAGTCCACCATATACTATATATATACATACCCAAGTGGTGGCTTTGATGATAGTATCGGAATCAAATCCAGCAAGTTGAGTACCATCAAGAATTGAGAGCATGACGTAAATAAATTAATTAAAATACAAACATAAGATTCATACAATGTCAAATAACTTGAAATTAAAAAAGATTAATATTTACTCACTACAAATTTAACAACATAATAAAGAAATTGCATCAAAAGAGTCTTCAATCATTATTCTTGTTCTTCCACCATTTAATAAACCTACATTAAAAACACAACATATAAACTAGTTAAGTTAAGAATTATGATTAGTAAACAGTAAACACAATGTTTTACCAAATAACTTGGCACCATTTAAAAAAAAGGTGAAATAATTTTTCAGAAAAATACCATTGAGAAGAAAGCAACACCAAATTAAAATTCCAAAGCAAAAGTAACAAAAATAGAAGCAGCCAACACTTATTTCAGAATTGAACAATTTGCATAGAGTTTCCATGATCAACCAATAAAATAACTCTAATGATGATGCAATTAAAAATTAATATAACTATGTAAAAATATTTACTCTAACTCTAACTCTGTAAAATAATAAATAAAAAAATCAATCTTAGTAATGCCTCATGCTAAGAATATATAAAAAATGAGTCATATCAACCAATCTCACCACTCTTTACCTGTTAACTACGACCATTCAAGTGTTATCCCAAAAAAAATTTCTCAATTATATTGAAAGACCAAATACAAACTCTACAAGACTAGTTCCAAGTTCCAAGTTCCAAGTCAATCTTTTTAAAAGTAAAGCCAAAACAAATTAGGGTGGTTCTTCATTCTTGTTTAACTAATTTGCTAGTTAGTTGTTAAGGGAACGTGGTCTAAACTAAATTAAAAATTGAAATTAGAGTTGGTCCACGGAAGCCGATAACTTCAACCATTCATCAAAGGAAGGACTTATCTTGGTCAATATAAATCTTTGAGGGCTGACATGTGAGTTTGAGCGAAACCACTGTAAGACTGGAAGCGAGTCCTTCATCACATCATCAATTCATTATCATTCATTCATGGTGCTACTATATCTACTTGTATGCACAGCAAAATTATTTTTGCAAAACTGCAGGTTGCATTCAAATAAAAAGAAAAATGTTGCAGACGAAATAAATGTTTTGCTTGTTTGAATAAACAATATTATGAGTCTAGTTTAACAAAATCAAAGCATCAACAATTCAAAATCAAAAATTAGAATGCACACAATCAAAACATCAACAACACAAGAGAAAACAATAAAAACTCTAATTAGTCAAACTCTAACCAGAACTATGAAATTAAAAATAATTGAAGCTACATATATAATTTCTTCTTCGGCAACTATTCTTTGGCTTTGGGATGATTTGGGAAATGCTGAGGTACATATATCTTTTATAATAATGCCATATATAATAATTAATTTGGCAAGAAATCGTATACACTAATACACATACTGTGAAGGAAAAATTCTTCATCTAATTATCTAAGAAAAAATAAACTCATACATGCAATCTGTGAAGGAAAAAAATTGATACGACTAAAATGACTATTACAATAAAAAATGATTATACTTCATGATTCATAGATATTAACCTTCTTGGATGTTGATTTAATCTGATCAAAGAGGGCAGTGCAAGAGACTTAGAGACAGGGGAACTTACGTGTTGGAGGAAGATGGCAAGAAAGAAGGGTTCATTGGTTCAGTACTCAGTAGCTTCGGTAGTGCAGCAACGATGAGTAGGTTTGAGCATTCGGCAGCGGCAACACGGCATCAACAGGACGACAGCACAACGGCAGTGACTCGGCGACGGGCTCGGCAGGACGGCAGCGCATCGACGGCGACAAGCTCCGCAGAAGAGTCGACAGCGCAGTGAAGGTGACCAGATCTGATGTTGTACTGGGGAGAAGAGGAAGTGACTAGGGAGAAGAGGAAGTGAATTTCCTTCCCTTTTCTCTGCTAGGGTTGGGGCTAAAGGGACGCATTAATGAATATGAGGAGTGAGGACAGTGGCTGTGTCGCTATGAGGATTAAGAACCCTAGAAACTTAAAATTGTGTATATATACATGTACTCCAGGGTGGGTAGAGGCGGGTTTAGCCTGACCCCGATCCCGCCCCGCCCCGCTCATCCATCCACCCCAATCAAAACCCGCCCCGCTTCGAGTCGGATTTGAACCCACCCCGATCGGGTTAGGGCGGGTCGGGTACCCACAGGTTCGGGTACTCCTGCCACCCCTAACCTTATGTCCTTACTAGATCTTTTTCCTCATTTGTCTATTTCATGAAAAAGGAAAAAAAAATCTTAAGTAACGTGCAAAATGAAAACACAGAGGAGGTGTGTGGTTGGAGGGAATACAAGTGTATTTTCAGGGATTTTGACATAGAAATATCTTATTTTCATATTTAGTTCAAAGTTTAAAAAATTATTTTTAGATATTTTTTATTAAAGAATTAAATTACT